>NC_140215.1:40416531-40884031 GCF_951802725.1 Rutilus rutilus | reverse complement strand
ATGTAGTTTATTTATGCAGCTTGGCTTTAAAAAATAGAGACATACTCAGAGTCACGTAGCCTAATAAAGACGTAACTTTACATGAATTAAATAAAACAGTCATGAATGAGTGCATGTTGGAAATAAAAGCGCTGAATTTAATTCTCTCTCTGTTGTATTTGGTCACCATTAGTCTCGTAAGAAAAAAGTTCATTCATATTGCTGAGCCCTCACTGGGTTGATGATCAGGAATGCTCAAGGCAAGCACCGCCACTGCATGAAACTGTTAACAAGATTCACTTGTTTAAAACACCATAAATAAGAGGCGATCTAGCGCTGAAATGTGTTGTTTATGAAATCAAGTGATCAAAGTGCTCGTTGCTGCTGCGATCAGTGGCGCGGATACGGTGTTCTGTTGTGGCTCGCACACAGACGCGCGCTTCAATCCGTTGTGGAGACTCTCTATTCGTTCCGGTGAAATCGCAAAACAAAATGCACACAAACGTGTCCCTGCTTGATATACAACCACTGATAAACGCATAGGTTTTTTTCCTCATCAAAACCGATTATGAGTGCGGATTAGAATCTCTGACACGCTTGGCAAAAGTTCTGCCTCTGGACCATTAAAGTACATTCGTAAAACAGTCGGATCTATGTATTTGTTCCCGTGAAAATTCTTGGCACTATCAACATATATTAGATCTCATTAAACGACAAATGAAACCCAATGTACTATTTAAATCGATTGCTGGACATCATAATGTTATTGTACATACATCTGATTTATGATTTAACATTGTATTAGCAACACACACACACACACACAGGAAAGAGGAAGTGGTTGGCTCACCTGGATGTTATGTAGCCAACCCATAAGGTCAGTCACCTGACATTATTGATATTAGGTCTCGAGCAGAGGTGGACAGTAACAAAGTACATTTACTTTAGTACTGTACCAAAGAGTATAGAAGCCCAAGAGGCGAAACTCAATAGAACGCTCCATAGCAACAGTTGCCCCCATGACGTGACGGCGCGGCCGCCATTATGGACTGAAAACTGAAGGAAAACGCCGAAAAATAATGGGAGTCAATGGCACTGAACCAACTTAACATAACAAAAACTTAACATAACTTAATTTTTTTCTGGCCGTCATATTTAAATATGGCCTAATTACCCTTAGGAAAATAGTATTTTGGGACAAAATATTACTTTAGAAGTACTATAAGACTACTATAGAAATACTATAGCGGCTCTAGGATATTATAGAGGTATTACAGAACATAACATACTTCTGTGATAATATTTTATAATATTTTAAAGCTGCTATAGTATTTCTATAGTAGTCCTATCGTACTTCTATAATATGTCCCAAATTACTATAGTATTCCTATAAGATTACTATAATATTTTGTCCCAAAATACTATAAGATTCCTATAGTACTTTTTCGTAAGGGTATGTCCCCCACCGAATCGGCTTCATTAGCCTACCACTTACGGTTTGCAAAGATACAATTATAAAATTACTGCAAACCTTTAATCTATCAATATTTATGTTCTATTATGCATTTGCCTTGTTATATGAATAACAGAAATTCATGAAATAATATATAGACAGACACACAGTAATAAGGTATTTATTCAAATGTTGATTTTGAAATTAGTGAACATCACCATATATATGATTTGGAAAAATAAATAAATAAATAAAATTATAAATGAACATTTCTAAAGACAGTTAATCTTTTACATAGAATATCACAAAAATATTAACAACTTGTTTTTTCAACATCTTCAGTGAAAGTGCACACAGTGAACGTTTCAATGGCAAGAACAAAAACAAAAATTCACAAATAGGACTGTGAATGTCCTATTACAGGCAGAAAGGTACAAAAAAGATGTGCAATCTAGCAAGTGCACACATGAACTATAAACAGTACTAAAATGGAAGTGGTGCCATAAGATCTCAGTAATTAATCAGACACCACCATCTATTGTGAGTGCATTTGTGTATGAGAAGTTTTTTTGTATTTTTTTCTTTTTGTGACAGAAGAGGCATTGACATAGAATGGAAGCATTAGTCAAAAAGATGTGTAATCTAGCAAATGCACACATGAACAAAAAAGAACTCTGAACATCTTTCGGAAACTAGTGTACTACTAGCCAGCTACTAGCCAGTTCAAGTTTTGTATAGATTTCTAAAAATGAACAGCAAAACCTCTACACTGGTAGAGATTTGAACAAACAAACAATAAATATCAGTTCAAGTTTTGTATAGATTTCTAAAAACGAACAGTAACTGATTGGAAGAACTGATCATTTGAACTGATTGAAAGAACTGATCATATGATGAACGAACTGATCCTTTGAACTGATTGAAAGAACGGCTGATTTAACTGATTAAAGTGAAGTGCTCCTAGACGACCTAGGCTGGTAGTGGTGGATGCCTGAGATGGAGGACACTGACATAGAATGGAAGTGTTAATGTAACAAGAAAGGAGTTGAAGGAGTAGACGTGGAAAAGGATGATTGTGACATTAAGAGTGTGTGAGGAGCCAACAATTTACTGATGAGTTAACTTCAAGAATTTTCTGTTACGTTTCTGATTAGGCTGAGAGATGCGCCGATTTTGGGTGCGCAATACATGATGAATTCTTATCCTGTTGAATAATTTCACCAAGTACACAAGTGACTTCTTGCACTCTTCCCTGCTACACACTACTTCCCTGCACTCACTGACAACCTCCATGCTGCTAGTAAATAATGTCTTTCCCAGGCCAACACTGTGAATAACACTGCTGATGTGTTTCCGGAAGTTAGACTCCAGGGCTGTAAGTAAGTCCACCAGTGCAGTGCTGGGCACTTTCAGGCCCTTCTCTCCTAAGACGAGGTCAGTGTACTGTTTGTCTTTAAGGAAAGTGTATCTACTATCAGTAGGAACGTGTGTGCTAAGAAGTGTGCACTCCTTACAGGGACCTTCAGGATCAGTAAATTTTCCCAGAACCTTGTCAGTGATGTATCCAGCGATGTAGACCAACACATTTCCATCATGGTCAAAGGCTGGAGATGATTGTCCTGAAGGCTTAGTCAGTAGATCCAGGACAACTTCAGGTGGGCCGATGTCAGACCTCAGGACAGCATCACTGCTCTAGAAATGAAAACAAAATATAACATTAACAAATGCACTCGGTCAAAAATACACGTTATGGTTAGGTCATTATTACTGTCACAAAATCGTTCAAAGACAATACTGTCAATAATTATGTTGTGTGCTAGATTGAAAATCCTCAGTTCTGTCTATTGGTCTAGACCTGATGTTCTTGGAGATAGCTGGTCCTGGCTGAGCACTCTCCCTCAGAGTTTCCAGCAGTAGACAGCTGGTCCCTGCTGACTACTCTCCCTGACTTCTCTGACCCACACAAGAGATTCTCTCTCTCCCTGACCTTAGTGACCTCAGTGCAGTCCATTGAAACTTCTTAATGAAGGATAGAAGATAATTAAGCATTATTAGTTCAAATGTAATTGGAAAGTAGGGCTGGGCGATAAACCGATAACGATAATTATCGCGATATAATTTTCTCGATAAAACGATATCAAGAGTTCTATAAATGTTCGATAATGTTTATGCGCCAAAAGCGGAACAAATCGAAATGTTCACCTGTTTATCATGATATGTTCTGACAATAAAGAGTAGTTTAAAACCACAATTAATGCTCTGCTTTCTACAACTTTCACTTAGGAGCAAAAATCTGCCTTTAAACTTGAAAGAAATAAAGATTTTACATTTATCGTGATAATTATCGATATCGACTGATATAAAAAAAATGTATCGTGATAATTTTTTTGGCCATATCGCCCAGCCCTATTGGAAAGCATAACATATTCAATATAATTAATAATTACTCACCACAATCAGTGGCCACTCTACAGTAGCCATGTTCTTCCATAATGCTCTCAGGGTCAACGTTGACCAGGGGACTCTCTTGAGAGGCATATGCACTGAACTGCAGCAGAAACATGTCAAGGTCTTGTTCACAATTGGGCTTTTCGGAGTTGCTGAACATCAATCCTGTGGCCACAGCTCGGTATTCACATTCAAACTGAACGGAGTCTGGGTTGTCACGATTTCCCCCACGGGCTGAAACACACACCAACATCGGTTTTCAAAGTAAGGAAATCAGCAAGACTTGGCAATTACTATATATGGATAACATTGAATATATCACATATGTATTATGAATATAAAGTGTATTTAACATACCTCTGATACTTGAGTAGGCATTTTCCAGGCAGTCTTGATTAAGACGATTTGTTAAGAGGAAGGACACTGGATGACGTTGCCGAAGGTCAGATCACAGCATTTTCAGACACACGATGTTGTGTTGCCACCCCTCCACACATGGAATCTGCTTCTTGTTACATTTACCACCAACAAGCCTCAGGCGTGGAAGCCACTCCATGCATTTGTCCAGAAATGCAAAATGTGAAGATGCATCTGAGATTGCACATTTCAACTTCTGAGAATCCTTGAGGAGTTTGGAATTGAAGCAGTCAAAGAGGCCATTGAAGTTTTCACAGAAACGGGCAGCTGCAAGATAGTTTTGCTGACGTTGGCCTGTAAGACCCTTAATGTCTGCCAGAGTCTTGATCCCAACAGCAACTGAGTGACTCAGGACCTGTGTGGCAAACCTTACCCGCATGGAGGCAAATGGAGGAAGATGGACATGCTTCTTGGTAAGACGACAGCACAAACGTATTTCTTGCCTACTGTCATAAGTGTAGAGATCCTCCAAAATTCCCCAGGTAATTTCATCACCATCCAAAGTGAAGCCACGATGACGCCAATTGTTCCGGATGTTTTTTATGAGGTGAGGTGGATCCCAAAGGCAAAACACTCTGATGCCATCAACACTGAAGAATGGCTGTTCCTTGGTCACTCCAAGGCGAGTAAGCATGGCACGGTTCCCAGCACCCTGGTCACATATAAACACCAAGCACTCCATTCCTGCCTTCCTCAGCTCGCGGATTCCATCAACAAGCATTGACTGGAGTCGTGTGTGTGATATGGGCCCACTAGTAAAACAGTAGCCAAAGAGCTGCTTCCACTTTGTGAACAGGCCTCTTACCATAAAAGCAGAGGCGTAGTTGGCCACATAAGGGGTGCGCTGACCTCTGCCGAAGTCCTCAAAGCCCTCAACCCTGTCAGCAGCTTCGTCATAGTGCAATGCTTCTTTTAATGACATCTCGTCTGTGATGATGGCACACAGCTTGTCGATTGGCTTGGTGGTCTCCATGGCCTTCTTCATGGTGGCTAAAACAGTGTTATTGAAACCAGTTTTGAAGTCAACAGCCTGGATGGTTTTTTGCAAAGTGCGGACAGAGGGCATAGAAAACACTCTGCAGAGAAGCTGATAACATTTTGGACTTGCGTGCCACAGGGACAGAAAGAAAGCTTTATCCTGAGTGGTCCACCTGTAACCTTGACACTTCCGCTGAGACATGCGTAATTGTGTGCGCACAAAAGCAACAGCTTTAGCAGGAAGCAAACGCTGCAGTTCCTTCATCACCCGCTCCTTATCACCTGCCCTGCTGACCTTTGTTTGTCGCAGCTGTTTCACTTTTGATCGCAGCTTACTCACTTGAGTCTTCAGAGCCCTGATCTTCATTGTGAGCGAATGCTCCTTCACAGCAGCCGTACGAACATGCCGTTGTACGGATGAAGGTGCTGCTGACACATCCTCAATGTCTCCCTCTTCCATTGATGAAGGCCCCGCTACAGCTTCCTCAGCGTACTGCGCCCGTGATGAAGGCCCCACTACAGCTTCCCCGGTGTGCTGGTCTTTGGAGGGAGGAGGAACATGACTCTGCTTACCTGACACACACACAAAAAAGTTTTTTTTATATAATTTCACTGCAGAACAATACTAATAAAATTTCAGATATTATTGCTGTAAAACGTAAGAGAAGTCTGAACTTCCATCTTTTATAAATAGAATCAGTCTACCTCAATAGATATATATGTGAAATAGAAATAAATGAGCATCTTACGTTTTTTACGTGGCAACTCCTGGCGTGTCTTCGGAGGTTTACGCTTCCTCTCGACATCTAGTGGGGGAGGTGGGTTAGGGGCCTCTATTTTTGTGGGCACAGCATCCCATTTCAGCCCACCATGGCTGTAAGACAATGACATGATTTGTAATCCTCAACCTAGTAAACTATTTTTAACTACATCAGGACATTGTCAGAGGATGAGGGTTCAGTCATTTTGGATAATGTACTCCCAAATGCTGTACAGGTATGTCAAGTGTAGTAGATGGGAGTAGGAGTTTAGAAAAAAGAGAAAAGGAAGTAAAGTAAATTGCAGTTTTAGAATGAGATGAGATGTTAGAAGGTACTTTAAGATGAGCTAGATATTATAGATAGAAGAGCTACATATTTAAACATATTTTCAAAAAGTATTACAGTTTTATATTACACATACACATCAGACGGTCTTTTGAACTGGCTGCTGTGGAAATGGGCACTGCACACCCTGTAGGTCTGATGCAGCTGATCCAAAGGTATGCCATGAAGGGATGCATTCCTTAGATTCTGGACCCACCTGGCACACCTGCAATATGAAACATGATGAATAAATGTTTTCAAGTGTCAAAAATATTTTGAACAAGAAAATAGCACTGCCCTTTATGCAGAGACTAGGCTATCTGCATATTTGTCTGGTAATTGGTAACACCATTAATGTTTATGCACTTGGTGTGACTGGAGATAATATAATATGAATATTTTGAAAAATTGCATTGATCTCAGACCTATTGCCTCTTTACTCTAGTTGTCATTTTCCACAGTACATTTGATGCTACTGCTCAAATGCACCTTTGCAATTGCTGATAGACAGTGACTGTCAGACACATCAGTGAAGATCATAGCATTAACTTCTGTTACACTTAAATCTATTTATAATGCAAACATAAAATGGCATTGCACCTGGTATGCATTTTCATGTAGCTAAGGCACGCACGAGATAGCAATTGCTCAACATAGTATATTGTTATTTCATTTTAAGCTGGTGCGGGTTTTAATCAACTCATGCAACCGTCTATCATTTAGCATTCCCTGCTAAAAGAAATTCCCGCCAAGTTGAGCCTGAAAATTGTTACCACTATTTCATGATCCACCACACTCAAAACACCAATTTTATTCTTAAAAAAGCATGTCTATGCTATGGAAAATAAATGCGATCTAATAATCCGTCAATCATTAGTTTATAAGGCAAACTTGACAGAGATGCACTAGCCTAACATTCATGCAGATTTACAGACGCTAACAATGCTGTCATTCACGTTCAACATTCAAGTTAAATCACGACATCATTAAAATATTTCCACTTAAATGAGTTATTACCTTTGTGCATCCTTTGGAAATCGATGAAATGCCAAATCACTTCTGGTAGACTGATAATTGTTGCAATTTATTGCAGAACACTGCTTGCGCTTCGACCACTTGCTCATCTTCGCGTGCAAACTGGCGCTAACAATTTCAGCAGCTTTCAGTCCATAATGGCGGCCGCGCCTCCGCAGCGCCATCTACAGACTGTTACCCATAACACAACAGAGTTTCGCCTCTTGGGCTTCTATACTCTTTGACTGTACTTTAGTACACTTTTTGAGTATCTGTACTTTACTTGAGAATTATTTTTTTATGGAAACTTTTCACTTCACCACATTTGAAAGACAAATATCGTATTTTTTACTCCACAACATTTCTGTCAAGGTCCTTGAGTAGAAAGTGACGTCAGTCAGCGGATGATTTTGGTTGCAAGGGTTGCATTTTGGTTGAAATGAAAGTCGGGTTGTCGTCAGAACTCGACTGATATTGGTTTCTGACGTCAACCCGTCTGTCCAACGTTGGAGATTAACGTCAGTCTGGTGTGGGATTCTGACATCAACTTGATTTTCATTTTCAACGTTGGGTTTGGCCAAGCAGCCATTTGGGAGTCCGAAACCATTGTGGACGTTATTGAGTGCACTTATTCAATCTCACATTCAATCCCACTACTGAAACTGTGTTCTAGAAATAAATGTGATATTGATATGAGTGTAGGCAGGCATAGATTCAGAGGCATAAAGTACTGTAAGTATTATATACAACAATGCAACAATAATAAAACAATGCATTGACATTTACTTTTTACTTATAATACTTAAGTACTTTTAAAAACAAGAACTTCTGTACTTTTACTTAAGTAAAAATCAGTCTTTACAACTTTTACTTGTAACCAGTGTTGGGAACGTTACTTTAAAAAAGTAATTAGTTATAGTTACTCACTACTTGTTCCAAAAAGTAACTGAGTTAGTAACTGAATTACTCTATAATAAAAGTAACTCGTTACCAGGGAAACTAACTATTACTGTTAAAAAAAAAGAAAAGTTGCTATATGTCAAAGAATTTGGAAACACTTTGCAGTTTGAATGTCCTGTATAAACAAAATTACTGAGTATGTTTTTATGTTTTCACTGTTCGATCGCGTCCGCGCCTCACGCACACACACACACACACACACACACACAAATCGCGCCCGCACCTCTCACACACACACACACACGCGCGCACACACAAATCGCGCCCGCACCTCTCACACACACACGCGCGCGCACACACACAAATCGCGCCCGCGCCTCTCTCCCTCTCCCTTTCTCTCTCTCACACACACACACACACACACCACATTCCAGCATTCCAATCTTTAAATCGCAGCCTGCTCCAGAGCCATGTTCAGAGCTAAGGCGGGGCTACAGATAAAGAACCCGCGTATCTAACAGTAGTTCCGCATTACATTAAATAATTTGCACGCGAGTTTTATTTATTTTTATACCGTGTATTCTCCGTGTAAATGTATGCACCGAACCGTGACGCACGTACCGTTTCGGTTCAATACGAATACATGTACCGTTCCACCCCTACGGTTCTTTTAAACGGCGTTATTCCAAACACTGCTTGTAACGGAGTAATATTTGACTTGCCGTCATTCAAGGGAAGACCGTGGTGACAGTCTAAGTGAGGTCGAAAAAGATCTGCAGTGAACCAAAGACAGTCTCAAAAATGCGGTTTCAAATCGCTGGTGTTTCTGACGTCACAAACTACTTTAAAGACACATCTTAAGATGTCGGAAAGATCCGGGAGGCCCTCCCAGAAAGATACCGTAAATACCTGATCTTCCTACACAGCTTCTCTGGCTGCGATACCGTATCAGCAATTTCTGGGTTTAGCAAAGCAACTTTGCTCACCAAGCTCTACAAGACTGACAAAGCAGAGGGGGCCATGGATGTGTTCAATGACATCAGAGCCAAGAAAAGTGACATCATCAAAGCTGGCTGTGAACTGTTCAAGCTCATTCTGCGGAAATCCACCTGAAGATTTGGAAGACTTAAGATTTGATATCTTCAGCAAGCGGGCCGTAGCCGGGAGCATCAAGCCTGAGAAACTGCCTCCGACTACAGGAGCTGCAGCACAGCACTCTCTGCGGGCATATCTCCAGACCAGAGATTGGCTACTGCAACAAAGTCCATCACTGGATGTCCTTGAGTATGGATGGAAACAAGGAGAACAAGGTTATGCACCAGTCCCTACAACAGATCCCACTGCACTGGACTACCTTCTGAAGCTACAACTGTGCAGGGGACTGTGACACTCTCAGGTGCTGCTGTAAAAAGCAAGGCGTCAAGCGTATTTCTGTTTGTGGGAACTGTCATGGTAACTCTTGCCAGAACATCAACCAGCCAGATGATAACAGGAGTGAGGGAGATGTAGGGGAGTTGGATGAGGTTTGTTAAATTTTAAACTGATTTAGTAAGTTTTGTTTTGTAATTGTTCAATAAAACCATTTTTATGTGGTTTTTGTATGGACTTTACTCAAAACTAATGGCTGGGATAGATTCAGCACCCCTAAAAACCCCTAGTTAGACATCTCAAAAGGTAATATTGGTAATTGGGAATGAAAAAAAATCATTATTTTTACCCAGGCCGTCTGGTCACCCCAACTTTGATTGCCTCTCCAGGCGTTTCCCCGAGGATTTGGCCGTGGATAAATTGGGAGTTGTTACTAGACACCTATAGGAACACATGGTAAAAAAAGCTATTGGTAAGAATTTTTTTTGCAGATTGGCAAAAAAAAAGCCTAACTTTCCCTAACTAATTGGCAGTTTCTTCAAATAGCGAAGCAGTAACTGTTGCAGCCATGTTCAGAAGGACTTCTTTCTCTCTCTGTTTCTCTATACCTAAAGCCTTTTGATGGGCTAAACTGTCTCTATGTTTATAGATCTTCTTGCGCATAGCCCGAATATTAGATCCTCCCACACCACCATTAATCCATTCCTCTGCCATCTGAACACCTTTCTGTGTTGTAAATAGCCGCATTGCCTCCTTGCAGGCTGTGCATCCTAATTTGTTATCTCTTACGAATAACCAAGGATACTGATCCGTCCATTGTTTAAACTGGGCTGTGCTGGGATGGGCTGTGCTTGACTTGGCTGGGCGATGCTGGGCTGTGCTGGCTGCACTGCGCTGAGCTGGGCTTGGCTGTACTTGGCTGTACTGCGCTTGGCTGGGCTGTGCTTGGCTGCACTGCGCTGAGCTGGGCTGCGCTTGGCTGCACTGAGCTGGGCTCCGCTGGGCTGTGCTTGGCTGCACTGCGCTGAGCTGGGCTGTCCTGGGCTCCGCTGGGCTGTGCTTGGCTGCACTGCGCTGAGCTGGGCTGTCCTGGGCTGGGCTGTGCTTGGCTGCACTGCGCTGAGCTGAGCTGGGCTGTGCTTGGCTGCACTGCGCTGAGCTTGGCTGCGCTGATCTTTCATAATCACTGACTGGACAAGTAGGTTGTTAAGCTAGCTTTGAATAACTAGTCTAGCTGCTAGGTCTGCTGTTAGCTGGCAGATCATTTGGCTTCATACTAGGGGTGGAACGGGGGGTGGAACCGTCACAGTTGTAACACACTTTTGACAGGTCTCTGTTCTAACTTGGTTTACACAAAAACAATGGGGCTGAAAAGCTGTGAAATTCACGTACAAAGGAATCATACATAACTACTTTCAGGAGAGTGATCACCACTGCAGTAATGGCGATTTGGTGTACTTCCAGGATTTGCCGAATTAGTCAATATTAGGAACAATTCCAAACCAGTTAGTTGGGAGTGGAACTAGTTCTATGGCCATTTGTTTTTTAATTGTCAAAAATAACAACACATGGTGTACTGTGGAATCGACTAGAGAACATAGTGATTGAAAAGTGTGTTAAAAGTGTTTATATAAATTTTCTACCTACTGCCCAATTAGAGACTGACCACTGTATCAATTTGAGTACGACTTACTGCATACCTCTTAGTTTTTTGGCCATTTTCTTGGCCATTTTGGGCTGGAACTTTAACTTCTGCTTGGCTTTCTTGGCCTCTGGGGACTCAGAATCGGGCTCAGAATCCGTTAAGGAATCAGAGGATGAGGAATCGGTTACATCTGACTCCTGACTCCTGTTTCCTCTTTCCAGGTGCCTGCTCTATAGGTGGGATATTACTGGCCACAGCTACCCCCTTGTCACTTCTTACGACAAGAGCTGTGAAAAGAGATTAGGAATTGTTTGACAATGGTGTTATGACAATCAATATTTTTGAAGCTGTAATGTCCTCAAATCAGTTTTACCCTCTTTAAGTCTCTCCCGGAGGAAATCTTGTTCCTCTTTCAGTATATCAACCCATTATTTTAAGGTGGCAATCTCTGTCTTTTGGCCTTCAATGGTTTGCTTAGCCTCCTGCAGAGCTGTTTGCAGAGTGGGGGCTTCTATAATAAATGAAAACATAATTAGATACGGTTATGCAGATTAACACATTTTAAAATATTAACACTTTCCATCTATAGAGTTAAATAGCAAGTGAACAAAGCAGCATAAAAGCACATGAAAAGCAATACAAAAAAAATAAAAAAATCACATACTTCAAAGTTATGTTAAATGTAGTTGACTGAAACTTACCAGTTTCTTTAGCCTTTAAATCTACAGAGGTCTGTTGTCACAGTTGTGTTTCTGTCACATGTCTTCCTTTGTTCTGTTTTCCCGCCACTTCTTTGTTTCCACGGTAACCTTCATTAGTTCATCTGTCACATTTCCTTGTTAGTCTTGTCAGCTGTGTCTCGTTCCCCTGATCTGTTTCCCTATGTATTTAAGCCCTGTGTGTTGCCTTGGGCCTTGTCCACACGGACACAGGTATTTTTATAACCGTGACTTTTTTTACGCGGTTCGGCCGTTCGTCCACACGGAAACGCAGTATCAGGTCACTGAAACCGAACATTTTTGAAAACCCCTGCCAGGGTGAGGATTTTCAGAAACGCCGGTTGCAGTGTTGTCGTGTAGACAGTAAAACCGGGGGGTTTTGCCTTGCGACGTCAGAGTGTGCGCTGTTATCTGCTGTGTTTGAAAGGCTTCTGATTGGCCAACGTGGCTTTATGATTAGGGTTATATTGCCACCTGCTGGTGTGGCATGCTCTTGACAGCGCTTGATAGTGTGTTTTTGCGTTTACGGAGATTTCTTTTAAACCGAGCATGTGTGGACGGGATTTTTTTTTAAATGCAAGAGGAAAAACTCCAGTTATAAAAATACCCGTGTCCATGTGGACTAGGCCTTGTTCATTGTCTGATCTATGTTGTATTAAGTGCGTGCGTGCGTATTTTGTGGTTTATGAGGACTTTTGACCTGAATACGCACCACATTATGGGGACATTTGGGTTTATGAGGACAGGGGCCATGTCCTCATAAATCCGACAGTGTAGATGTCATTCACTAAGTCCCAGAAGCTCCTTCTCAAATTTTGGTGCCATGTCCTTACATACCACAAAACCCTGAAATTTTACTATACACAGTGTATCCCTGAAGTGGATTGGCCTGAGATGTAAATGTTAGTATGATGTCTATTTTGCAGCATGACATATCTTAATTCATTTTAGTATCATTAATTTAAGATTTAAGATCAAAATATAGCAGCGAGCTCCATCGCTGCTCGCAGCTATATATATATATATATATATATATATGGGCATTCATAACGGTGCCATGGCGAGGAACGAGCAGAACAGAGTAAACGTTTTTTAGGTCATTCCTCCTTCCATAGGAATTCATTGAAAACGCTCGCTCTGCTCTGCACCATTATCCATGTCAGTGCGGACGAACATTCTTTCGAACTTTCGTTTTTAAGTTAGCGATTCAAAAGCCCCCAGCGGTGTCACACGTTGATTAACCGGTGTTAAAATATTCTCACCATCACATACCCATTTTTATATAGATACAATAGGCCTACCTGATTTTGAACACAAGAGGGCAGTATAGCAATATGAATGACATTATTTATTTTTGGACTAAAAAAACATTCTGGATGTTTTTAAACTTAAACAATTATTAAATTGAAAAAAAAAAAAGAATAAAATGGGTTTAGTTCTGACATTTGTATAATTTTATATAGAATTTTTAGAAGATATGAGGCTTTTAGTTTTTTGACATTAATCCCTCGCTATAGCAAAACTGTTTGAGATATTTATTATCTGTTTACAATTTAGCATATTTAATGTATTTTCATAATGTTGAAAAAGTTTGGTGGGAATAAAATAAACCACTTAAGAGGAGTGGGTAAAAATTCAGAGGCTGATTTTGCAAATAAATCCACATTCAAACCCAAATATCTGACTTCCTGATGCTCGGAGCTAATGACTGTAAATTAGAAAATTGTCTGACTCAATGAGACCAATATGTGTTCTGATTTTGTGACTGTACATAAAATTAACCCCCCCACTTTTGTCAAAAGCATTTAGAAAGTGACACTTCTTGCTGCCAGTTGGTGGTGCTATAACTTTGACTCACAATAGTTACATACAAGTGATCGGCCTCTTACCACGAACACACTGCTGAAGTTTCATCAAGATCAGATAATGTATGCAGAAGTTATAACACTTCGTTTTTATCTTTTCTCGCCATAAATTCGTTTCCTCGCCACGGCCAAACCGTTCGAGATATAAAAAATCCGTCCGCAATTTAGCATCCTCAATGTCTTTACTTCATGCTGACCGAGTTTGGTGGCAATTGAAAGAATTGCCTAGGAGGATTATTTCAAATTCCAGAGCAAGCATTCTCCAAACAACCCATAATAGCCGACTTCCTGTTTGGCTGGCGTAAAACTTGACCGAGGGAAAGTTGTTCGGCCCGATGAGATCTATACGTGTACTGAGTTTCATATTAATTCATGCAAGCGTGTTTGATCTATGGACCAAGTTTTCAGATCCTGTTCAAGGGTGAAAAATCCCCCCCCCCACCCCTCACACACACAGAGACAGAGAGAGAGAAAATTCTCCAGAAAAATCCACATTCAAACCAAAATATCTGACTTCCTGTTGGTCAGAGCTAATGACTGAAAATTTGAAAGTTATCCGGCTTGATGAGAACAATTCACATACCAAGTTTTGTTGCTGTAGATGAATCTAACCCCCCACTTTGGTCAAAAGGTGGCGCTACTGAGCCATTCCACCACGCCCGTTTCTGAAACTTTGCACATGTCTACTGGCTAATAAATGTGATGTGTCTGTCGAGTTTCATCCAATTTCAAGCATGCTAAGAGTCTCAAAGCATCAAAAAAGAATATTAAAGTTCTATGCATTGCCATGGCAACAGTATCTAAGATATCAATAATCCTTTCACAGGTCTACATATGCCGTGTGTCTACATTATACACATGAAGTTTGAAGCAAATCGGGTAAAAATAAGAGTGATTTCAAAGCATTTTGAAAGTGACAAACTTCCTGCAGCCAGTTGGTGGCGCTATAACTTTGACTCACAATAGTCACATCCATGTGATCGGCCTCTTACAACGAACACACTGCGGAAGTTTCATCAAGATAAGTTAATGTGTGCAGAAGTTATAACACACTTCCTGTGTCCCATTATTCGCCATAAATTTGTTTCCTCGTCACGGCCAAACCGTTCGAGATATCAAAAATTCATCCTCAATGTCTTGACTTCATTCACACCGAGTTTGGTGGCGATTGGATGAATTCCTTGGAGGAGTATTTCACATTCCATTGTATGCGTTTTCCAAACAACGTATAATAACCGACTTCCTGTTGGGCTTTTGTAAAACTTAGAAAGTTGTTCGGCCCGATGAGATCTATATGTGTACTGAGTTTCATATTATTACATGCAAGCGTGTTTGATTTATGGATCAAGTTTTCGGACCCCATTCCAGGGGGTGCTGTCGAGCCCCCCTGCCACGCCCACCAGCTTCAGTCCAGCCCTGATGGCCGCAGGTTCTGACATGTGTGCAAAATTTCAAGAGTTTTTGAGCATGTTAAGGGTCCCAAAAGTGGCAAAAAGGCAAAAAAAAAGAAATAATGAAGAAAAAAAGAAAAAACATTTTTCTTATCTGGGGACAAAGGGAAACCAATCTTAAAGGCCAGGGAAGCATCATGTGTGTATGAAGAGTCTGGCTTGCTTTGTCATGAGGAGCAGTTGACTGATGTTGAGATAGACAGTGAATCAGACAGGTCTGGTGAATGCCACCTTCCCAGAAAGCAAGGTTCAGAGGTACGCAGGTCAACAGATGTTATGTCATCACCCCGGCAAATAGTAAGAACTATTGTTACATCTGCGGGAAACCTCATATCCAAGTTAGCGCGCCATTTGAAAACTCATATGTTTGATGTTGAAGTTGGGCAGGCTTTGTCACTCCCTGTGTACTCGAAAGAACATAAAGCAATGCTGCAAAAACTCAGGAACAAGGGCTAATATCAGCATAACACAGACATTTTACAGTATTGAGAGGGGGCCCTTAAAATAAAACGGGCACCAAAAAAAGAATGTGATTCAAAGCATTTTGTGCATTGCATGTACTGCAAAGGGCTGTTTGTACGGAAAGATCTATGGCTTCATTTGAAATGATGTTCCTCAAAACCAGCATCTGACAGTGAAAACCAAAGGAGAACCAGGGTTTGGGCAACTATGGCAGAGTCTTCAATCAGTCAGCAGATATCTCAAGGAGTTTGGAAACTCTTAAGTGTGATGAAGCAGGATGACATTTCTGCTGTTTTCAAAAATGACCTGAGTATTCTTCAGCTTGCACAATCTTTTCTTTAACAAACATGGACATGACCCTACCAAATGTGAGTACATTAGTCAAAAACTCTGTCAAAAAATTGGAAGATTGTTGTTGACTTTGCATAGAGAGTTTTCTATATACAGTCTTGAAGAAGCTGTGAAACCTGCCAATTTTCACAGACTCATTGGAGCGGTCCAGAGGGTGTCAGCTTATGACGACGAGAGTCACTGCTACCAATGTCCTTAATCAGTTCCTTGAGGAGACTGCACATACGGCATTTCAGAAACTTCAAAGCTACGCAGAACTAGCCAAAGCAACGCTCGCCAAAATCATTGTTTTCAATCGCAGACATGCAGGAGAGGTCTCTAAAATGCCGCTCAAATGCTTCAAAGAAAGTGATAGCACTTCTCTCCATGATGATGTTGCCATGGGCCTGAGCAAGTTTGAACAGAAACTCTGCAGCCATTTTAGTCGAGTTGAGATCAGGGGAAAAAGGGGAAGAAAGGTTACGGTTCTTCTCTCACCTGATATGGTTGGTTCCCTGACACTGCTGGTCAGCAAGAGAAGTGAATGTGGAGTGCTGGACACTAATGAAATCTTGTTTGCCAGACCCAACTGCCAGAGTCACTACAGAGGCCCAGACTCTCTTAGGGTCTATGCAAGTGAATGTGGAGCTCAAAATCCAGAGTTTCTAAGATCAACTCATCTGCGCAAACATGTAGCTACTCTCTCCCAAATCCTAAACCTGAAAAACAATTAATTGGATCAGGTCGTGGATTTCTTAGGACATGATATCCACGTCCATCGCGACTTTTACAGGCTGCCAGAAGCCACTACTCAGCTGGCTAAAATATACAAGTTACTGCAACCATGGAAAAAGGGCTGTCTTCCTAATATTCAAGGCAAATCGCTTGATGACATTGAGATTGAAGGTATGTCCATCCTAGTGTAGGCAGTACAGTGGATCTTTTACACTCATAGGGAGGTTTAAGGAAACTCTGAATTATGTGATGTACCATGCATCCATTGAGTACACTGTAGGGTGTAGTCTAATTGTCATTTTTCACAAATTATTTTTGAGTACAGGTTAAAGTGTCAGGAATCAGGACGGGATTCAGTTGCAGGCTCAAACAAAAGTTTATTGACGAAAATAACAGGCAAAATTTAGATAGAGAAACAAGCTAAACAGACGATCAATCCAGCAAAAAGCAAACTAAAGCAGAGACACTGGAAGTCCGTTTCCTTATAAGGCAAAACAGAGCGCAAAGCTCACGCAGCGGGAAAACAACAGGGCGCCCGGCAGAGGAGAGGGACAACGGAGAACTCGCACGCTGAGGTGGACAAATGATTGGAGAAGAAACATGGCCGGCAGCAGCTCGAAGGCCTGTGGAGATTGACAGAGATGCACAAAAAGAAACAAACAGGGAAACAAAAACGGCACTGGAGCCTCAAAACCGGGACTGAACAAGACACGATTGAAGGACAAAGAACTGGCAGGGTCGAAGTGTAGCAGGAAGCAAACACAACGATCTGGCACAAAACAGATGACATGAGGAGAATAAATAGGGAAAGGAACAAGGAAGGTAATCAATAACAGGTGCGGGCTGATCAGAGATGATGGTAATTAATAACACGTGGGGATAGAGAAGTGGCGAACGAGAGGGTGGGGAAACAGATCAAAACAAGGACAGCGGAGCACATGGCGAACTGTCAGAACAAAGCCATGAGCTCCGAGACAATCACACAGACAACGCAAGTAAAAAAAAGACAGATCAGACCGGAGACATGACATAAACATGTAAATGTTTCTCATGTTCTAAATTTCACTTTTTCTTCAAGATGAGATCAGTATGACGGATTCTGATGCCAATGATCCTGATGAGAGTGAGTCTGAGTCTCCAGTGATGTTGGTATGTGTCAAGTTTATGAACATGTTTGTTTGTTTATTAACTATTTTAACCCATAATTTTCATTAGATTATTGGCATAAATAAAATGCATAGATACAATTATACTGTGCATTTAGTGCAACTTTTCTAACAGAATATTATTGAAATTGGGATCAACCAATAAGTTGATCATTTTTATGTTCGCCAAAAACTGATAAATGACAGATGAACACAAGTTTTAAAAAGCAGCTGTTTAACAGGCTGATAACATTTAAATCTCTAGAATAATATTTTGAATATGTTGTTTGAAATGTCATTAAGATTTCTGACTTTTTATAACCAGTTAACATTGAGTTCTGTAAGTTTAAGTTACATCCGAGTTTCCTGATCAGTATATAACTGATTTCTTGCAGATGTTCATAAGATGCCCATTGAGGAAACCACTGAAGTTTCGCAAGGTACCTGAGGTTTAAATTAGAACACGACCATCATTGTAAGTACATGAGCTCTCATATAGTTAGAGCTTACTAATGTATTAATTATTCTGTACAGAGACTGAAAACCCACGGAGAGGACAAAAAGTGTGCCGGTCGAATGCGGAAGTTAGCGCTGTAATGAAACATTTTAAGGCACATATAACGAAAGGGAAACTGGCCACACTGACTGAATGCCAGCAGTGTAAGACAGCTGAAGATCCTGTTTTGGCAAGGCACAGTGCACAAAACATCAGAGATTTTGCCAGAAATCGTGGAATTAGTTTAAAAAGGAAAGCCCAAATCAAGTAAAGTTACATCATGTATTATGTCTTATTTGATGTTGTTCTATTTTGATTATGACTTGTTTGTTGATTTTGTTCATTTCATTCTGTAGTAAGAAACTTATGGCAGCAGTAGTTTGTCAAAAAAAGGCAATTCTGTTAGCATTTCCTCACCCTCATGTTGTTTCAAACCTGTATGACTTTCTATCTTCAGTGGAACACAAAAGGAGATGTTTAGCAGAAAGTTAGGGCCAACCTCAGCCTCAGCGGGATTACAGATATGAGTTTACTGTATAAACACCTTCTGAGAGAATAGAGTTGCAGACACGAGTTTACTGTATGAACACCTTCTGAGAGAACAGAGATAGACACGAGTCTACTGTATAAACACCTTCGGAGAGAATAGAGATACAGAGACGAGTTTACTGTATAAACACCTTCTGAGAGAATAGAGTTGCAGACACGAGTTTACTGTATAAACACCTTCTGAGAGGCATCGCCATGTCCCTCGGGATCCTCTGCGTCGCCCTGGCTCTCCAGCTCCATCCAGGTCTCCCCTTCCACCTGCTCCACCTCCGTCAGTCAGCCCCCTGGAGTCTACAGCCCTTTCTACCGCAGCTCTGTGTCCAGGATAGGTCAAACTAAAGGCGCATATGAACAGAGCAGTAGGCACGTCATCTTCTGAAGACCTTTTGATTTCTGTCTATCACTGACTTGGCAAGTTGTACGGAAGTGGCAAAATAAACGACACTTTTGTCTATGAGTGAACAGTAGGCAACCGACTAAAGAGGTATTAGCAAACCCTGCACCCTCTGACCAAGATCAGACTGGCGAGGCTGTGTCCGTGAGATCCACATAAACCGACTCATGGTTTACTCAGCGTGTGACTCTGTGCAGCATCGGGTCCCTTAATGAATGAATAATTGAAAGTATGGATGCTCAGAATAATCAAAGATCTAAATTAAGTCATAATCAATATTTATGATTATTTTCTAATAAGAAACATGATCTAAATTTGATTATCATTTGAAATTGGATTCAGATTAAGCGTAGAACTAAAGTGATATTGAAACTAAAATCCATTCAATTAAGTGAACTTCACTGGAGCGCTGAAAAGACATACACACATTATCCCTTTGCCCAGGCCGTTGGAATACGTCTTTGGGCCAATGGGTGGTCTTTACACCGTCTTTGTACCTGTATGATTTATATTGTGAGTAAAAGTTTGCATTGTAATTTTGGTAACACTTTATATTACGACCCGCAAAGAACTTCGTAAGTAAACCGAAATTACGGTGTATGTTTCTGTAATTATAGTGTACCTCCGTGTAGGTATAAGGGAACAATATGTTAAGTTTTGGGTAATAAAGGTGTACAACCAGATATACAAGCAAATTATTTATAATGTAATTATTTTAAAACTAACAGGTACCTATTCTGTTAATATATTCCAGGCAAAAATTGTACGTCTGTTGTATATAAACGTTTTTATCACATTTCTGGAAAAATATGTTCTTGTGCAATTTAGTTACAGGGTAATTTTGACATCTGTGGGTTGTAAATTAAATATATATATATATATATATATATATGGCTGTATGTAAGCACAGTATGATAAAAATTTAATCTGAAACAATTTTAGAAACAGCTGATTTCGAAAAACATTGGCAATGCTATTTATTGGCTTTTCTTACTAAACTACTTAACGTTTAGCCCAAATTTTTTTTTTTGCTGCTATGACTTTAATTTAGAACGTACCATGTAGTACTTAGTACTTACCTTATCACATTGTATTGCAATGACACTTAAATGTCAGGGCAAATATACTGTGTAATTAAAAGTTTTTTTTTATTTATTTTTTATAAGAGTAGCCTACCTTTCTCTGTAATTACTGTGCAAATAGTGTTGTTTCGTATTGTTACTTAGTAAGTAGTGTTTGTTACCCGTTTCAACTGTGTATTTACAGGATAAGTGTAACTCCTGCGGGCTGTAAATTAAAGTGCCACTTGTTACCCCCTTGTTCTGTGTAGTTACAGGGTAAGTGTAACTCCTGCGGGCTGTAAATTAAAGTGGCGCTTGTTACCCCCTTGTTCTGTGTAGTTACAGGGTAAGTGTAACTCCTGCGGGCTGTAAATTAAAGTGGCGCTTGTTACCCCCTTGTTCTGTGTAGTTACAGGGTAAGTGTAACTCCTGCGGGCTGTAAATTAAAGTGGCGCTTGTTACCCCCTTGTTCTGTGTAGTTACAGGGTAAGTGTAACTCCTGCGGACTGTAAATTAAAGTGGCGCTTGTTACCCCCTTGTTCTGTGTAGTTACAGGGTAAGTGTAACTCCTGCGGGCTGTAAATTAAAGTGGCGCTTGTTACCCCCTTGTTCTGTGTATTTACAGGGTAAGTGCAGTAAATATACAATAAAGGATCCAATTTAATTTCTGACTTTTATTTTACAAAAACATTTCAAAACACTTTTTCATCTTAATAAAACATTGTCTTTTCTACAGTATACTCAAACAACAAAGTAACACATTATACCCCCCCTCCCCTCCCTCCCTCCCTCCCTCCCTCCCTCCCTTTCTTTATTTGCTTCTCTTGCTTTTCTTCTTCTTTCTTTTCTTGCTCTTCTTTTTCTTAACTTCCACTGGGGACTCTGAAGTTGAGGAGTTGATGGAGTCCCATTGGTCTTGCTGCACTGCAAAAATATGAATATACAGTATGTACATGCTCTTAGCAAGCTACACCTTCAATTTTAAGTTGTCGAACAATCCTCCACTCTAAAACATTTTGTGCCACCTGATATTACTGTAGTAACTGTAATTTTGAAGAAAACACATTTTGGTGAAGTTTGAGGCAGATCATGGGGGGGTTGTGATATTTTATAGTGATAATGACTGTAGTGCAGCAGAAAATGTTTTAAAAAAAGGCATAGTTGTTCTGACAGCAACAAAAAAACAAAAAAGCATGAAACACAAACATGAGGGCTGTGGCACTATAGTAACAGTATATCTCTGTGCCATTGCAGATGGGACAGCAGACTTCATCCTTTCAGTTTCCTTTTTCAAAAAATCACACTCATCTTTGAGCAAGGTGATCTCTGCTTTAAGAGTGATAATCTTATCTTTGAAAGAAAGAAAGAAAGAAAGAAAGAAAAAGAAAGGTTAGACGTTTAAATTTTACTCCTGCCCTACTCCAGGGCTTATACTTGTGACCACTTTCCTATTTTTTAAAACATCAAATTGAAGAACTACCGTATTTTCCGCACTATAAGGCGCACTTAAAAGCCTTTAATTTTTTCAAAAAACGACAGTGCGCCTTATAATCCGGAGCGCCTTATATATGGATCTGGCGCCTTATGTTAACGTCTGTTAAACAACCGCTGACTTAAACCTTGTTTATACTTTCGCCTGACACCGGAGCGCGAGCCTCCGCTGACTGCGCGCGCAACTCCCCAAACAGACGAGGCATTTATACTTGACGCAACTGTTTTGTTTTAGACTGAACACCAGACCATATAACTGATTTAGACGCGCAAACTGGGTGCCGGTGTGATGAGATGTAGTACTAATATCCGTCTGCTCGGGCAGATTCGGCTCAAAGTCATGCATCTTCGGATTCAGAGGCGCGCGCGCTGTTAAGCCGAATCTGCCCGAGCAGATCGACGGATTTTTTTTTTATTAACTTCGCGCTCATGCGGACGCGTCGAGTATAAACAAGGTATCTTGGTTTACATTTGGACTTTGGATGTGATCTTAGGCTTGAAAAGGTTGGTGACCACTGCATAACGCAAACCCAGTCAAACGTTTGACTGCAGTATCTTCTATTCTATGCGCCTTATAATCCGGTGCGCCCTATATATGAAAACAGTTCTAAAATAGGCCATTCATTGAAGGTGCGCCTTATAATCCGGTGCGCCTTATAGTGCGGAAAATACGGTAAACATCACTGGTACTGTACATTATAAATGCACTTGTTAAAGGATTAGTTCACCCCAAAATGAAAATTTACAACGGACTTCATTGGTCACCATCGTTAAGTCCAAATCAATGCAGTTTCAAAAGTCTTTTAAGTGTTTAAATGGGCTATACGCGATCACAGCTGAAGAATAGGTTGTTATCTAGCGAAACGATAGGTCATTTAAAAAAAAGAAATATAATTTATAGACTTTTTACCTTCAATAGTTCGGATTGAGCTGATCAACAAACGGACAGGGAACTACTTCATCACGTTGAAAGGTCACGCCTGCGCCGGCAATACTATTTGAACTACTATTCATATTCATCAGAATGTTATTCATATACTATTCATATTCATATTCACTGAATACTATTTCTATATCGCAAACAATACTATTTGAATTATCCTCCTACGTACGGTCGCATTGTAAACAGTGGGGCGGTACTTCGGCCGGCGCAGGCGTGACCTTTCAACATGATGACGTAGTTCCCTGTCCGTTTGTTGATCAGCTCAATCCGAACTATTGAACTATTGCCACAGCCCTCAGGTTTGTGTTTCATGCTTTTTTTTTTCTTTTTTTTTTGTTGCTGTCAGAACAACTATGCCTTTTTAAAAAACATTTTCTACTGCACTACAGTCATTATCACTATAAAATATCACAACCCCCCCATGATCTGACTCAAACTTCACCAAAATGTGTTTTCTTCAAAATTACAGTTACTACAGTAATATCAGGTGGCACAAAATGTTTAGAGTGGAGGATTGTTCGACAACTTAAAATTGAAGGTGTAGCTTGCTAAGAGCATGTATATACTGTATATTCATATTTTTGCAGTGCAGCAAGACCAATGGGACTCCATCAACTCCTCAACTTCAGAGTCCCCAGTGGAAGTTAAGAAAAAGAAGAGCAAGAAAAGAAAGAAGAAGAAAAGCAAGGGACGCAAATAGGGGGGGGGGGGGGGGGTATAATGTGTTACTTTGTTGTTTGAGTATACTGTAGAAAAGATAATGTTTTATTAAGATGAAAAAGTGTTTTGACATTTTTTTGTAAAATAAAAGTCAGAAATTAAATTGGATCCTTTATTGTATATTTACTGCACTTACCCTGTAACTACACAGAACAAGGGGGTAACAAGCTCCACTTTAATTTACAGCCTGCAGGAGTTACACTTACCCTGTAACTACACAGAACAAGGGGGTAACAAGCTCCACTTTAATATACAGCCCGCAGGAGTTACACTTACCCTGTAACTACACAGAACAAGGTGGTAACAAGCGCCGCTTTAATTTACAGCCCGCAGGAGTTACACTTACCCTGTAACAACACAGAACAAGGGGGTAACAAGCGCCACTTTAATTTACAGCCCGCAGGAGTTACACTTACCCTGTAACTACACAGAACAAGGGGGTAACAAGCTCCACTTTAATTTACAGCCCGCAGGAGTTACACTTACCCTGTAACTACACAGAACAAGGGGGTAACAAGCTCCACTTTAATTTACAGCCCGCAGGCGTTACACTTACCCTGTAACTACACAGAACAAGGGGGTAACAAGCGCCACTTTAATTTACAGCCCGCAGGAGTTACACTTACCCTGTAACTACACAGAACAAGGGGGTAACAAGCGCCACTTTAATTTACAGCCCGCAGGCGTTACACTTACCCTGTAACTACACAGAACAAGGGGGTAACAAGCTCCACTTTAATTTACAGCCCGCAGGCATTACACTTACCCTGTAACTACACAGAACAAGGGGGTAACAAGCACTACTTTAATTTACAGCCCGCAGGAGTTACACTTACCCTGTAACTACACAGAACAAGGGGGTAACAAGCACTACTTTAATTTACAGCCTGCAGGAGTTACACTTACCCTGTAACTACACAGAACAAGGGGGTAACAAGCTCCACTTTAATTTACAGCCCGCAGGAGTTACACTTACCCTGTAACTACACAGAACAAGGGGGTAACAAGCTCCACTTTAATTTACAGCCCGCAGGCGTTACACTTACCCTGTAACTACACAGTTGAAATGGGTAACAAACACTACTTACTATGTAACAATACGAAACAACACTATTTGCACAGTAATTACAGAGAAAGGTACTCTTATTAAAAAAACAAAACAAAACAAAATTTAATTACACAGTATATTTGCCCTGACATTTAAGTGTCATTGCAATACAATGTGATAAGGTAAGTAGTAGTACTAAGTACTACATGGTACATTTTAAATTAAAAACATAGCAAAAACTTTTTTTTTTGGCTTAAAGGAGTCATAATGTTGTGTTACCTTGGATACCCAAATGCTCTATTATAGTATTTTAGGCACTTCTAAAAAAGAAAAGTGGAAAAAAAATCAACACAGAGCCCCTCAGACCCTTATTTCTAAAGGCATTATTGTCTCGCGAGATCTGATGCGATGTTTTGGCTGTCGTGGACGGTCATTATAATAATGCAAATGAGGGGCGCGTTGATTGGTTGCAGGAATGTATTTTACTACTTCCAAGCGGTACAAAAACATAGACAAAATACTGCAATAGCTCAATAAATGTGACGGTACTTATTGTTAGTGAAATTGTAATCACAACCAAAGAAAAAAGAAAAAATACACCATTGCCATATACATTCTTACAGAAGCCCCACTAACTGAAAGCTATTTTCGATATTTTAGGTCAATACTGCCATAGCCCAAAATAATATCTGCAGTTATATGCTCATGGACGTGAGTTGCAAAAACCATAAACAGCTCAGGTAAACCTCTGAGAAATGACGGCTGCTCTGCACACACACGCAAAGGTCTCTCGCTCCCTCTCTCTGCCGCGCGCGCTACGTATGCGCGCTCATGCTCGCTCGCGATTCCGGGAGATTTAAACTAATTTGCGGGCATTAGGGAGCCGGTATCAATATGCGGGAGACTCCCGGAACTTCCGGAAGACTTGGGATGTCTGTGTTTTGAAAATCGCTGTCCGTGGGTCACTCTTAGATATATTTAAATACGTCCACACCGCAGATATGTAATGTTGCTTCAGACAAGCACGTGCAGGTCGCGGTGTCTGCTGTTTGCGTCATCACAACATTTCGGCCGTATTGTTTCGGTGATAAAAGTCTTTCGGCCGAAAACCGAAAATGCACTTTTGGGCCATTTTCGGCCGAAAATTTTCGGTGGCCGAATATTCGGTGCATCCCTAGTGGTATATTGTTTTCATACTTGCATTTAAACAGTTTTAGCCACTGAGCATGGACTCCTGTACCGTCACTACTGTAGCTGCTAGTGTAAAACAAAGTCGAAAGATGTGGCTAGCATTCGTAGAGTCCATTCCCCGTGTTTACCTCGAAGGTAACGTTACATACAATAGCCGCATTAGCTGTTAGCTGCTATTTGTTAACCACAGTAGAGCAATAAAAACACAGTCTTACCTTTTCAATTTCTGGCAAGTCCCTGATGGTTGGGATGGCACCTTTTCCCAAACGGAGCTTCGAGGCCAAGTTCGCCTGATATTGCCCCAAATTTGTAAAAGATTCCGGTGTAAAATGTTTAGCACACACACCTAACGATACGCCACTTGAAAGAGTTGTTGAGACAGCGTCATTAAAAATGAATTTCATCCACTGTTCCCTGATAGTTTCGTCCGTTTTTGGTAGATAAAACACATTTGCATGTTGTTTGTGGCAGTCACCCACAGAGCATCTCAGGTGTGCACTCGATTTCTCCATCTTTCTCGAGTCAACTAAACTGAATCTGAGGGGGAGAGGGGCGGGCTTCCCGCGGCATAGGTTTGCGGTGTCCATATTTGGTATATCCTCCCCCGTCTTGACGTCAAGAAGGGGAAGAAATCAAAATCTCGTTTTTTCGTGCGCGTGCACGTGGCCTATTTTACAAACCCCGAGGTAAACAAACGCTTCACTTTTAAATATCGGCTTCCCGGCCAGTGTACAATCATTATGCAATCATAACATACATTGATTCTCGTGGAAAAGTGAAATTTCTACATTATGACTCCTTTAACGTTAAGTAGTTTAGTAAGAAAAGCCAATAAATAGCATTGCCAAAAAGTTTAATTTACAACCCACAGATGTCAAAATTACCCTGTAACTACATTGCACAAGACCATATTTTGCCAGAAATGTGATAAAAACGTTTATATACAACAGACGTACAATTTTTGCCTGGAATATATTAACAGAATAGGTACCTGTTAGTTTTAAAATAATTACATTATAAATAATTTGCTTGTATATCTGGTTGTACACCTTTATTACCCAAAACTTAACGTATTGTTCCCTTATACCTACATGGAGGTACACTATAATTACAGAAACATACACCATAATTTCGGTTTACTTACGAAGTTCTTTGCAGGTTGTATATCTGCTTGTTACCCCTTTATTACCCAAAACTTAACATATTGTTCCCTTATACCTACACGGAAGTACACTATAATTACAGAAACGTACACCGTAGTTTCGGTTTACTTACGCAGTTGTTTGCGGGTCGTAATATAAAGTGTTACCAATGTATCATCCCAGAGCTGCTAGCCAAGTATTTTTCTGCACCAAAACCAGCAGCATTTGCTGATCATAGTCAACAGTGGTGCTACTGCCGTGAGCCAGAAGCAGGGAACATGTTGGTCTGTGCATCAGGTTTTTGTTCAGTTAAAAAGTTTCACCAAACCTGCCTTCACATGAAAAGGGTCCCAAAACAGTGGGTATGTCCCAGCTGCCAAAAAGTAATCAATGCCCAAAAAAGAAAAAAACCTTAGTGAGGAGACTGTGAAATGAGTTAATAGTAGTAGCTGATACTGTACTCTCTTATTTATGAATAAACAGTTGTTAAACCAATGTTGTTCTCTTCCCCATCATTAGTATTAAGTATCTGTAGCAATCAAGGATATGAAACATGGGTAGGTCATTCATATCAAACACACCAGAACATATATCTGCTTGGGTGGAACTCAGTTAGAATGGGTGGATGTGCAGCTTGATCTGTAAACAGAATGTGACCGCATCAGAATAGCGAGTGATTAAAATGATTTAAAGTAATGTCACAACAAGGAAGCAAGAAGTCAAATCAAATCAAGTCAAGTATATTTGTATAGCGCTTTTCACAATACAGATTGTATCAAAGCAGCTTCACAGTATTAAATTAAAATAAAATAATACAACAAGGTTTGTTTCTAGTGGAATTTATTGATTGATAGAATAAAATTAAATATCCCCAAAATATCCCCAACTGAGCAAGCCAAAGGCAACAGTGGCAAGGAACCGAAAAAACTCCATCAAGTGACCTAATGGTGTCCTAAAACTCCATCAGGTGACCCAATGGAGAAAAAAAAAAACCTTGGGAGAACCCAGGCTCAGTCGGGGGCCAGTTCTCCTCTGGCATTTATGAACTAGAGGCTGGATTGTAGTTTGAACTGTGAGATTAACAATATTATATGAATGCCTGGCCGAAAAGATGCGTCTTTAATCTAATTTTAAACTGGGAGAGCGAGTCCGAGCAACGAACAGTATCAGGAAGGCTATTCCAGAGTTTCGGAGCCAAATGTGAAAATGCTCTCCCTCCTTTGGTTGATCTGGATATCCTAGGCATGACCAAAAGCCTCGAATTTATTGATCTTAAAGAGCGCGATGGATTATAGGGTGATAGAAGATCCGTTAAATATACTGGAGCTAAGCCGTTTAGGGCTTTATAAGTCAATAGCAATACCTTATAATTAATACGGAACTTTATAGGTAGCCAATGTAGTGATGATAAAATCGGTGTTATATGATCATATTTTCTTGATCTAGTAAGAACTCTAGCGGCTGCATTTTGGACTAACTGTAGCTTGTTTATTGAGGATGCAGGACAACCAGCTAATAAAGCATTACAGTAATCTAGTCTCGAGGTCATGAATGCATGAACTAACTTTTCTGCATCAGAAACTGATAGGATATTATGTAGCTTAGCAATGTTTCTAAGGTGGAAAAAGGCTGTTTTTGTAACATACGAAATATGATTTTCAAAAGACAGGTGACAATCGAGTATAACACCCAGGTCTTTTACTGTAGAGGATAAAGTAACAGGACATCCTACGATGTCAAAGTTGTATTGTGAGAGGTTCTGTGGGCGGTTTTTTGAACCGATAAGTATTACCTCTGTCTTGTCTGGATTTAATAAAAGAAAATTACGCGTCATCCAATCTTTTATATCTTTAACACACTCTGTCAATTTGGATAATTTAGCGTTTTCATCCGGCCGTGATGAAATATATATTTGAGTGTCATCAGCATAACAATGGAAACTAATTCCATGTTTCCTTATAATATTTCCAAGTGGCATCATATATATTGAGAAAAATAGAGGGCCCAACACAGATCCCTGCGGCACTCCATAGTTTACTGGAATTATGGTCGATTTTTCTCCATTTAAATAGACAAAATGGTAGCGGTCTGATAAGTATGATCTGAACCAGCTTAATGCTTGTCCTTGAACACCAGTATAATTTTGTAGTCGATCTAAGAGTATTGTGTGATCTATAGTATAGAACGCAGCACTAAGATCAAGTAAAACTAGTATTGAGATACAGCCTTGGTCGGAAGCTAAAAGTAAAACATTTGTGATTGTAACAAGCGCAGTTTCAGTGCTATGGTGCGGTCTGAATCCTGACTGAAACTTTTCATAGATATCATTTTCTTGCAAGAAAGAGCCCAGTTGAGTGGACACAACTTTTTCTAGTATTTTAGACATAAAAGGTAGATTTGAAATGGGTCTATAACTTGCTAGATTATTATGATCTAATTGTGGTTTCTTAATGAGAGGTTTTATAACTGCCAGTTTAAATGTTCTTGGAACATGACCTAAAGATAAAGACGAGTTAATAATATTGAGGAGAGGCTCTTCCACTACAGGTAACACTTCCTTCAGTAGTTTAGTTGGTATAGGATCTAATAAACATGTTGTTTTAGATGAAGTGATAAGTGATAAGAAGAAGTGAGAGTCAAAAAGGTTTATTTCCTGGTTGAGCACATCTGTAGCCAGTCACATCAGTTCAATTTACTGTACATCCCATCACTGGAAGGGCACCACAGATTCAGACACATTTGTAAGTGCGCAACATATGCTCACAATCTTGTCAAGGTAGGTAACATCATTTTCTCTGTCTATGTCTGTGAAACTTATGGGGACAGTGCTTTGCAAGACTGTGTACTTTTGACGGAGAACTCCTATTACTCTTTCTATGTGTATCCTAAGAGAGGCTAGACATCTGGTGTTCTCCAAGTCAACAGGATCTAACTGCTTCTTTCCACGAGTAAATGCTGGAATCTTTAATTCAGCTTGGCATCTCTGAATGGACTCTTTAACCAGGAAACCTCTGTCCGCTAAAACTACGTCCCCTGGGAGCAAATGAGATAAAAAAGTTACTTTGTTCTGTGATGAACTTATCACTTGTGCGACCTCCCCATCCAGTGGAAATGAAACAAATGGAACCTTGACGGCAAATTGCAATTAAATATTTCATTGTGTGGTGTGATTTGTATGAGGAGTAACACTGAGCACTGGCTAGCAATCTACTGGGTTTCTCTAGAAATATTTCAAAACAATCTATAATGCAAACTGTCTTTTCAAAGCTATTGTTTCGAAATGCATATGGAAGAGATTTTTTTAAGTATTCTCTGTCAGGCCACAACACTAGACTTGACACCAGTCTACAATGCATCACACTAATACAGTGTTTGAAGAGCTTTGAAACAGTGGTTGAGGCAATGCCAAAATAAAAAGCCAAGTTCATTCTAAGCTTCATTAAAGTTAACATGTACTGCTGAAAACATGTTAAACAAGATTTAAGTTTGAGAAAAGGAGCCACAATATGAAAAATTGTCATGAGAATTGAATATGTTGATAAACCAGTGAGAGTATTAAGCCTTTTATCATCGTTATGCAAGCTCATTTCATTCAGTGTAGTCCTAATAATTTTTTCCTTCAACAACATATTTTCAGTCCTCAGAGCTTGGCATTCTTGCTCAAGAGATTGGACGTGTTTACCACAGGTTTCAGTGCTGCATGGTGGAGTTGCTGGATCATCCTCATGGAGAACAGGCTGGACATCATTTCCAGGTTCTTCATGGGTAGATTCCTTCAAAGGCTCTGTGGTGGGAGTTTGGTCTGCAGGAGGATCCTTGTTGCTGTCTTGGGGACAATCGGTTGATGCTCTGGTGAAAACACAAAAGTAGAAGATTAAGAGTATATGTATACACAACTGATGACAGTTTGTCATTTTTTTGTCAATCACTCTCTGTTTTCTGCAGTATATACTAGCTTTTATTAGTAAGTAAGGTAATTTTACTTGTATAGCACATTTACATCATAATATATATTATCGATAGCCTACTAGATACATATTGACAATGACAGTGACAATCACATGCATAGTCAGTTGTTGCTAAATGCAACCTGGTGCACAACAGTTATCGACCATGTTTAGCCGCCTTCACCACAACAGTCTGCCAGTCTGCCGAATGCTGCCAAAATGGCGGTGCGCACGGTTTCCTGTCACGTAACTACGTCATCCCCCAGAACTCGATACATATATAAGGGGTGTAACGGTTCACAAAATTCACGTTCGTTTCAAAAGTTCAGCAGTTTTCGATACAGCAAAAAGAAAGAAATGGCAGAGAAATTTCCATGAATTAAAAAAAATATATAAAAAATATATATGTATTAATATATATATATATAGTTAAAATAAGTGTGAGTTTTCCTACATCTTGAAACTTGTGGGTCTTGAATCATCTTGAAAATGGGGGTAATATTTGAAGGATGAACAAATAATGTTTTGGTCATCACATTAAAAATAACATTTAAATATGATAATATTTGAGTTTTGAAGAGCTGGAAAAAGATGTGTGACGTACTTGAAAGCATTTGACTATTCCTGCCAAACTTCCATGGTTAGAGTTAGTGTTACTACAGTACACATGGTGAATGTTGCTGATCTGTGGACTTAAAGCCTATAACCAGTTCATTCATGGCACAATGTTTCACCTGGTTTACACGTCAGCTCTGTTTCTCTGAATATCAACATAGCTCACTTACATTCACTAAAATATTGTAACATTAGCGATATACCGATTCGAAAAAGGAAGTGCCTGTGATTGAATGTCAAAGTGTGGTTTGAACGCCCCGCCCCCCAGCTGAACTGGAAGTTTCGATTGGTTTCGATTTTCGATTGGCTGAAGCATTTTAGACCTGTCAGCGCGCTGCTGGCCAATGGAGGTCGACGTCCGCACGTGGCGGCCATCTTGCCACAGGCAGCTCGCTCACTCGTAACATTGTGTTTTAATGCTGCATGTACTTTTTAAATAACCATAACTTGCTCAATTTTCTACCGATTTTCAAACGGTTTGGATTGTTATAAACGTCAGAGATGTAGTTATGACACTGCATACATATGAATAATTATGTAATAATGTTCAAGCATTCGGAATTATAGCCACGTTAATAATGTTTGTAAGAAACCAAACCATTTGTAAATCCGTCAAGATTTCAGCGAGATAAGAGTATTTGTGTTCGTGCTGATCACTCACCTTACATCAGGTACCACAGAGCCCGCCAGAAAGTCTGCCTGTGACAAGATGGCCGCCGGTGATGCCGTTCTAGACTCCGCCGTAAGACATCTAGCCTTATATGGATATCTATGCTTCACCCCAGTAGTTTAAAAAGCTCCAGCTCGCCCTGTTGCTCTATTTTTATGCAACTCAAGTAAAAGTAAAAGTATCACCATTTAATTTAATTATACTCAAGAAAGTAGAAAAAAATGGAAAATGTACTAGTGTACTAGTAGTGTAACTGAAGTATTTATAATTACTCACTTTTCACCTCTGGAACTGGACACACTTTTAATGCCGTACAAGTTTTGTCATTAGGATGCAGTCTTCCTGATTCTCAGTAACTTTTTAGTGTTTTGAGTGACTGTCTGAGACTGACATCTAGTGGACGTTTTATGATCTGTGACTTTACAGGGTTCCTCTTTTTCCTGGAGAGACAAAATAGAGTTTCATTCCAGCTGTTACTGAACAAACCTGAATCAACTAAGAAAGGTTTTTTGCATTTATAATAAAATCCAGGTGTGTGGGAGTACGGTTGAAACTGAACTCTACAGGAATAAGGCTGTCCAGGACCAGGAATGAGGAACCTGCTGCACAGACCTGTAGATAAACCTGTTTTGCACACGTCACTGAAACACAGAACCAGGAATCACATGAGTTCAGGGAAAGAGAAACTGAAGTGCAGTTGAGCTGTTGTGTGTTTGTGTGTCTCATGCAGTAAAATGGCAGAAGCCAGAATTTCAGTGGATCAGAATGAGTTCCTGTGTCCAGTGTGTCTGGATCTCCTGAAGGATCCAGTGGCCATTCCCTGTGGACACAGTTACTGTAAGATCTGTATTACAGGCTTCTGGGATCAGGAGGATCAGATGAGAGTCTACAGCTGCCCTCAGTGCAGACAGACCTTCAGTCCAAGACCTGCTTTAGCTAAAAACACCATGCTGGCTGAACTGGTGGAGAAACTGAAGAAGACTAAACTTCCTGCTGACTGTTACGCTGGAGCTGGAGATGTGCAGTGTGACGTCTGTACTGGAAGAAAACACAAAGCTGTCAAGTCCTGTCTGCTGTGTCTGGAGTCTTACTGTCAAACTCATTTTGACCGTCATGAGGATTTTCACTCCCGTAAGCCACATAAAGTGACTGATGCCACTGGACGACTGCAGGAGATGATCTGCCAAACACATGATAAACTCCTTGAGGTTTTCTGTCGCACTGACCAGAAGTTTATATGCTTGCTGTGTTTGATGGACGAACATAAAAACCACGACACTGTATCAGCTGCAGCACAGAGGACAGAGAAACAGGTATGAAACTACACATTGATGAAATAATGTTGACACTCTTTATATTGGCACCATATGATCAGGAAACATCATTCACACTACAGACGTCACAGAAGTGAACAGAAGCTGTAAGTGGACTTTCACTGCTGAGCGTATTTGTGCTTCGTATTTAACTTAACAGAAAATATGGTGAAAATACACTGTAAACATTTATCAACACAAACTTCAGTAAAACAGGCTTCAAAGGGGTCATGAACTGAGAAATCAAATTTCCTTGAGCTTTTCACCTATAAGACGTCATCATGCTATAAGAATGTCCTGTTTAAGAAATGAAAACTTCCTTGTTAGTCTAAAAACAGTTTTTATTGTAACCAAGCCCAGTGAACAACTGGTTGTGGAATGTGCCTCTTTATGAGGTATTAGTGCAACTAAAGACGCCTCTGCAGAAGACAATCAACGCCTACTTCATCATCGTAACTTTGGCCCCGTCCACTGGCGTATTAGAGAGATCAGATCACGAGGAGAGAAGATGCAGGATCACTCGACTAAAAACAACATTATCTTCTAAAGGATCGTAATGCTAGGAATGTGGTTATTAATGTGGTTGTCTCAGTTGAGCATTATTTATTTGTATTCACTACAGTTCACTGTGGATTCTTTGATAATTATTTGCAATTTCGGCACAGGCTTTGCAAACACACTTCTAAGATATGGACTCGATAGTAATGCCACAACATGTAAGTTGTGAACTGTTCATTCTAATGCCTGATCTGTGACCAGTGATTTCTGATGTAATGATTCATGTACAGTCAGATGTTCTATGTGTCAGTCAATCAAACCAGTGACTAAACAATCAGCTTCACATAGTTTCTCTTAGTAGGATGAAAATATTCTGTTATTTAAACTGAATAAATTATATAATCGCTGGAACTGTCAATCAAACAGCGTTGAGTTTATCAGTGACTTACGCTGAGGCTAAAATCAGGGTAGCAAAAATGCCTTTATTTCTAAATTATGATTTTTTTTATGTCAAAATCATACTAACATTATAAGTGCACACGCCAGGAAACATTATAAAATGATAAAACAATGCATTTCATGACCCCTTTAATAAAGCAACATAAAATAATGGAAAATATTCACCCATTGTTTGACAAAATATATCTGTCAAGAAAAACGCAAGTTAAATGCAGAGACAGACTCAAAGAGTTTCTGTTCAGTAAATCTGACTCCATTTAAACTATTTAGAGCTGCAGGTCTGTTTTTCAGCAGAATTGTGAAGCTTTACATCTGAGTCAGTTTAAATGTAAATTCATGTACAATGGTGGTACCTTCCTTCAGGAGTTTGAACTTCCAGCCATTAATTATCAAGCGTAGCGTTAGTTCTGGCAGGTCACGTTACGGCCCATTCACACCGGACGCCGAAGCGGCGCGGAACGGAGGCCGCTTCCTTTCGGCGCCCATGTTAACCTATGGTGTCGTTCACACCAGACGCGGAGCGCCAGTTTCGGCGTCTGGTCTATTTTTTGCGCGAGCCGCGAGTGATTCGCGTCCATTCCGGCAGGAAGTCACACCAAGAAACACGAGACATCCGGTCAGTTGTCAAAATATAAGCAATTTTCAAATTAAAATACCGCGAGTATTAACTAAACACGTGTGTGTCTCGACAACGGATTAATAAAAGAAGTGTACAAACTTCTTGGTTACAGAAACATGGTGTATTCATTTTATGAGGTTATTTACTTACCCATGTTGTAAAAAAATAGCTCTGAATAAACAACAACTGAGCAGAAGCGCTTGTAGACCGCCGCGGAGAATACGCGTCTAGTGTGAACAGGCAGGCGCCGGACCGCGCGTGATTTTCCGTTCGGCGTCCTGTGTGAACCAGAGGTTAGTCAAGCTCGTGTAGTGAAGTGCTGCTGTTGGGTAGCACCTCGTTTGCATGTGTTGACTCCGCCCTAGAGGCCCGCAGGTAATCAGCGTCTCAATACGGGTATATCAAGGTGGCTGTTTGGCTGGCACGTCATTTCTCTGCGTTCATCCTGGCTGGAGTTGCCGTGCGGTTTGTGGATAAGCACAGGTGGTGCTGAGTGTTTGCAGTCGTTGTGTTTTCATTCTGGCTGGAGGTGAGTGTGCCGGCAGCTGGTTATTATTGCTCGAACCTACCGGACGCTAAACGGTTAACAACGTAACTCTTGTCAGGTGCTGTGCGGCTTGTGGAGAAGCGCGTGTTCAAGCTGAGTGTTTACAGTGGTTGGTGAACGCGCGCCGTTTGCCGTATACAAACGCACGTCATACTACTGCAATAATCCTCGCTGGTGTATTGCTGTTTGGCTTTCTGGTAAGTGTCTTTTTGGCTCTTGTGGTCGTATTTATTTTGAGTAATCTTTAGTCATGGGGTATCTGTGTATTTCAGCTCGCCTTGGTATTATTTGGTTCTCACTCTGTTGCTGCCGGACGAATGACGCGATCGCCGCATGTTGGTATGTGTGATCACTGTATTATAATGATGAGCCAGTACGGTGCATATTTTAGTTCACATACGGGCTTTTGCAGGTGAATGAATGAATCTGCCGTTATAAAAGTAGGCTACGTGAAGACTGCTGCTCGGATTGGGACTTTCATTGCTGCTGTTTTGTTCCCAATATCTTTTACTTTTGTTTATTGTTTTATTTCAATAACCTGCTGGCCAGTAGTGGCTCTCATGTGAGCACGCCCAGCATTCAATATATTTTTGAGTTAGTTTGCTTTATTATTGGGACAATTTAACTTCATTTATTTTGTTTTTGATCTTTTATGGGTTCGCCCTGTATTCCTTTTGTGAATAATATTTGCATTACTTAATAATTTTGTGAGTGATCCTCAGCCTGTCAGAGGAAAGAGGGTTGTTGGTGTTGGCCGGCATGTGAAGCTGGGACAGGCTGGTGACTGTAAACCAATGCACTGAAAACCTTACTGAAACCCATAACTACAGGTTTGAGTGGATCATATATTTTGTTTTGTGATATTGGGTATTGTGGTTGTGCCTTGTAAATTAGTATTCTTGTAAACTATTTCTTGTGTTGTAATTCGTTTTTCTTGTCTTTCAGGCACTGTGAGTCCGGAGCAGGAGAGCTAGTTGCTCTAATTTGGTGGTGGGGCCTGATGCACCGTGTGTGTGTGGTCTATAACCTATAGGGATTGATCTTGGTTGATGTGAGGGTGCAGTGTAGTGCACGTGTTTGTGCTTCTCGACCATTGCTGATGTGGAGAAGTTTGGCGCTAGCTCATCCTGCTTCCGGTAATCACAAGTCCTGATAAGTCTGTATTGTTATTGTGTGTTTGTGTGTGTGTGCGCATGTGTGTGGAGTGATGATTGATTCCAATTGCCGCATATTTTAATATTTTACATTTGTCCAATAAAGAATATTTTTGTATTTTCTTATACCCCCCACGTCTCCAATTTTCTGTGTAAGGGAAACACCGAACCTGTGTGTCCTCATTAGGATACTTCTCTGGTTTAGTGACCAGGGTGGCGTAGTCGACTCTTCCTTAAATCTCTTTTTGTAATAAACCTACTGTCCGCCACACTCGCATCAGCTGACCCTCAGCTGATCCACATCTACCTATAGGAATACGACGCCTATCACCATATACATATATAAGCTCCTTCAGTATTATCAGCAGCGATCGCGTTTCTCAGGAGCTAATTACCCTCCTCCCTCCCCAGCTCCTCCTCTCGCCCAGTCAGGATTTGGCATTCTGATTCCCCTTTGAATCAGAATAAATTCTCAAATTATGTTGTACTTTAAAATCTTGAATTAAATATTTCATGTTTACAAACTTTCATGTTGGTTCTGTTCTGTTTACCCTAAGGGGGATTATTGCTGCTCTCCCTGCTCTTATCCATGCTAGGCTGCATGGATGCGCAGGTAGTTCTCACCCAGAACGGAACCATACCGCCAATCCAAACTGTATGCTAATTGTCAATCCTATTTGACGGTAGTGGTCCTGAGAGAACTACTGTTACTGGATTCAACTCTTCACATGATGAAATAGTGACAGTATAAAGTGCCATCTGTGTTATTGGTTTGTGCTGCAGAAGCAGCTGAAGGAGACGCAGAGGTCGTTCCAGCAGAGGATCCAGCAGAGAGAGAAAGATCTTCAGCAGCTGAGAGAGGCTGTAGAGTCTCATAAGGTGAGTCTGGAGAAGAAGAGAAGTTTGAGAAGTCTCAGTCAGGACTCACTGAAGCTCACTGTGTGATTGTGATGTGTGTCCTAACAGCGCTCTGCACACACAGCAGTGGAGGACAGTGAGAGGATCTTCACTGAGCTCATCCGCTCCATTGAGAGAAGCCGCTCTGAGGCGACACAGCGGATCAGAGATCAGGAAAAGACTGCAGTGAGTCGAGCTGAAGAACGACTGGAGCGACTGGAGCAGGAGATCAATGATCTGAGGAGGAGAGACGCTGAGCTGGAGCAGCTTTCACACACACAGGATCACATACATTTCCTGCAGGTAACAGAGATCCAGAAGAACAGGATCATAGTGGACTTGAGCAAGAGACTCTCAGAAAAACATTTCATGAGAGCAGAATGAGCCGCTGACTGAAGTGTTGATCTGTGTGTTCGGTTATTATATAATCATCAGTCAGACTCTCATCTGATAATCTCCACTCACATTTCAACTTTTTTACATCATTTTTCCTTCTGATTTCTTATATAATGGTGAAATCAGTGAACTTCATGGTAGCAATTTGAGTAATATTCATCAAAGTTGGATCAGATGATCTTCAAACTTGACAGAATTGACAGTATTTTCATAATTGTTTGCCTTTAACATGTTGATGAATTTGACCATGAAGACCCTAAACATGAAGTCTGTATATTAGCAATGCTTCAACATACTGAAACCACACAAAACCTGACCTTGGGATCGTGTCCTAAGAGTCCTTGTGGATTTCAGTGTCAATAACTGCTCAAAAGTTATAAATGTTCAATCTGCTCGTGGATTTTGAACCGCTTTTCCTGAGCGAATCTACTCAAGTCTACAATGAGACCAGGGCCGTTTCTGAACATTTTGCCCCTTCCCAAAACTTACACTCTCAAAACTTATATGTTTAAGTACTGATATGATACTTTTTCATAAATTATATAAATAGGTTGTTTCTGAACATTGAAATGATTCCCAACTGATGTGCATTCATTATTTATTCTGCTCTCATATTGGTTGTAGGCACAACATTAGCGTTCGGTGGTTCAGCGTAGTTTGTTAGCAATGAAAGTTTCACAGGTTCCAGTTCACAGTATCCAAATCTAAACTCATTTATAGTAAATTGATTGTCCAGTTTATTTTCTATAGAGATTTCTAGTTGATCATTTCGCTCTCCTCATCACTCGCTGCCGATCACTAATAAAAAACCTCGCTCTGTATTCACTCCATGTCAAAATGAATTCAGTGTGTTTTTAGATAATGGCAATCTCTAGACACACGATATATTCAACGAAAAATAAATGAAGAACAAATAGAATAAAATGAGAAATGTTATATTATTTCCTTTAATACAGCAGTATCGTTTCTTCACCTTCATTTTGCTAGAACTTGTGTCTCTAATGTGACATAATGACTATGAGAAGAATGAAGCTGATGCTGTGAAAGTGCTGGATTGAGGAGAGTTACTAAAGATCAACAAGAGCCGCACAAATCTGACAGTAGAGCAGGTTATTGATGAAGTGTGGAGGTGATGAGCTTTGATTTCTGTTTTCTCTAGAGTTTCCAGTCTCTCTCAGCTCCTCCTGAATCTACAGACGTAAATGACAATCTCTTCAGTTCTCGCTCCTCTTTTGATGGCGTGAGAGAATCTGTCCTTCAGCTGAGAGTCAAACTGGAGGATTTCTGCAAAGAGGAGCTGAAGAAGATCTCTGACAGAGGTAAAGTCCTGGAGATTCTGCTCTCAGAAATGATCCTCCATCATCTCAGATCATGTAGAAGATCATATTAGAAATGTCTTAGGAACGGATGCAGGGATCATTTTCTCTTGACATGATAATCACACTCTTCATGTCTGTTGATTTCCACAGTCACTTTCTCCAACATTGTTCCCAGGACCAGGAACGACTTCCTACAATGTAAGTCACTGAGAAAACAAGCAGAAAAACTCACTGAGTGTGTTCATGTTCTTCCTGGAGAAGTGAAAGAAAACATGACAGAAGAGTTTTAGAGTTGATCATGTAAATGATGATTTGCTCAGGATATCTGGTAAACTGCACTGAGACACTGATGATATATTGAACATGAAGAGTTCATATACATTAAAAGATCAGACAGATTCATAATTCCTAAATCTGATGTGTTTTATCTCCATCAGATTCCCATCAGCTCACTCTGGATCTGAAAACAGTGAATAAACACCTCCATCTGTCTGAGAGGAACAGAGTGATTACTGACACTGGCAAAGTCCAGTCGTATCCTGATCATCCGGACAGATTTGATGGATATGCTCAGGTGTTGTGTAGAGAGAGTGTGTGTGGACGCTGTTACTGGGAGATTGAGTGGAGTGGGATTAATGGTGTGTGTATATCAGTGTCATATAAAAGCATCAGCAGGAAGGGATATGAGTGTGTGTTTGGATGCAATGATCAGTCCTGGAGTTTGTTCTGCTCTTCTAACAGTTTTTCATTCTGGCACAATAACATACAGACTAAACTCCCTGTAAAGCCCATCAGCAGTAGAACAGGAGTGTGTGTGGATCACAGTAGAATAGGAGTGTATGTGGATCACAGTGCAGGAACTCTGTCCTTCTACAGCATCTCTGACACGATGAGCCTCATCCACACAGTCCAGACCACATTCACTCAACCGCTCTATCCTGGGTTTAATGTTTATAGTGGATCATCAGTGAAACTGTGTTGGTGAATCAGAATAGATTGTAGAGAGATTCTACCCATAATGCTTTGAGCTGCATGATAAATCAAGTCTCTTTCTTTCTCTTTATTACATTAATAACATGTTCAGATTATGGTTAAGTGGTGATCTTGAAGCTGATATAATATTCCCTGCTAAACTCAATAACAATATTGTTTTGTCTCATTATCTCTTATGTGTGCCTTGTGTAAATATGTATGTGGATGTATATGCGCATATGTACATATGAGAGAATGTGTATTTCTTTGCCTTTTTGCTCATTCAAGAAAAAAGTTAAATAAAAGGAAATTACCTGTTTACAAACATCAATTTCACTTCAGAATGAAAGTACAATGATAGTAGAAATCACTCACACAATGTCAGGACTGTCTGATTCCAAAATAAAAGCCCTCCAAAAAGTCACATATAACCTGTTTTGTCTATAATTCAGATAGATATAAAAAGGAAAGTCTTTTCACACTGTTCTTAGTTGTGTACATTTAAATATAGTTGATGTAAGAGCCATATTTCACATTTCAAAATATATATTTTCATATTTTTATTACACAAATTTGGTATAATAATTATTTTTGTTAATTATTCATTTACTGTTGAATATATTTCTTCGATTTATATTTTGAGCATGTTCAGTGACGTCTATTTTGTAGCGCATGTAAAAGAGTTTGACACACATGTAATAAGTGCAGACGCATAGAGGGAGAACACAAAGCTTTTGACCGTTTATCATAATATATCCTACAGGATGGAAAATCTTGAAGTGCATTTTCATTGTTCCTGGTCACTTGGCGCAAAGTAATGGAGGACATTGAATATGGTTGGAAAAGTGGTCGGTTACTTAGTTGGAAAATCCTACCAACATGAGGATTATTATCTCAAAGCTGCCCTACAAGTTGAGTGAAAGATGGAGAGCCCATGCTTACGAGTGTGAGGAGCACAGCAGAAGAAGAGCCAAGTTCATTCAGTCGGTGGAGTTTGTTGATCGCCAAGCAAAGGTAATATCAAACCCACTTTTGGAGATTTGGATGCTTTGGCAGATGATGAAAAACACACCACCAAGTCTTCAAGGAACCAAGCTGAGAAGAGAAGGAAAAAGAAGTAGCAGTTTTGCAACTGATGTCAAACAGGCTGGTGAAACTCAAAAAGACTTGACAATGATGAAGAACAACAGAGCACCAGTTACCAGTGCTTTCACTTAACCTTGTGCGTTCTGTGAGAAAGGCCAAACCTTGGAGCGATGTTATCAGTTTGGTGATAAGACATATAAAGACAAATTAGACTTTCTAAGAAAGAATGGATTTAGCTTTGGATACTTAGTGGAAGGACACTTAAGCAAAGACTGAAACAGAAGAAGCAAATGTCAGTGTCACGTTTTGGTTTTGTTTCATGTCTGTCATGTGATCCTCTGTTCTAGTCATGTGATCCTGCCATGTGTTCGGTGTTGTCATGTTGTCATTGGTTCATTGTTTCATTCTTCACAGGTGTCCCATGTCTAGTCATTAGTCTTGTGTATTTAAGTCCTCATGTTTGCCATCTGTCTTTGTCAAGTAGTCTTACCTGTAACCACTGTTGATGAGCACCATGTCAATGTTCTTGGTTTTGTCTTGAGTTCATGCAATGCTTTTGTTTTATGTTTGATCACATTTTGGGAATAAAGCTCCACTTGATTTCTCACTTCAAACTTGCCTCCAGTGGGCTTACAGTGGGGAGTATTTGGGTAACCCTTTCTTTTACAGTCCCCTAATTACTAGGTATTTACCTGGTAAATACATGGTAAGTTATAGTTGGTTATTGGTCATTACCACAGGTAACAAGTATGTAAATGCAGAGAAACTACAAACTAACTACTAAGTATTTACCTGGTAAGCATATGGTAAATTATAATATTTTAGTGTGTAATTACTTAAGGTGATTAGTATGCAATTACAGAGAAACTACCAGCGAAAAAAACACCACTGTTAAATATCAACTCAACAAAGTACTGTGTACTTGTTACCTGTTTAGGTTGGTAATAACTCCGATTTAATTGTGTACTTCCTCAGAATGTAGGCAGACTATTTTTAGAAACACCTCCAGTATTACCCATCAATTCAAGTTAGGTTTGTAGTTATCCTAGGGTTATGTTGGTAACAGTCCATGTTTATTTATTACTATCTTGAAATTAAGACCGTAGTTTCCAATAAATTACCTTGTCTTACATAGTTGTTGTTCATTGCTACACCCATTTATAGAGGGTTTATCAAATAATTTACCTTACACTTACCTGGTAACTACCCCGCAGGAACAGTTTTCCCTAATGTCATGGCACATCTTAAATACTGGGTATGTTCTTGCAAATGTTTTTACAATTAAATAAAGTGTAACTGTACTGTAAAATGAAGCCTTGTTTATTTCCATGGTATTACCGGAATTGTACCATATAACTTGATCATTCCCTTTTCCATATAGTCACAATTTTTTTTACCTCATATGTCCTGCAACGTTACCAAGGAAAACATGACAATTTACTCAGTAAGTAAAGTGTAACTGTACTGTAAAATGAAGCCTTGTTTATTTCCATGGTATTACCGGAATTGTACCATATAACTTGATCATTCCCTTTTCCATATAGTCACAATTTTTTTTACCTCATATGTCCTGCAACGTTACCAAGGAAAACATGACAATGTACTCAGTAAGTAAAGTGCAACTGTACTGTAAAAGGAAGCCTTTTTATTTCCATGGAATTACTGGGATCTTACCCTATAATATAGCTACGTAACTGTACCTATTACAGATTATAGGGTAAGATCCCAGTAATTCCATGAAAAAAAAAAGGTTTCCTTTTACAGTAACGTTCCAGTTTCACTTTACTTACTGAGAATGTTCAACGTGATCTCATGAGAATACGTGTGTATTTTTACGTAAAGTGTAATTCTACCATACGTACATTTACTTACGTTTTATACACACAGAAACGTATAGTATTTACAGCACTAAAACGTAAAATGTTTGCATAACAGCACAAAAACATAAATTATTTACGTATGAACAACTCTATACCGACGTACATATTTGTACGCATTCTTATTTATGCATATTAAAATCGTGGCATTAATGTTTTGACTCTATTGCATTCAAATGTCTTATCAATTACGTTTTCAGTCGCATTTATGCAGTTTACTCAAGAAATAGACTAATAACATTTCGCTCTGTTCGTGCCTTCTGCTGCAAACTCGTTTCGGAGGATTAGCCTACATGCAGTTAAACAAGAATACACTTTAAAACCTTAAAAGTACCTTATTTAATCGTTTAACCATTTTAATATTTAGTTTATTTACAGTGAGACACAAAATGCGTTTTTTTCCAATAGAACAATAATACACCAAAACCCAACATAAATTCACAAAAGACATCAATTTTATTATAGCCTACTTGATATAATCCAAATCTTTAGAATCCATACGTTTGCAAGAAAGAGATCCAAATTCAGCCCTTTATCCAGTGAGTGATCTTCATCTCCATTCCACAGGCTTTAACAACAGCGCAGTCTGTAACTGTCAAATCCCGCGGACCCGCGCTCGTGATGATGAAGTCAAATTCAAAAATTGCGCCCTCAAGAAGCGTTACGACATGTTTTACGGCAGTGATATCAAACGCTCATTGGCTATCGCCTGTTCGTTTATGTTCGTCACAGATTGCGACATGCCGTATTTCAGTCGGTAAACTATATTTGAAATGGAGAAGCGCGCGCGCCTTCACACAGAGCGAAGCCGGATTAACATGGATTAATAACTTCTGCTCTGTACCTCATTCAAAATTATTATATACTGAAAGAGAGGACTGTGACTGCAACACATCGTCATGTGAACGACTTTTGGTACCGGTTTTGACATTTTCGCAATAAATAAATTATTGTGATTACACATATGTTGTTTTTCTTCATAACTGTAGCCTATGTAGTTTTCTATCTTTGAAAATTACGTGTTAATACTACGTATTAACAATGAGACCAGGCTGGAATGTTTTAGTTAAGTTGCAGAACACACGGTTCACGAGTTCACATGTTAATGAAATCTGATATAAAATTTATAATGCGTATTTGGCTTGCTGTCCGGGGGGAGGGCTCCGAGCTCGGAATTCGGGCCGACCCCAGAGAACTCCCCCCTATGAATGTATAGATCGTAGGTATCTATGAGTAGACCCAGCCGAAAGTGAGGTGATGGGGTGGTGGCGGGATGCTGAGAAATTTGTCATGAGACAGGAGGTAAGGGAAGGCTTTATTTATACTGGCTTCTTCTTGTGCTGATTGGATGATTACCTGAACATGCTCCTCCCGAACTTTGTTACATAAAACTTCATTAAAAGTTTGTGATTTCAAAAATGTTTAAGCAGTAGCAAAGGATGTGGTAAGAGTCTGGTAATACCATGGAAATAAACAAGGCTTCCTTTTACAGTACAGTTGCACTTTACTTACTGAGTAAATTGTCATGTTTTCCTTGGTAACGTTGCAGGACATACTAGGAAAACAAATAAATAAAAATGTGACTATGGAAAAGGGAATGATATGGTACAATTCCGGTAATACCATGGAAATAAACAAGGCTTCATTTTACAGTACAGTTTCACTTTACTTACTGAGTAAATTGTCATGTTTTCCTTGGTAACGTTGCAGGACATATGAGGTAAAAAATTGTGACTATATGGAAAAGGGAATGATCAGGTTATATGGTACAATTCCGGTAATACCATGGAAATAAACAAGGCTTCATTTTACAGTACAGTTGCACTTTACTTACTGAGTAAATTGTAAAAACATTTGCAAGAACATACCCAGTGTTTAAGATGTGCCATGACATTAGGGAAAACTGTTCCTGCGGGGTAGTTACCAGGTAAGTGTAAGGTAAATTATTTGACAAACCCTCTATAAATGGGTGTAGCAATGAACAACAACTATGTAAGACAAGGTAATTTATTGGAAACTACGGTCTTAATTTCAAGATAGTAATAAATAAACATGGACTGTTACCAACATAACCCTAGGATAACTACAAACCTAACTTGAATTGATGGGTAATACTGGAGGTGTTTCTAAAAATAGTCTGCCTACATTCTGAGGAAGTACACAATTAAATCGGAGTTATTACCAACCTAAACAGGTAACAAGTACACAGGACTTTGTTGAGTTGATATTTAACAGTGGTGTTTTTTTCCCTGGTAGTTTCTCTGTAATTGCATACTAATCACCTTAAGTAATTACACACTAAAATACTATAATTTACCATATGCTTACCAGGTAAATACCTAGTAGTTTCTCTGCATTTACATACTTGTTACCTGTGGTAATTACCAATAACCAACTATAACTTACCATATATTTACCAGGTAAATACCTAGTAATTATTTGATACACTGCCGATTTTGCAGGTTTTCCTACTTACAAAGCATGTAGAGGTCTGTAATTTTATCATAGTCTTCAACTGTGAGAGACGGAATCTGAAACAAAAATACAGAAAATCACATTGTATGATTTTTAAATAATTAATATGCATTTTATTGCATGACATAAGTATTTGATCACCTACCAACCAGTAAGAATTCCGGCCCTCACAGACCTGTTAGTTTTTCTTTAAGAAGCCCTCCTGTTCTCCACTCATTACCTGTATTAACTGCACCTGTTTGAACTCGTTACCTGTATAAAAGACACCTGTCCACACACTCAATCAAACAGACTCCAACCTCTCCACAATGGCCAAGACCAGAGAGCTGTGTAAGGACATCAGGGATGAAATTGTAGATCTGCACAAAGCTGGATGGGCTACAGGACAATAGGCAAGCAGCTTGGTGAGAAGGCAACAACTGTTGGTGCAATTATTAGAAAATGGAAGAAGCTCAAGATGATGTCAATCTCCCTCGGTCTGGGGCACCATGCAAGATCTCACCTCGTGGGGCATCAATGATCATGAGGAGGGTGAGGGATCAGCCCAGAACTACACGGCAGGACCTGGTCAATGACCTGAAGAGAGCTGGGACCACAGTCTCAAAGAAAACCATTAGTAACACACTACGCCGTCATGGATTAAAATCCTGCAGCGCACGCAAGGTCCCCCTGCTCAAGCCAGCGCATGTCCAGGCCCGTCTGAAGTTTGCCAATGACCATCTGGATGATCCAGAGGAGGAATGGGAGAAGGTCATGTGGTCTGATGAGACAAAAATAGAGCTTTTTGGTCTAAACTCCACTCGCCGTGTTTGGAGGAAGAAGAAGGATGAGTACAACCCCAAGAGCACCATCCCAACCGTGAAGCATGGAGGTGGAAACATCATTCTTTGGGGATGCTTTTCTGCAAAGGGGACAGGACGACTGCACCGTATTGAGGGGAGGATGGATGGGGCCATGTATCGCGAGATCTTGGCCAACAACCTCCTTCCCTCAGTAAGAGCATTGAAGATGGGTCGTGGCTGGGTCTTCCAGCATGACAACGACCCGAAACACACAGCCTAGGAGTGGCTCTCCGTAAGAAGACCTGAACCCAATAGAAAATCTTTGGAGGGAGCTGAAAGTCCGTATTGCCCAGCGACAGCCCCGAAACCTGAAGGATCTGGAGAAGGTCTGTATGGAGGAGTGGGCCAGAATCCCTGCTGCTGTGTGTGCAAACCTGGTTAAGAACTACAGGAAACGTATGATCTCTGTAATTGCAAACAAATATACCATAAATATATAAATGTAACATCACTATTACAGTCAGCTGTGCTAAAAAACTAAAAAACATCCTATCTCGCTACACTTGACCACACAAAACAAGATTCATGAGAAGGAAATGGTAAAAGTTGAAAAAATTGAAGTTACCACTTTACCTGCCAAAATGAGATTTGTTTAATTGTTTCGAGAAATGACCTTACTGGTTTACAAATGCATGATTTGAGAAATGTACCAAAGTGACTGAGAATGTTTTTTGAGAAAATATCTTTTGTCCAAAGGTGGTTTCTTTCATTTGCTGTCGTTTTTATCAAGCTGGTGTAAGTTCAAGTGTCTGTTTCAAAAATAAGTTGGTTTTTAGTTAGTTACGTGATGCGGTGGTGTAACGTCATGATTGACAGCTGTGATTGACAGGTTCTCGAGCGAAGTAGTCACTGAAGCACCAACGGACATTTTTTCGGGATCTTCGGAGGACTGAGGAGATTGTATTTACTTTATTTTAACAAGTCTCTTGTCGTACTGCAATCAATTTTTAAAAAAGTGTGCAGAATCCACTCTCCCTGAGTGCATTCTGCGAGAGTGAGGGCGGAGCGCTGATTTCGCGGCTTTACTTCCTGCTCACTACTGCGCAGGTCTGGTCCCGAGATCGCTACTGCGCAGACTCAAGTTCCAATATGTCAGCGCCATATCAGGACTCTGGCGGCTTCAGTTCTCATCAACGGAAGAGGGCGGAGGGGCGTCGTCCATCTTTTTTTACAGTCTATGGTTTCTACATTCTGCAGACAGAGTTCTGATGTCCCATCGATCAGTCGTACACTTACAGTTTAGAGAATGTTCTGTACCATTGCTGCAGTGAGTGCAAACCTGGTTAAGAACTACAGGAAACGTATGATCTCTGTAATTGCAAACAAAGGTTTCTGTACCAAATATTAAGTTCTGTTTTTTTCTGATGTATCAAATACTTATGTCATGCAATAAAATGCAAATTAATTACTTAAAAATCATACAATGTGATTTTCTGGATTTTTGTTTTAGATTCCATCACTCACAGTTGAAGAGTACCTATGATAAAAATTACAAACTTCTACATGCTTTGTAAGTGGGAAAACCTGCAAAATCGGCAGCGTATCAAATATGTCACGGTTCATGGATTCATTGGCTGCGTCCGAAACCGCATACTTCCCTACTATATAGTATGGAAAAAGCAGTAGGCGAGCGAATAAGTATGTCCGAATCCTTAGTATCCATAAAAGAGTAGGCGAGAATTACCAGAGTGACGTACTAATTATCGCGAGATTCGGGCGTACATATACTTATAGTGCGTCCGAATATTCCTACTTTCCTACTATATAGTATGGGAAAACAGTACGTGAACGGAGTAGTATGTCCGAAACCTCAGTACTCATAAAAGAGTAGGCGAGAAGTTCCCGGATGGCTTACTGCTTCAACCCAGATTTTGAAGAGCTCGAAGATGAATACTTTTCTATCCCAGGAGGCCACGCGAGAGGATACGTCATTATCAAACATCGCAGAGATCAGCGACGCGGGTGCTTTCAAATGTGAGTAAACACGGGTCCTTGTGTTAAAATTGCATGTGTTGAACTACTGTAGAGTAAACTGTTGAATTGTTGAAGGTGTAAAGACGTTACACAGTGTAGTATAGTTGTGATTTTGCTGTAAAAACACGTTTTATTATGTATAACGTTAGCTAACAGGCGAGCTCCAGTAAGGACACGTAACGTAAGTTACGTCTCTAAAGTGGATTTACATAAACCATATACATCCTAAAGACACTTATTTTAAATGTCTATTTACATCTGACAGGAAAATCTTCTGTAAGTATTGCAGAAGAGCACATCACAACATGAAATAGACATCTGAGTGATGAATGTGTGCTATTATGTAGAACAAATCTATAAAGTAACTAAACATAAGTTATCTATTTTATTTGTCCATTAGTACTGTTGATAAATTGAGGAACATTTATGTTGGATAAAAAGTTAAAACAAGCTCATAAATCACAGAGGTAATGTGAATCTTGTCTGGATGTTACAGGGTCAGATGAACAGATGTGTGTTTATCCGGTGGAGAGTGGCTCATGAAGCTGAATGCTGCCATCAAAGGCTTTGAGTAAGTATACCACAGAAATTAATAACAATAACTAATTATTGTAATTTCAAACAGAGCTATTACAGCACTTTTCTGATTCTTGGTTTCTGTGCATTAGCTGCATGTCACGGTTGTTGAATGCATTGTTTCCTTCTTGTCTCGTGTCATTGTTGTTATGTGTGTGAGTGGGCGTTGTCCCGCTCACGTGTCTGTCAGCGCTCCAGCTGATCATCATCATCTCAATCACTGTTCACAGCTGCTGTTCATTCCCATTGCCTACATATACTCACACCATTATCTGTTCCAGTGTCGGATTGTTTGTTGAGGTCCTGTGTTGCTGTTCCGTGTTCCTGTGAAGTCGCCGTCCTGTGAAGTTGCCGTGTCTGTGTCTCGCCTGCCTTGTCTTCTTGCCGTCCTGTTCCTTGTCCTTGGATACACCGCACTTCACCGGGATCGGGATTCTGCACATCACAGCACCAGAGCACCACAGACCATCTTAAGTCCCTGCACGAGCCTGAGTCGTCGCCCTTCTTTGTTCCTGAACTGTTTCCTGACCATTTGAGATATTAAACGTTTTTGAGCACCTGCAAACTGTTTCCTGTCTGTTCTATCATGACAGAACAATCCGACCAGTTGATGGAAGCAGCAGGTGGCGCCGCAGCTACAATGGATGACTTTGTTCGTGCAAGTATTCAAAGGATGGACGCCCAAGACCGTCAGCAAGGGGAGGCGGCGCGCGCGATTCAGGCTCTCGTCACGCAGGTGTCCGAGCTGACCCAGCGTTTTCAACAGCTGCAACCTCCCGCTGCGCCAGCCGCACCGCCCGTCCCTCCCACACCACCGATGACCGCCTCCCAGTCGGAGCCACGCCTTCCTACGCCTGAGCCCTATTCTGGTGAGCCTAACTTTTGCCGGCCGTTTTTGACTCGATGCAGCATGCACTTTGCTCTCCAGCCACGGACATTTGAGAGGGAAGAGACGAAGGTGGCCTTCGTTCTCACATTATTGACTGGGAGAGCGGCACTATGGGGGACGGCGGTGTGGGAAAATCGAGAACCATGCTGTTCCTCGTTCCAGGAGCTCTCCTCGGAGATGAGGAGAGTTTTTGACCGCGCGGTCGCGGGAAGAGAGGCTGCCAGGGTCTTATCAGAGCTACGCCAGCAAGAGCGTTCGGTATCTGATTATGCCATCGAGTTTAAGACCCTGGCGGCCGAGTGTCGCTGGAACGAGGAAGCGCAGTGGGATAGGTTCCTGCATGGGTTGGCTGACCGCGTCCAGAGGGAGATCTACGCCCTGGATCTACCCCCCTCACTGAATGGACTTATCGATCTGGCTCTGAGGGTGGACGCTCGACTAGCCCGGGTCGGACCACGCGCTCCACCCAGCCTGCCTCGTGGGGGGGGGGAACATCAGCGATCCAGCGGCATGGACGCGGTCGGTCCCTCCGATCCCGAGCCCATGCAGGTGGGTCGAGCTCGGCTTTCCCGGGAGGAGAGGGAGAGGCGGAGATCCCTTGGCCTTTGCCTGTACTGCGGGGGAGCAGGACACTTTGCCAACAACTGCCCGGTAAAAGGTCAAGCCCGATAGTAAGTATGAGGCTACTATCGGGTGGGATCTCCGCCGAAAAGTCCTCATCTACATCCACCATCCTCCCGGGGAGACTTAGATGGTCTGTCCACGATCATCACTGCACCGCACTGGTGGACTCCGGGGCAGAGGGTAATTTTATGGATCGCACCTTTGCACTTCAGCTTCAGATCCCACTCAGAACACTTCCCCAGAGCATCACCGTACATGCACTCAATGGACAGTCACTACCCACCATCTCCCAGGCCACCGAGAACATTACACTCATCATCTCAGGAAATCACGCAGAGACAATATCATTCTACATCACGGACTCCCATCACACCCCCATTGTATTGGGTCACCCCTGGCTCAAGAAACACAACCCCCGCATTGACTGGAAACAAAGAACCATATCAGCCTGGAGCACTGAATGTCATAGTTCTTGTCTTGTGTCTGCCTGTTCTGTTGTCTCTGTTCCTGTATTGCAGGAGGAAGCAGTGGATTTATCAAACGTGCCCGCGGAGTACCGTGACCTGAGGGAAGTGTTCAGTAAGTCAAGGGCTGCTTCTCTTCCTCCGCACCGTCCCTACGACTGTGCTATAGATTTACTGTCAGGTAAGTCTCCGCCTAAAGGCAAGATTTATTCACTCTCGGTTCCGGAGAGGGAGGCTATGGAGAAATATATTTCTGATTCTCTAGCATCCGGGTTCATCCAACCTTCCTCATCTCCAGCGGGGGCGGGGTTCTTTTTTGTGGGGAAGAAGGATGGATCGCTGCGACCTTGTATTGATTACCGGGGGTTGAACAACATCACGGTAAAGAATACTTATCCTTTGCCGTTGATGTCTTCAGCCTTCGAGAGGTTGCAGGGAGCATCCATCTTCACAAAACTGGACTTACGTAATGCTTATCATTTGGTTCGTATCAGGAAGGGGGATGAGTGGAAGACTGCCTTCAACACCCCTAGGGGGCACTTTGAATACTTGGTCATGCCTTTCGGTTTGTCCAACAGTCCCGCAGTCTTCCAAGCACTCGTCAATGACGTGCTGCGAGACATGATCGATCAGTTTATTTATGTTTACCTGGATGACATTCTGATTTTTTCCTCGTCTCTCCAGGAACACGTGCAGCACGTCCGACGAGTTCTCCAAAGGTTGCTAGAGAATGGGCTTTTTGTCAAGGCGGAGAAATGCGCTTTTCATGCACAGTCGGTCCCTTTCTTAGGACACATCGTGTCGGCTGAGGGTATGCGTATGGATCCTGACAAAGTTAAGGCTGTGGTAGAGTGGCCAAACCCAGATTCCCGTAAGGCCCTACAGAGGTTTCTGGGGTTCGCCAATTTCTACCGGCGTTTTATTCGCAACTTTAGCCAACTAGCCGCACCTCTGACTGCCTTGACCTCCCCCCGAACTGCGTTCAGGTGGTCGGAAGCAGCCGAGACTGCTTTTACCAACCTCAAGAGCCGCTTCGTTTCGGCTCCCATCTTAATCGCCCCTGATTCCTCACGTCAGTTTGTGGTGGAGGTCGACGCGTCAGAGGTGGGGGTAGGCGCAGTTCTTTCCCAACGCTCACCTTCAGACAACAAGATGCATCCATGCGCGTTTTTATCCCATCGCTTATCACCAGCTGAACAAAATTACGACATTGGCAACAGGGAGTTGTTGGCGGTCAAGTTAGCCTTGGAAGAATGGCGTCATTGGTTAGAAGGGTCCGGGGTACCCTTTATCGTCTGGACGGATCATAAGAATCTGGAGTACATTAGATCCGCTAAAAGGTTGAACTCCAGGCAGGCGCGGTGGGCACTTTTTTTCGGCCGATTTGATTTTACTCTCTCGTATCGTCCGGGTTCCAAAAACATCAAACCCGATTCTTTGTCCCGTATTTTTGATCGATCCGAACACGCACCTACTCCCGAGCGTATTTTTCCTGAGACCCTAATTATCTCTACGCTCACTTGGGAGGTCGAATCGAGAGTCAAGAAGGCTCTAGAAGGGGTAACGCCTCCGATCCGGTGCCCACCGAACCGCTTATTTGTGCCGGAGAAACTACGTCCAGACGTTATTCGATGGGGCCATTGTTCTAGTCTAGCCTGTCATCCAGGAGTTACTCGCACCCTCTATTTGGTCAGACAACGATTCTGGTGGCCGCTTATGGCTCGCGACGTTCACGATTTTGTTTTGGCTTGCTCAGTTTGTGCTATTGGTAAGTCTTCCAATCGACCCCCAGATGGGTTACTCCAACCGCTGTCGGTGCCTTCGAGACCCTGGTCCCATATCGCTCTAGATTTTGTTACCGCCCTCCCACCCTCCCAGGGTAACACGGTAGTTTTAACCGTGGTGGACCGATTCTCGAAGGCAGCCCACTTTGTTCCCTTGCCCAAATTACCCTCAGCCAAGGAGACAGCGGTTGCAGTCGTTAATCACGTCTTTCGGTTACATGGCCTCCCGACAGACGTGGTTTCTGACAGGGGTCCCCAATTTGTGTCAAAATTTTGGCGAGAGTTTTGTAAGTTACTGGGGGCGACGGTCAGTCTGTCTTCCGGGTTTCACCCTCAGAGCAATGGTCAAACTGAGAGAGCCAACCAAGACCTGGAGAGAACCTTGCGATGTACGGCTGCCAGGAATCCTTCCTCCTGGAGTCAGCAACTGCCTATGGTGGAGTACGCCCACAATTCGTTGCCAGTGTCAGCTACGGGCCTATCTCCTTTTGAGTGTAGTATAGGATACCAGCCACCGGTCTTTTCTAGTCTGGAATCCGAGGTCGCGGTCCCCTCCGCTCACGCCTTCGTCCAGAGGTGTCACCGCACATGGACAAGAGCCCGTGAGACTCTCCTCCGTGTGCGGGCGCGCACCAAGGCCAAAGCCGATCGCCACCGGTCTAGGCCTCCTGTATATGTCGTCGGTTCCAAAGTGTGGCTTTCTACTAAGAACATTCCGCTCCGCTCCGTATCCAATAAACTGGCTCCTAAATTCATTGGCCCGTTTTCTGTCACCAAAATTGTTAGTCCGGTGGCAGTCCGCCTCAACCTCCCTCCAGTGTACAGGAGAATTCATCCGGTATTCCACGTGTCCAAAATTAAACCCGTTTTTTTTTCCCGCATTAATCCGCCTGTCCCGGTTCCCCCACCGCCGCGACTCGTAGATGGGGAACCATCCTATTCGGTCCGTCGCATTATGGACTCTAGGCGGAGGGGACGCGGATTCCAGTACCTGGTGGACTGGGAAGGTTACGGTCCGGAGGAGAGAAGTTGGGTTCCGGCTCGTGACATCCTGGATCACTCTCTTATCGATGATTACAATCGACAGGTAAGGGAGTCTGGGAACGCCGTGAGGCGTTCCTAGAGGAGGGGGTACTGTCACGGTTGTTGAATGCATTGTTTCCTTCTTGTCTCGTGTCATTGTTGTTATGTGTGTGAGTGGGCGTTGTCCCGCTCATGTGTCTGTCAGCGCTCCAGCTGATCATCATCATCTCAATCACTGTTCACAGCTGCTGTTCATTCCCATTGCCTACATATACTCACACCATTATCTGTTCCAGTGTCGGATTGTTTGTTGAGGTCCTGTGTTGCTGTTCCGTGTTCCTGTGAAGTCGCCGTCCTGTGAAGTTGCCGTGTCTGTGTCTCGCCTGCCTTGTCTTCTTGCCGTCCTGTTCCTTGTCCTTGGATACACCGCACTTCACCGGGATCGGGATTCTGCACATCACAGCACCAGAGCACCACAGACCATCTTAAGTCCCTGCACGAGCCTGAGTCGTCGCCCTTCTTTGTTCCTGAACTGTTTCCTGACCATTTGAGATATTAAACGTTTTTGAGCACCTGCAAACTGTTTCCTGTCTGTTCTATCATGACACTGCAGATCTTCTGTGGTGGAGCAGGACCTGCAAGGGAAGATGATGGCGGCGTTTGTGAAAAAAAGTGGTTTTGTCTTCTAAATAATACTGAAATCATATGACATTGTGTGGTTAAAATGACTGCTTTTGTGTTATGTTTGTGCATTTTGTAGAATCTGAAATGTCAGCAGGCTGGTGTGAGTGCTGAGGATGAGGAGCCCAGAGCTGAATCCTGGAGATGGTGCCATGAGTCCCTCCATCACTCCACCTGCCCTTACGAGACCAGCCCTTACGAGTCCCTCCATCACTCCACCTGCCCTTACGAGACCAGCCCTTACGAGACCCTCCATCACTCCACCTGCCCTTACGAGTCCCTCCATCACTCCACCTGCCCTTATTGCCTCAGATTGTGAAGCACAACACAACACGCAACAACCTCAGCGCCTTCAGCCTACATACATGATTGTAGTTTGAATAAAGCTTTGTTTCATGTGTTGACTTGTATATGCATTTGTTTATTGTGTGATGGTGACTTTCATTCATTTTTTTACTAATTTATTAATATTTCTCATTGTTGTCAGTAAATACAATATAATTATTTAATTAATGCTTTATTTAATTGTTTGAATGCAAATGTAGATATGTTCACTATATACTTTTTACTACTATTTTCAGTAAAAAGTAATATAATTAAGTATTGGTCAGCATTTATCGTTGTTTTTATTGTATGTTTTGGGGTGGGATATCAATGCAATTCATTCTGGGGTAATATTAATTTTTAATATTAATGATACTTAAATTTTTTTGAGTATAAAATCAACAGTTTTCTCCAAAGGCAAATCTTTGCACAGCTGCCCTTTGTGCAGACATTAGAAACGCTGAGGAAATCCGTTCTAGGTAGGGCTGAAACGATTAGTCGACATTGTCGACAACGTCGACAATAAAAAATTGTCGACAAATATCTTTGTTGTCGAGTAGTCGTTTGATCCCACGTGACCTAATGTAAGGGCCTGCAATATCACGATTTGACCGCTACGGCGCTGTAGCGCTAGAGTGTAAAGCAGCCGTTACAAATGCTATTGCGGTAGAAGAAAACACAGCGCGAATTATGACGGAGTGCAAACGAATCCGAACTAGTAAGGTGTGTAAAGTTTCACATAACTGCAAACCTAGAATGCTGTCGTATGCAATACATGCAAGGCGGAACTTGCTTTTCACGGGAGCACAACACAAAACACTTAAAGAGGAAAAACCCGGCACGAGACGAGCCGGTGAGAGGTGAATATTCTCCAGCTGAAGCTAAATAACTAGCAGTAAATCTCTTTTTAGAGAATGCAATACTACTAATAATAGCAATAATATTAACAATAATAATATAATTACAGTAATGTGATGATTCATTTTTGCATAGAATAAAGCTTGATCGAGCTTAGGAGTCGGGGCTGTTTTTATTATTGTAGCTCTATTAGGTAACGTTATTACAGTCTTATCCCTTGCCTGTATTTTGTTACATATTCATGAAGACTTACAAAAGGAGATGTTATGAAGAATATCATGTCAGTTAATTTTTTATACTGTAAATTAAAAGGTGAATGAGAATGTCTCTGTCAGCTCAGCTCAATTGTCATATCAATTTAAAAAAAAAAAAAGATTCTTATAATAATTGTTTGCAGTTTAAGTGTGTCTGTAATTCAACTGATAATTTTTTTTGTTTATTTTTTTCTATTGAAAGAGAACAGATTATTTAAACAATGCTTAGAGAGCATTTGTGTGTGATTTGAGTTGGACAGAAATCTGAAAACTTAAAGAGAATGACCCGTTTAGTTGCTCAAAGTTCATTAAAACAACCATTTCAAAAGCTGAAGTGATTTTCTTTTTTTTATATTATAGTTAGAATATGTATAACTCAGTGTTTTAACTAATTGAAAAGGCTGAATAATCGTTCCAAACGTACTGATTAGTCGGCGAAATAATCGATGAATAGTCGATTAATCGTTCTAATAATCGTTAGATTAATCGATTATCAAAATAATCGTTTGTTGCAGCCCTAGTTCTAGGTAGGGCTGTTGAGTTGCTGATGTTATGAGGTGTGTGTATATATATATATATATCATGGGTTTGCATACATAATATGAGATTTTTTACACAGGAAAAAATAACCTAGTACAAGGTTGAATATTTTAATATATTTTTTCTTAAATAATTCAATATAATACATTTAAAAATGCATTTAAAAAAATCTATATTTATAGGCCTAGGCCTGAGGGATGAAACGAGAGTTAAATTCAACAAGAAAAAGAGGAAAACATAAAGCAGTTAGCCACTTTTGCTTGTGGATAAAAATGTTTGGATATAAAATAAAGAAATTAACAACATTCAAGAGATGACCATTTTGGGATTTCGTAATAAAAATAAATAATATTGTAAGGATAAAACGGTGGGTCACATTAGTAGGGTTAAATATAAGAACTTTAATCAACCCTAAATGTATTCACAAAATAAATGGGCAGCAGTTTCTTCAAAATGAGCAAGTTTAATCAATATCAATATTTACAGATAGATGAATTAAACGTGTCGTTCAAATCTTTTAAGTTGTTGCGCGTGTGATAATGCGTCGTAGGTCACATGATAACGTCAACATGGCAGATGTCCGGTTCGCATTCATACTCAACGAGATTTGGCTATAAAGTACCTACTCTTTTAGCGCTCGTTAAGTAAGTACTCATTGAAAATAAGTACCTACTCATTGAGTACGCGGTTTCGGACGCAGCCCTAGACTCGCCCTTGCTATGTGTGTGCGTGTTGTATGAATGGGCGCGGCTCATCAGCACGGCTCATTATCGCTGATGAGCTGATCAGCGCCAGCTGTTTTGAATGAGAATGTCCTATATATTGTTTGTCACCTCGTCTTGTCTTTGTCAGATGGTTGTGGAGGTTCTCAGGCTCAGCTCACAGTCTTCTCTTCCTCGTTCCAGTTCCTGTATTCCTGTTCTGAGATTCGTCTGCCTGTTCTGAGGATTGTCTGCGGTTCGTCCGTTGCTGTCTGCCCACTGAGTCCTGCGTTGCCGAGCCTGTTATTCTACTGTTGCCTGATATCTCAACCTGCACTTCCTCTTACTATTGTGTTAATAAACACCAGTATTCACTTGCTATTGAATCCTTGACTTTTCCTTCGAGCCATGACAAAATACTTGTTCTCCCCACTGTATATTACAGTCTAGGGATGGGCAAATTAAGCCTCATGAAGCACTGATGTTTTCCCCTGAATGTTTCGGGAAAAGATTTGAAGCATCAAGAGTGTCGAAACAGCGGCATCTTGTGGCAGGTCAAATTTATTGCAGTCATGTTTATGAGCAGCCGAGTGCGCAGCGCCGTTGTTTTATCCATTAAGCACAAATAAAAGCCTGACAACGCCAAATATTCAGTTTTATGTTAATATAATTCACATATTAAAGTGTAGCAATAAAATAAATGTAACAATTATATTAATACTAATTTTAAAAATACCAACAGAGTTGCTTGATGCAAGTAAATGTTGGTCTAATTATTTTATGGTTTCTATGCTATGTGTCAGAATATATGTAACATAGGCTATAGGCTTATTTATGTTTAAAAAAAAAAAAAAATTATGTTAGTAAATGGACTTAAACTTCCTAAACCCTGTAGAGTAGTGTTCTGGGTTCAAACATTCCGACACGCAAAGTGAAGCATTCACGTGACTGGAAAGAAAGTGAGGCTTCGTTTTTCGTTGATCACGTGTTTCTCTGAAAACAATACGCGCTCCGGCACGGAGCTTCATGAGAGATTGCGCTGCGTACTCGATACACGCTTTGAAGCTTCAGTGTCAAATGTAACATCACTATTACAGTCAGCTGTGCTAAAAAAACAAAAAAAACATCCTATCTCGCTACACTTGACCACACAAAACAAGATTCATGAGAAGGAAATGGTAAAAGTTGAAAAAATTGAAGTTACCACTTTACCTGCCAAAATGAGATTTGTTTAATTGTTTCGAGAAATGACCTTACTGGTTTACAAATGCATGATTTGAGATATGTACCAAAGTAACTGAGAATGTTTTCTGTGTGAATGATCTTTTAAATGTTTTGTGTGAGTTTCTACATTCTGCAGACAGAGTTCTGATGTCCCATCGATCAGTCGTACACTTACAGTTTAGAGAATGTTAAGACTGTTTTTAAAAATCAGCCAAAGTGACTGAGAAAAAAATACAGAGTTTTACAATTGCTAACAAGCTTCTACTTGTACTTTAAATATTGGTAACACTTTATAATAACTGCATGCTATAAATCATTAGTTAAGCATTAGTAAATAGTTCATTCATCATTTATAATCATTAATAGACATTAATAAGCAGTTTATAAATACAGCTATAAATGCTTTATTCTTGATTTATGAAAATATCTATAATGATACAATATAACATGTTTCATAATTGTATTTTCAAACGTTATTAATGATCAATTTATCATTTCTAAATTATGTATTACATTATTAAAAAACATTTATTAAGGAGTTGCTATGGACTACGGAGGTTCGTGTTGTTTTTAGCATTGTGTAGTCTAGCTGTTTGAGCCTAGTGTTATCCAGGGACATTTGGTGATTTTTATTTGTTTAGTGTGATGTTGGGTTTGTAGCAAATTAGCTCTAAAGAAATATTAATAATCAATCATAACTTGTTATAATTTATTATATATATTTGGATCAGTTAATAGAATTAACTTAATGTAGAAAAATTTATATTACAATCAACCCACCTGTTCATCCCTTGAACACTCAGCGTTAATTGTTTAGTAATTCTAAGAAATATTAATTTCCGGGGGAGGGTAATGTCTTTCTTACTGTACAGTACTACTAAGAGCCTGTAGTCTAAATCCAAATCGTAAAGTAAACTTTGTTGCAAGCAGAGAATCAGAACCAAATACGTATTGTAGCAGCCCTTGGATCCAAAAAGAGAGTCTCGACTGATGCATAAGGTGTTTCTTTATTTAGTTCGCCAAACCAGCATGACGTTCAACTTTCAATCCATCATCACCTTAGCACCGTGAAAACTGTATTGAAAACATACATACAACAAACATTTCACACACTTGTTTTCACGGCTACAAACGTCATTACATTAACAAACATTCAGGGTGACAAACATTAATTACACAGCAAAATAAACCATACATATGTGCAAACAATTTTCTGAATTATATGAACAAAAACTTATCGTACCTCGCTGCGCTCACCAAGGAATAGAATGCAAAACAATATACGATAGTCCTTTCTTCCGTCATGAAATGGGCGTCGAGTTCAAGTTCATGAATAAACAAAATCTCAGATAAAATCCACATGTATGCTCAAACACAGCTGCGTACCATTCACACCCGCCAGCTACCTTTTAAAAGCTCATCTTCTCTTGTGCAAACTACGGTGCCACCAAAAGGACAAATTTCAACATCACAGGTGCACAGATTTCCGGTCAATCACATACAAATAACATTAAAGCGCATAAGTAGCTATATAAGGTACCTTGTGTCAAAAATTATTTATGACCCTTGATTTATGACTTTTATGACATGCGTTTATGACCGGATGTTTGTACACATGGGGGTTTTATGACCACCTGTTTGTTGACCTTTGACTGTGTGTGTGTTTCCGGAATTTTTATGATTGTGTGTTTATGATTGTAATCTGGTTGGTGTGAGAGTAATGTTTTTTCAGGAGGGGTGTTTTTTATTATGGATAATATTCCCAGAATGACAAAATTATGAATATGAAGAGATCTGTCATGGATTTGTTTTTCAGAGGTGTTTTGACTGTAAACTGCTTGGTGTGACAAGGAAGTGAATGTTTGATAGTCTCTCAGGAGTGTATAAATAGCCGATCGGGGAATTTTTGTCAGAAATAGCCGATCGTGGAATTTTTCGTCAAAGAAATATGTCAGAGTGATTTGTTTTCAGATTACACAGTCACATCCATAAATAAAACAATTTAGATTATATGAAACAAGATGTTAAATGATCAAGTATAAGTATTTTAATCTAATACACAACAAAACACTGACTTACATGGATAAAACATAAATAGTGAATAATAGTGCATATTATTTGAAATGTTAAATTATCAAGTATAAGTATTTTAATAGTGAATAATAGTGCATATTATTTGAAATGTTAAATGATCAAGTATAAGTATTTTAATAGTGAATAATAGTTAATATTATTTGAAATGTTAAATTATCAAGTATAAGTATTTTAATAGTGCGCTTTAAACGTGTTGAATTTTCTATAATGAGGAGAAATTTATGCGTCTCTCCGGCTAAGTCACAGTTCCTTAAATCTTTCTGATCAGATGAAATGCTACTAATGTTTTCCAGATTCTACAAAATAACCAATATGAAATATATGAAAGAATATGATATTTATTTATAATTAATTGTTTTAAATGTTAATCAGTGGTAGTTGAAGTGGGTTGCTTACAGTTTTGTGTTCTGGCTGTCAGGATCGCAGCGCTTCGACGGATTGGTTTGTGAGAGCTCGCGGTGATCTGAACGGTGCGGTCTGCAGGAATACCCGATTGCTGCGTTCTGAATGCCGTATCATAACCCTGGAGACTCGGTGGTCCATTGATTTTCAGTGTGGAGATGTGTTCGCTGCTGCTTACAGGGCTGGACTGATAGAAAACACAATGTCTGGGACGGGCGCACGGCCGCCAGCTCCAACCCAGGTGTGCGACTATTCAAACCAATTAAAAGATAGCCGGACACTATGTGTTTTTACAAGCAAAAGACTACTATATTCCCACGAACAGACAATCTGATATCTCAGCGACATCCTGGCTGGCCCCGATAGCTATGGAAGTGATAATAAATTTGAATGATCATTAACTATGCCATTGTATTAAAGCGCAACGGGGTTCTGACTGTCCCCACTGTTTAGCCTATAAGACAATGATGATTCTATTCCAATACATTCCGAATAATAAAATACCCTCGCGACTGTTCACAGAAACAATGTCTCAGACACACTGTCGGCAGATGGTCAAAGAATTAAAAATAAAAGTTTCTATCTATAAAAAATAATTATTACATTTCGTTCTTATTACATTATACCTTTATTTAGTGAGCGACTGTTTTTATTTATTTTAAGAAAATCCGCAAATATAGTAGCCTAGTGAAGTAAATTTAACCATTGGATAAAAATAAAAGATAAATGATCGCTATCCAATATATTGCTCAACAATCAAGTGACAGCTGTCCAAAGCCCCACAAGGCTGCCCGTTATGATTGAAGCAGTGGGCAGAGCTGTTGGCACTCAGACTGTGACTATGAACCACAATATGGATAACATCATGGAGAAGCTCACAGCTTTGCAAAGGCAAATGGATCGTTTCGGAGACCCAAATGGACCAGGAGCTGTGTAAATTGGAATGCGGCTACTCGTCCCAAGACCAAACAACCACAATCTTATCTGCTTTCGGCCCCCCTCTATCAGCACTGGCCTTGGCCGAGGCCGCTGCTGGAACAACAACTCCCTCTGGAGAGAGCACTGCAAAGAGACGCTCTTGCGTTCCTTCCCCGATTCCACACTGACACCTGCTGATTGTTGACTCTGTCTGGGACCTGATCAAGGTTGTCTCCATGGCAACTGCTGTGTTTCGCTATGACATCCTGCGGACTGAGGCACCTAGATTGGGATGCCAGGCGTAGCGACTCTTCAGGCCCACACATACAGAAACTCTTACATAGATACAGATATGCAATCACCCTCCCCCACCCCCCATCCCACGCCTTCGACGCTTTTTACCACCAGTTTGTCAGGCGGGTCTGTGACCAGCGCCGAAATGGCTGCAGGACCGGGTGGCTGCTTGCCTGTGCTGGGTTACCTCCAACCCCCTCTCCCCTCTCCCCTCCCCCCCTCCCCCCTCCCCTGTTGCAAGTCTTGTGTGTTCATGTTGTGTACTGATTATGTGCAAATTGCTGAGGTGTTTTACTGTCCCCAAACTGTACTCCCTATTGGAGCATAGTCTGGGGGTTGCCTTTTTTTCTCCTCAACTCTCCCCATGTTATGCTGTATTCTTACTAACTTCAGGTCGGTCCTAAATTGCATTTCGTTGCCTTGTACCTGTACTTGTGTAATGACAATAAAGTTGAATCTAATCATCTAATCTAATCAGAGCCATTATTTCGTTATGTTGTAATAGCCTAGCTTATAATTTTTTATCCATATTATAGTCAAAAATTTTTATGAACTTATTTGATGATAGGTTTAAATGTTTCAGTTAAATAATCAGAATCTAATCCAATATTTGTATATAGCCCTAAGCTATTAAAAGTTTAAACTAAAATACATTTATACGCAGATCGGTTAGTAGGGCTACTCGCTAAACAAGAATTCCATTGTTTGCAACATGCTAAGTGCATAATGTTTGGATTTAAAATAATGATAAAAAAAAAAAAAAAAATTACGCATGAAATAAAACATACATTATAACTTTTATTTATCTATGGCTAGTATGATATATTTTTATCGATGTATTAAAACGAAACCAGACTCCACCCCTACTCCGCCCATCTCTCTGTCCACAGCGGCCTAAAAGGTATTTAAAAGACGGCCGTCGCACGGTCCCTCATTCGAAACTAAAATTCGCTGCCGTTTTTCATATCCTCGAGGAAATCTTCAAACATGGAAGGTAAGGACTATTTCTTTTATACTTTAAGCTGTGGTTTTTCTCAGTAATTAATTTATTTGTAAAAATAGTAGAGCTATGATTCAAACGATTGATGTTGTTTTAATCATTATTATTATTGGAAGACTCGGAATTTAAATCTGTGATTAAGATTATGGTTCGTTAGTCTTTCAGATGGTTGTACAGATAATTTATTATGTGTTTATAAATGATTTTCATTACTATGTAATTTTAATATATATTTATTTTTACACAAATGGTTATTTTGGGTAATCTTACTAAAAATGGCTGTGGGGCGGGGTGCTGTTGCTTTTTACCCTTTGCCTTCGTATGACTTGACTTTGTTAAGAGTTTAAGTGTTTGATTTCGATGTAACATATAATGGTTTGTTATTTCGAAAGTAATATTTGTTTGCAGTTATTACGTGTTAGTTATATTTGAAAGTAGGTCTAATATTTGTTTGCAGTTATTATGTGTTTATAATGCCTTTTCATAACTACGTAATTTTGATATTTATATTTTAAACAAATTGCTATTTTGGCTATCAAAGTTTATGAAGCTATATTGTTTGTTGTCCCATGCGGTGGCTTTCGTTTGAGTAGGCCTTGTTATGAGTTTTTTGTGTTTGATTCGGCGTATGTTAATACGAGTTCTCTGATTTTAAAAAGAACTAAGAATATTGCAATGTCTTCATGCTATGATCTACGCACTTTTGGTCCGGACTGCGGTGGTATTCCTTTCATAGTATGTTTTGGTGTGATGGCATTTGTGTTTGATTTGTTAGTCTTTTCAGATCCCCCATGTTCGAACCGCGATATCATGCGTAACCATATGTGTTTTCATGGTAGCCTATTTGCTATGTAGTGTTTCACAATATGTTTTCAAAATGTGTGTGTGTGTGTGTGTGTGTGTGTGTGTGTGTGTGTGTGTGTGTGTGTGTGTGTGTGTGTGTGTGTGTGAGAGTGAGTGAGTATGATTGCTATGTTAATCGACCGATGAGTTTACATGTTTGGTTATGAGAAAGGATGTAGGCAGGGGCTGCTGCTGCTCCGGGAGTGTCGTTTATTTTTTATCTGTCCAAATGTACAATATTCATAGAATATAAAATTTGCAAATGTTTATTTAAATAGGTCTTTTATGCTCTAGAATCGAACATTGAGCTGCTTGCTTTTCAATCCATCGACAACCGTAAGTATAAATTTTCTATTCTTATACACATATAAATATTGGCATAAATATACAATTTAATTTGACTTTTTCATGTATAACTATCATTTATTTATGTACATCATTTATAAACGTTATAATATCATATATTTTATCTTGTCCATTTTCTATGCACATCTCTATGAAATGCTATGATGCTATTATTATAATTCCATTCTGTATAAATTTAGGATTAACTGTATGATTTTCATTGCATTTATTTTATGTAAACTATGATTTGCTATAGTGTATGGAATGTGTTATAATTAAATCTAGTCTCAATCTAAATAATTGTGCAAAGTTAAATTTACAAATCTACCATTTTGTCATAGTGACAGCCACGCCAGAGAATATCGTAGACGTCTCGAACGCAGGTAAAATCGCGCTATCTCTCTGTTAGTCATATGAAACGTTAGTGTTTGACATTTGCCAAATATTTCTTCTACTTTTTTTTCATCTTTTCACAGATCTGTTACAGTGGATCACCCCTAACTGTTTTGTGGATTTGACACAGAAAGAACCTGAAGAAGACCCCACAGCTACCAGTCATCCCGCTAGAATCAATACCCCTTTTTCTACGGTTTCACCAAGTTCTGATGATCGGCTTATAAGAGTTGTAGATCTGATTGATCTTACGACAGACTCCAAAGAACTGCCAGGCCCGAGTTTTCGTGAACCATCTCGAAAGCGGCGAAATGTAACATACTCCATGCGAATCGTAGCACCCGAGACTGAACAAAATAATGGTAAATCTGACATTTTATTATTATATTTCATTTAATTTGATTATGAGATCTGTTTGTTATTCTAATCATACTTTCAATTATACATTGCTGTGATATACTTTATGTATTAGTATTTAATTCGAGTTTTATCATCTCTCATTTTTCACAGATGTGCAAGTAGTAGACAGTACTACTGATTTAGCTGACACTCCGAATGTCCTCGACATCTCAACAACAGGTAAGAGCGTACTATCATGATATAGACCGTAAGAATATATTTGTTTTGACAGTTGTTAAATATACTACCGCCTTTTGTCTTTTCACAGGTTTGTTGCAGATGCCTATACTGTCAGAATGTATCGATTTGTCGCAAGAAAACGCTGAAACACAAACCCCTGCTAGAGCCGGTACACCTTTTTCCAACGCGTCGTTGTGTTCTGACGATCAGCTTATGAGATGTGCAGATCTGATTGATCTTACGACGGACTCAGACAATCAACCAGGACCGAGTTTTAGCGCCCCGCCCAGAAAACGTCGAAATGTGTCATACTCTACGCAAATCGTAGCACCCAAGACCAATCAAAATGATGGTAAATACTACATTTATTATTATTAATATGCTTCATTTAATTTGCTAATAAGATCTGCTATGATATTCTAATCATAGCCATGATATACTTTCTACAATAGTATTTAATTTGTGTTTTGTCATCTCTCAATCTTTACAGATGAGCAAGTAGACAGTACAGATGATTTGACGGCGTGGACCGAAACACAGCAGGATCGATGGGATCAAGTCTCTTGGTCAAATGATGCTTACGACGAAGATGTTGTGAGAGCCAGACAATCGCCGTATCCTTTTCACGACCTGACGTCTGCTGAAGTAGAAGAAGAAGAAGAAGAAGAAGGAGAAGAAGTGCATCGCCCCACGACTGTGCGGAATGATCAACCTTGTTGCAATAGTGCTCTGACACATGTTCTCATTAACAGACTTATTGCACAGGGCGAAGAGATTCGTCATAGAACTGTAGTGCTACACACAGAGTACCGTGAGCAGTCAGAGGTATACTACACATCGTTATGCCGTAAAATAGAGGAAGGGTTCACCGCAATTCACGACCATATGGATGCTCAGGACATAAAGATTCGTGAATTACAGACTATTTTATACGAACGGTATCAGAGCCTCGAAAATTCTATCCACAGATTGCAAGCAGTTGGGGATGAGAACAATGAACGAGTGCTTTTCATATTAAACGATCAGCTTAGGGAACGGCGTTTAATTGTCAATCTTCTTGGAGTTATAAGCAGTGCGGTACGTAGAAGATGAGAGGGAACAGCCGTGTATGATATTTTGTATTCATTTCAATATGTGCTATTAGATTTGTATTCTGTATTATTCTACGTGAATGTAGTAGCATCCCCTTACTTGTATTGTTATGATTTTTTTATTTTTTTATTTTTTACATTGTGTTTCTAATTGAATTGTCATTTTCATTACACTGAATGCTCAGGGTTTTTGATATTTCATAATTTCAGGTCAATAGTGGTTTGTTCAAAATTAAAATTAAAATGGACATTGGCAAAAACAAACCAGCCGCCAATGCACAATGCTGTCTTCCAGACCAAAATCTTTCAGATACTCTACAGCGAATGTTTGATATACAAATTGCTGGTACCCCTGATTTGTGTGATGGGTTACAACAAATGATAAATATGTATTCGGAATTTTTTCCAACATCTTTTAATGTAGAACCGACGTCACAGTCTTGTAATTTAGAGCAATTAGAAATAGCTATTGAGAAATTCCCCAATATGAATCTATGTGATCGGCTACAAGAACTATTAAATGAATGTGATATACAAATTGTACAAGATGGTTATGCATTAAACGAACATGAAGCAGCATCTAGCGATGCATTACCCTCCTCAGGTAATGTCGAAATTGATCACCCATCGTCTATCAATGTTATCCCCCCAGGTAATTCTGCCACTGAGCCCACGACGGGTAGCAACGCCCCTGCCAGTACAGGTAATGTTGGTCCTGATATGACATCGTCTTGTAGTAGCACTGATAGGTCGACGACTAGCAACACTCGTACCCCTTCAGGCACAACACCGTTAAGTAGGTCCGCCTTTGAATCACTGATTCGTGAGGGTGGGGTTGTAAACGGTTATCGTATTTTACCTAGACCCGGTTTCAATAGTATCGAATTGCGTAGAAGTATGAATCTGAGGGATATTAACTCTACAGATTTGGCTACGTATAACATCTTCTTACATGACGCTCTTAGTGAAATTGTATCGTATTCTAGATATCTTGGTGGTGATTCTACTGTCATCAATTTGGCATTGACGGCCCCTAGTATGCAATACCCAGTCAACGTCGTTTTAACGGACAGAAATAATTACGACGTTAATGAACTTCTCGAACAATTCGAGAAAATTTTACAGAGCGACGAACAGATTTTATCTGACGAAACTATCGAGATAGAAGCAAGTGTGGCTATGAACAGGAGAGGTGGTGGGCGGCGTAAACTATTCTATATCTATTTGCTTGGCACGTTTTCTTGAACCCCAATTACCAGAGAACATGCTAGAAAGACGGGCGACCGTCATCAACCAAAACGCCGGTTTCGCAATCGACCGCGAGATAGGACTCGGTGACTTAGAGGCGTTTGAACGACTACTTGACATTAAAATCATTGTTTTTTACAGAACTGCAGGTGGCTTGTTAGAAACGTACAAAAATCACAATGATCCTCACCCGAAAACGATATGTCTCTATTTGCATGACGCACATTACTACATGATAACCAATCTCACAGCGTTCATAGGTACATCCTACGTATGCGAATACTGTTATGGCGGTTATAAAAATCAAAGACAACATCAATGCGCACACGTCTGTAATGTATGCCACGACGCCGAATGTTACAAAGTACCTAAAAGAACTGTGCATTGTACCGATTGTCTGCGTTTCTGTAAATCGAGCTACTGTTACGACATGCATAAAAAAATCCCTCCGGGGTGTGTCAGACCGTCATGCGATGTGGTTAAATATTGCAAATTATGTAACAGACGATACGACGTCATAGGATATTCCAAAGGAGAACGTCACAAATGTGCGGCAGTCCGACGTATCAATTGCGGCGTCGATCTGCATGATATGGGTTTACACGAGTGTTTTATAACTCCCCTACCCCCCAAGGAGCCTACCGAGAAGTATATTTTCTACGATTTTGAAACTCGTTATGAAAATGGACGACACGTAGCAAACTTCGTATGCGCAATCACCTTTAAAGGGGAGAAATTTGTTGCGGGAGGCACCGAATGCATTGCGGCGCTATTCGATCGATTCAGACAACCCCGATACGCTGGCTACTGTTTCATAGCCCATTACGCATCAAGATTCGACTCATTTCTCATTCTTGAGTATTTTTGCAAAGCAGGGCTTAAGGTAGACATCATTATGCAAGGGTGTAAATTAATTTTCATGTACGATGATGTTTTTGCACAGCGTTATATAGACTCTTATGCATTCATCCCCATGGCTCTGTCTAAGATGCCAGCTGCGCTAAACTTGACCACGACTGAAAAAGGCTACTTTCCCCATCTTTTCAACAGGGTAGAAAATGCAGCCTATATAGGCCCCTACCCCGACAAAAAGTACTACAATCGTGACAACATGTCTGATAAAGACCAACTAAAGTTTGATTCATGGTATAGCACAACGGTGGGTAAGGAGTTTAACTTCGGGAAAGAGTTGTATGAGTATGGGGTAAATGACGTAGTCTTATTACGTGAAGCATGCATGAAATACCGCGAGGCGTTCATAAAATGTACCGAACTCGACCCTTTTGGGTTCACGACGCTAGCTAGTTGCTGCATGGGTGTCTTCAAAACGCATTATTTGAACAGCGGTACGTTAGCACTGACCCATAACAATGCATATGTTCGACAGAGTAAGACCTACTCAAACGTCTCGATCGAATGGCTCGAGTATGTGAAAAAGACTCGAAACGTAGACATTTGTCACGCAGTTAACCGAAGCGAAGTCTCGGTCGGGCGCTACTTTTTAGACGGGTACTACGAGGAGGCCGGTGTACAACACGGCTTAGAATTTAACGGTTGCATGCACCATGGACACGAATGCATGTTTAACGCCTATGAGACACACCCCTTGTCGGGAGTCCCCTACGGTGTTCTCAGAAAGCGATTTGCCGATAAGGTTGAAATTCTACAGAATGCCTATGGCATGAAAATTGAGGTTCTTTGGGAGTGCAAATGGAATAGAATGAAAAAGACCGACCCCTCTGTGATAGAATTCATGACCACTTATTCGAAACCCGAGCGGCTGAAACCACGAGAAGCACTGTTTGGTGGGCGTACTAATGCTTATAAACTCTATCACAAAGCGACGGTTGGTGAGAAAATAAGTTACGTCGATTTTACCAGCTTATATCCCTTCTGTCAGGCTAGGAAGAGCTATCCTATCGAACATCCACAAATCATTTTCAAAGATTTCGAACCGATTGAAAATTATTATGGTCTTATCAAAGCGACTGTCTACCCTCCGCGTAAATTACTACTCCCTGTTCTCCCTTACAGATGCGGCGGAAAACTAATGTTCCCGTTATGCAGGACCTGCGTCCACGGCCAAAACCAGTTAACGGTCTGTAGTCATACGGACGAAGAGAGGGCCCTGTCAGGGTGTTGGGTTAGTATCGAACTTTTAAAAGCAATCGAGAAGGGGTATGTGGTTGCCAAGATAGACAAAGTGTGGCATTTTCCGCAGCAGTCAGATACGTTGTTTTGTTACTATGTGAAAACGTTTTTACGTTTAAAACAGCAAGCATCGGGGTATCCGTCGAACGTCGTCACGGATGCCGACAAAAATGCATACATTCACGAGTATTTTGAAAAAGAGGGGATACATCTCGACCCCGAAAAGATTGAGTACAACCCCGCGCAGAGGGCCATTAACAAATTATTGCTTAATAGCCTTTGGGGGAGGTTCTCTATGAGGGAAGACCTACCAATAACCATTATGGTGAACGAACCTGAAGAATTTACCAAAATTGTTTTTGGCAAAACCGAATCATTGTCGTGTTTCACATTCGTCTCAGAAGATGTAGCTCTTGTTCAGTATCGTGAACCCAAAGGGAGTGTTCGTAGTACTAAAGATATCAATGTGTTTGTGGGGGCGTTTACAACAGCACATGCGCGGTTGGAGCTGTACAACCTGATGGACAAACTTGGCGACAGATTGCTTTACTCCGATACCGATAGCGTTATTTTCGTGTCTAGGGAGGGCGACTGGGACCCCCCGTTGGGGGATCATTTAGGGGAACTAACGAATGAAATAGACGATGGGGATCACATCACAGAGTTTTGCTCTAGCGGTCCTAAATCTTACGGTTATCGGACTGCCAAAGGCAAAGTGTGTATGAAAGCTAAGGGTATAACGTTGAATGCTAAAAATTCCAAAGCTATACGCTTAGACAGTCTGATTGGTCTGGTTGACAGCTATGTGACGAAGAACGATGACACGCAATGCATCATGGCTCATACTGAAAACATTGTGAGAAATAAAACGACTCTCACATTGCACAACAAATCAGTTGTTAAAAAGTTTAAGGTGGTGTACAACAAACGTAGACTGTTGCCCGATTTCACTACTCTCCCTTATGGCTACTGATGCAATGTCACATAGAGGGTCACGGGATGCTTCTGATTTTGATTTCAGGCTTCAACATCCATTTAGTTGTGTATTAAGTGGACCCTCCAATTCTGGAAAGTCTTATTTTGTAAAACTTTTGTTGGAAAATGGTTTGAGTTTGATATCTAAAAAAATTGAAAACATTGTTTTTCTGTATGATTGTTGGAAACCGCTTGACGACGAATTGCATAAATTGTATGATATTAAATTTGTGGAAGGAATACCCCCGACTCTGAATGATGATGATTTACTTCCCGTCAACAAAACCAACCTGCTGATTGTGGATGATATGATGCGTCAAGCTAGCGGGAATGCTGAGATTGAACGGGTCTTTACGCAGTATGTGCATCACCGTAATCTCAGTGCTATTTATATAGTTCAGAATTTATTTGTCCAGGGTAAATCCAGCCGTACCATCAGCTTAAACACCAATTACTTGATTCTGTTTAAAAATCCTCGGGATGTTAATCAAGTGGCGGTGTTAGGACGACAAATGTACCCCGGAAATGCAAAATACTTTATGGAGTGTTATCACGATGCTACCAGTCAACCCTTTGGATATTTAATGATAGACTATAAAGCAAAAACTCCTGAACAATACCGACTCAGAACGGGTCTGCTTTCCGATCGTCAAGTGGTTTATCTCCAGAAAAAAAGAAGAACGTAATAAATAGGCATGTCAGCACGACTTTGTAAGCATCTGCCTATGTTAAAACTGCTACATAAGGCCACCCCTAAACACCGTCGGCTTATTTTACAATCGGCATCCGACGATTTCATTTTAACGTTGTGTGAAGTGGCTCTTAACATCCTATATGGCACAATTCCGGTCAGTCATCAACAGTACCGAAAACTGAAAAAGAGAAAAGCCGAAATTAAATTTGTTGCCAGTAAAAAATTTGGAATATTGGCCAAGAAGCGGATCTTCAACCAGAGAGGGGGGTTTATTCTACCACTCCTGAGCATTGCAGTACCCTTTATTTCAAGCTTAATAGCCGCTAGACGGGGGTGAGGATGGAGCTTGCTGAGAAAATGTACTTAGTCCCACAGCATCAGCTGGAAAAGTTGAAATCTGGAAATGGTTGTGAGAATATTCAACAGGTTGTTGAGAACGATCTGGATGATTATGTGAGAAATATTTTACTCAGGACTGATTTGAATCAATATGAAAAAGCCAAGCTTTACACAAACATCCTGAGCAGGTTTTTGGCTATCGTTAAACAAGGCGATCGGGAGACCAGTATGCTAACGTTGGCATTACCCCACCCAGACCCCGGTCAAAAAGACGATGTCATAGCCACCAATGTCGAAGCCGGTGGAAATGTGGCAGATGTTGTTGCAGAAGTTCTGAAGAATGTACCGGCGAGAAGCGTGAAAAACAGTAGATACATATTAGACAAAATGTCAAAAGCTAAAGGAATAAGCTCTTGGACTGAGTCGGGAGAATTTGTGTTCAGGGGTAAAACTGTACAAGGATCACACATGGTTGATTTGCTAAAAAATGTCACGGCGCCACAAAAGGTTCGGGATGACTGAAGACCTCTAGGATGGTCTGAGTTTCTACAGGCATTTGCCGAATTAAACATCCCTTTTTCTACGGTTCCGAATCATCATGTTAGACGTATGATCAACGGTCTAAAGAGTACGTCTGCTACACCACCATCACCCCATATTCGACCGTCTAAAAAACCCCGACGATATGCCCGTTCTTCATCGAGATCGTCAGAAGATGCCATTTTTAAATCACTGTCTATCGATAGACGGCAATGGCTAGAATTTTAAAGCATCCATTTTATTTGCATGCATGGAATATTTTAACGCATTAAACGCTGTGTGTGTGTGTGTGTGTGTGTGTGTGTGTGTGTGTGTGTGTGTGTGTGTGTGTGTGTGTGTGTGTGTGTGTGTGTGTGTGTGCGTGTGTGTGTGTGTGTCATCTGTTTGATCTGATAAAAATATTGAAAATTATGGATTTTTATGATTTTTTATTGTTTTTTATAAAAATACAATATAGAGTGATTACTCAATCATGATTCAATGATATATTACACGTCTGTACACAATGAATACACAAAAACATTTTTTCATTACAATCATACGGACTTAATCTCTGAACAAAGAGCGAAACCATTTTATCATTTTTAATATAATCATAACTATATAGTTTCAGCACGTCGTGATAGTTACGACCCTTGACTAAATGATATAGAAAAAACACACAGTGCTGGCCACAAGTATCTGATGAAAAATCCTGGAGACATCTGTCCGAATACATAACGTCGACATCATTGGTTGTTAGGAAGTTATTGATGGTGGCTGGAAAACGTTCGCTGTAGGGGGGATTACCGAAACTGTCGAAAAAACACGCTGGTCCATCTTGAGGCAAATAAATAGCAAGCCAGTGCTCTCCTGGTAGGTGTGCAGGGTGCGTATTAATTATACACAACGCTGGTAAGTTCCTTACAGATTTTTTAGGTAGTTGATCGCTTGGGAGAACTCCGAGAAAATGAGTGTTGCACGTGATTTTATCCATGATCCCCGTGAGCTGTATCGTATTCATTTCAATAGTAATCAACCAGGACCTGTCTGCGGTTAGACACTTCAACGATACTGTCAAACACTGCATAAACAATCAAGTTAATAGTATGCGGCAGCGCTTGTCTGAACCGCGCTTCGAGTCTGATATTTCCGGATTTGATGAGGGATATGTGCTGCCCGCAGTCTTCATCAGGCGTTAGATTAAAGGCGTAAAGCGTGTACCCGTTCAGGAAATCGCTCCTGTCGATAGAGAGTGCCTGGTTTTTAAGATGTCTTCCGGTCGTCATTGCCAGCTGGTAAAATTCACGAACTGCCAACCCTGCCTCAAAATTGGGTTGTAGAGGTTTTGCGGGGAATTGTTGACCGTCGACGTAGACCGCCAGGAACTCCAAATCGTAATGTTTGAACGCAAAAGGGTTTTTTTCGTAGGATCCTGTGAAAGCATCATTATCGACCATAGCTAGGACGATAGATTTTGGCAGCGTCCCTAAAAACAGATTTTCTTGATTTGAAACGCGCGACCCCGCGGGTATGGAGAATTCTTTAGACATACCCTATCTATGGGGTACTTGGCGGTAGTAGAGAGCAGTGCCTGGGCGTGCCCCAGTCTCACAGGAGGTGATACAGACACTTTCTTGACATATAGGGATGCTGACACAATTTTTAATTTGTATGCTACATCATCAGCCCTCATCAGACAGAACTCATCTTTACCACGGGTCAGGCGTATTTTGATGTCAACGCCATTCAGCATTAATTTTTCTTGAAAGAAAATATCACTGTGAATAGGAGCCAGCAGCTCCACCACCTGACCACCGTTTGTGTAGAGCGAACGTTTCGTCAACCCCGCGTTACGGCCTCCAGGATCATTCACATCCATGTGTCCGGCGGTGTCTTTGTAAAACAGACCGGCTGAGAAAAGTGATTCCAACGCATCTTTACTGTAGTTGATCAGACTCTCTATGATGCATCGATAAGGATACGTGCTCGAACTCTGGGATATCAGCCGATCGCCGAGGCTCACATCAACTTGTGAAAATATAGTGGCTCCGGGGTAGTTTATTAGGCCCACCCTTGCAGGCAGGGCCGTTTGAAGGAATTTGGGGGCCCCAAGCAAAATGGACATGGAGGCCAACAATTTACAATTCACCATCTATTAATGATGGTTATTATAAAGTCTTACCGAAAAGATATGTTAGCATTTCCATATTTTGATATTAGAAGGGAAGGGATGCAGCTGCTTTCACAACTACCAATGCTTAAAAACATCCCGAGCTAATGTTTGATATGCACGAAATTTATTGTGTGGTTTTCCTAACACCCATTTGGTAAATAGATTATCACGGTGGAATAGTTAGTATAGCATGCTATCTATGCCACTTTCATCAAAACCTATTAAAAAGCTTTAGCAATGCCACGACATTAAATACGATAAACAGTGATTCTGGAACAGATCTGCGTCTTCCTTATCCCGTTAAAAAAAACCATATTACAGTATGTAACCATATTCCGTCCATTCGAAAAAAAAGTTGCACTAACTGTTCGTCAAGCAGCATTTGCCATCAGGCAGACAGCTAACATAAACATATTTTTGCTAGCCTACCTGCTGCAAAATTACACCATTTGTACAAGACAAGTAGAGCTATTTTATCCAGTGTAATTTATCACTTACCACTATCTTGTTTTACTTGCATAATTCCGCTTAATGATGACTGCCGAGGAGGTTTTGTATTTTGCCGGCTGCTGTCAGCGACTACTGAGGTTGGCCCCCTTGAGGGGGATCCCGATAACAGTGTCATTGCACTTTAGCTTACTGCATTGACTATCAAAGGGGTGCTCACACAGTTTGTCGTTGCATTTTATTCTTAACCAGTCGTTGTCTTGGGGCCCCAGGCCAGCTCGGGGCCCCAAGCAATTGCTTGGTTTGCTTGCCTTGTCGCGACGGGCCTGCTTGCAGGGGCTGCGATATCACCTCCGTCAGGACCCGTGATTTTAAGTTGTAGATATAATAATGTATTATTTAGGTCCACATAATCCTCGCCGTTCCCTGCTATGAAAAACTCCAAAGGTGCAGAGTCCGATATAGCGGATAAAGGGGGGACTTCCAAATACCCGTTTTTCTCAATAACCGTTTGCGTCAGTGGCACCGTAAATAAGTCCAACTCAGACTTAATGCATTCTCCCGACATGCGGTGCAGTAGCGACATGTTAGAATATGGTTTTTATGGATCTCTTAACCACTGCTCTTAACCACCACTATATTTTTGGCCGCAGATTTTAGGTGGGGTTTTGCGATACTAAATCCTCTTTTTAGCAAAGGTATGGCCATCCTAAACAGACCTCTGAAAAGACCTCCAAGCCCAGCCCCATACATAACCCCACCCCCTGAATATCCTGGTAGACCACCAGCCTGATTTTGGTAATAGTTAACATATTCAGCAGCATTCGTTTCGCGAGGGTTATAATAATAACTCATTCTAAAGAATAGAATGTTTCGATGGCTTAAAGTGAAGTTTTGCTAAGACTTTCCCGTAAGAAAATGGTATTTCACAGTTTTGGTCGTCCTTTAGCTCTATGGTGATGTCGGTGATGTGTCCCTTGTTGATCGATGCGTAATGGGGGGTGTCGTATCTAACACTGACGGTATCATTGTTTTCACCAGATATATGTACGCATCTCAAAAGGGGTACGTAGGAATCCCCGACTGATTGATATTGGATAATGTCGGTGTATACGTAGAATGTATAGAACCCCGCATTTATATCTGCTTGATGAGGGGCGTACGTGACGACGCTCTTTGCAAAATCAGCTTTTTCATGGTAGGCCGATCGTCCGAGAGCATCGTCCGGTTTCAAGCCTAAAATAGCGGCAAGTTTTCCATAGAATGCCACCGATATGTTAGGTCTCGCCGTCAGAAACACTTTGTTTTTTAAATTATCGTAATTCAATATGGCTGTCTGTGCAAGAACTTGATTTATCCCCCATATCAGCGCACGAATGTTCTCATAATATCCTCCGTTTATATGCATTTTCCTCGATACAGTAAACCCTGATAACTCTTTAATCGGGTCTGCATTGTGGATATCTGCATCGTTCATGGGGGATGTGTATAGGGTAAAATATCCGTCGTCGTCGCTGAAGGAGTACCAGCTTCTAGGATATTCAATTTCGGCGAGTCCTACTTCCCATTCCCCTTTCAAGTTTATAGTTTTTGCTAACCTGGTTGTATAGCTGGATATGCGATTTTCAGGATAAACCGACGATGACGCGTTACACGGTAACGTAACATAGAACCCTTGATCATCCATGGTCATCCGGCACACGTATGATCTCACCCGTAAGCGAGCATATGTTTTAAGGCTTTTGTAAGTCCACCAGTGCTTTTTTTATCAATATAACTATTGAATTTAGCTGGCCAGCCTAACCATTTCACTAAAACAAGCGTAGATTTTCCTTGTTTTTTCTGACCTAAAATCTTTTCCACCTTAAAAGATTTGTTTTTACCCACAATTATTTTTTGTAACTCTTTTTCATAAAAAATTCGATGGATTCCCCGTCATAATCAGCCAATCTATAGACGGGTGGCTGACGTGGAATACACGCTGATACGGTGAAAAATTCATCAGTATAGTTCTGTTCATAACCTTTGGTGAACGGTCCTCTCACTTTGGAGATCCTCACAACATCTCCAACTTTGAAATTAAAGTTACATTTCTCTGTCTTCTTTATAGTTCCGTACAAGTTTTGAAACACCAAAGTCTCGTTTACTTTATCGACGTCCACTGGTCTCATTCTAATACTCCTATGATAACTGGAGTTGTAACTCTGCACGATATCTTGTAAAGCATCGATGTAGCGGCGGGAGTTTGTAGCCGTTAAAAATCTCCACATTCGACGTTTTAATGTTCTGTTAAAACGTTCCACGACGCTAGCCTTCAAATCGGTAGCGGTAGCGAAATTATTAATTTGATGCTTCTTCATCACATCTTGAAAATGTTTGTTAAAAAACTCCTTCCCCTGATCCGTCTGCAGTTTCTGCGGAACACGGCCCTCTTCGAGTATAGACACAAATGCTTTAGTAACCTCAATACCGCTCTTATTCTTTAGCACGCGAACCCACGCGTACTTACTAAATAGGTCAATGCATGTCAGCAAATATTTATTATCATCATTCTCTTTTGAATAGGCAGACATGTCGACAAGATCCGCTTGGAACTGGGCATCTATCGCATACACCACAACTCTATTGCGTTTGTATTTTAGAGGGACGGTTCTGTGTAATGTATAGGCATCCTCTCCGGCCAACCAGTCTGACACCTCTTTATCACTTAGTTGCACTCCATTATCCTTTAAGACGGCGTCTTTTAAACGTTTTTTACCACCTAAAGACCCGGGGTTAGATGGCGTATAATAAGCCTGCTTCATAAGCTCCGACATGCTATCGTTCCAACCTCTGTAAAAGAAATAACTCAAACACGCATAGTGGTTCAACCTTTTATTAAAAACAACACATCTAATATCACGAGCAGTAAAACAGGTTAAATAATAACTACATGTTATAAGGTAAAAAAAAAAGAATTAATAATAGAAATAATGGTAGTACAAAACTCTAAATGATATAATAGCCTTAGAGGTTTGTGAAAAAAGGGGGTAACAATAACATCACCGATAGTCTAACCAGTAGAGGAAATTTCTGCATGCCATCATGTTACGATCTAGCATATAACTGACAAACATTTCGATAATTCTACAGGTATCGTCCTCATCATTGAATTTTAGTTTTGGAATCATTAGCTTACATACATCTGCCACATACGCACACATACAGAGTACATCGTGGATTGCAAACTTCACCCCATGAATCAGGCGTACCTCTTATCAAACTTATTTGTTTCTTGAGATTTCTTACACGTTTGGCTTCAACATCAACGTCATCATCATCATCCGATTCACTTGAATACTCGATGACTCTTTGCATTAATGAAACCAACTGTCTTCTGTAATGTCCTTTAAACATGAATTCCATGAAACTCTTTCGGCTACTGGCTGCAGCCATACTGGTGGGTTCCTCGTCACTCTCCATTCACAATTGAGAGGCCTTGCCAGAGATCGACGACGTCGTAGACGATCGCCTTGCAGGATTGATCCAGAAGTTTGTCCCTGATTTCTTGTAGTTTGGTACCGATGAATGGTTCGTCTCTTAATTCATGCAGAATAGACCCGACTGCTCCATGAATCGCCTGAGGATGGGATTTAAAGCCACCTCGGTTTAGGACAAATGCTATGATGAATCGAAGGTTAGGTTTAAACAGTTTGCCGGTCAGTTCGTCAAAGTGGGTTTCGAAGAAGTATGTAGGTGGTTCGTACAGGCAGGAATGTTGTAATTGGCTCGGATGATCCGTTGCACACCCCTCGCACTCATCCTTCAGTTTGTCGTCAATGAGGTGTTGTAGCAGCAACACTATTGCAGCTTTTACGATTTTGAATCCAATGGTGCTGAAACATCCGTCTGTAGCGTCGAAACCGGGTTTATCAGAAGACTGACAAATACTACACGCATTAGTCAGGAAAGTTAGGTTGCGGCATCCAAGCTCAGTGCAGAATTTGTCCAGCCATCCTTTCTGCGTATCGGACGTATCGACCCCGTCTGTTAGAATATGATCAGTAGCATTGTCATCAGGCTCAGGTAGACAACTGCCAGAGGCATCATAACTATAGACACACTTTGAATCAGCGTCTTGAGACATGGCTTATAAAGACAAAGTGTGAGGAGGGGCAGACTTACCTTGGTTTTATAATGGCTGTAGTAGATGGGCGGGGACGGATGGGTGTATGTCGCACTGCGAGCACATCTCTCAGGATAGAACAGCTGCACTTTAATTTTATTGTACACGGCGTACATGTCGCACCACTTGAACATTTTGTTTATCGTTGAAAAAAGGAGACTCAGCAGACAGGCGTCCCTCCATTTGTACAAAAATTGCATCGCGTACAGATCGTGATGGTCATTTTGTAGAACAGTTCCTGAACTAGCACAAAGCTTTGTCTTATCTTTACAACTGAATATGTATACACAATCATCCTCTTTCTTTTTAGAATGATCCCCGACCACCCGGTACCGAACATTCGGGGCCTCACCGTCCCACTCGGCTATGTACAATGGCTCGTTTCCGCCGTCATTCAAATCTTTCCAGATTCGGTTGTAAAATAATGTCCAGTCTTTATCAGGAAACACCAGGCATGGGTCTTCTCCCGGTACAAATTGATCTGGAGTATCGGATGTGTAGAGCGTAACAGTTCGAAAATGTTTATGAAATATATAGCCGAATATACGGTTACTATTCAGTATAAATTCCCCTTTTACAATGCTTGAATCAGCATGGAGAAATTTTGTCAGATTTACATGACCTGGTGCTTTTCGCGGAGCCATCGTCAGATATTCCGTCATATCGTTGTCCTCTCTACGCTCTGGAGTTTTAGGGGGTCTTAAACAATCCATATCGATGTGTTTCACAAACACGTATCTGTCTTACAAAAAAGATGCGCAACTATTTATACAATCCTGAGACTATAAGGCACACAATGCTATTTCAAATACCCATCCTGAAAAAAACATTCCTCTCACACCAACCAGATTACAATCATAAACACACAACCATAAAAATTCTGGAAACACACACACAGTCAAAGGTCAACAAACAGGTGGTCATAAAACCCCCATGAGTACAAACATCCGGTCATAAACGCATGTCATAAAAGTCATAAATCAAGGGTCATAAATCATTTTTGACACAAGGTACCTTATATAGCTACTCGCATACAAAATATAGAATTATTTGAATAAGTTACAAACATTTAATCAAATATTTTACCAATAACCCAACCCATATTTCATTTAATCAACAGCATACATTAAAACTCCAAAGTGGTCCTTTACACTCCCACCAATCATGTCATGATAATTGCAACACCAAATAAATCATACATGATTCTTAAGATCTTATAGACCACTTACCATCCCAATATTGGACAATTGTGCAAATAAGCATAGAGTTATGTTAATATGATGGGTTATGCATGTTTGTATGTTTGTCTGTGCATGTATGTATGTGAACGTATACTTTATGACTATTCACTTTCAAGAAGCAGCACCAACTCTTGAATGGGCCTCTCTATAACAGAAGGTTTAGATGGAAACTGATGCTTTCCTGATTTCTGTTCTCCAACTCGTATTTTGACTCTTCGCACTAAGCCATCACTATCCATAAAGGTTTCCACAACTCGCCCCAACTGCCACTGGTTTCTTGGGAGGATATCTTCCTTTACAATGACCACATCATTCACTTTGAGATTGCGCGGGCCACGTGCCACTTCTGTCGTGTGGAAATGTTCTGGAGGTATTCCCTCTTCCATCGACTCCAGAACTGCTCGATCAAATATTGAACTCGGCGCCATCGCTTTGTACAGTATACATCCTCCCTCTCAAATTTCCCAGGAGGTGGAAGAGCAATTTTTGACTTCATTAGGATTAGATGATTAGGCGTTAAAGGTTCAAGAGAGTTGGAATCATTTATTCCATCTACTGTCAGTGGGCGGCTATTAATGATGGCCATGGCCTCGTAAAAGAGTGTCCTAAGGGAGGAATCATCTCCGGCCAGCATGGCTTGCTGACGGGGCATTGAAGACAAACTCACACTGATGCTCAGCCAGAAACATTTCCAAAGCCTGGTTGTCACACTGTTTAAGTGCTTCTTTCAATTCGTTCCTAGCTCCTATGAAATTCCTGCCTTGGTCACTGTACAGTTGGCGCACTACTCCTCTTAGGCTGATGAGACACCGTAAGGCATTGATAAAGGAGTCAGTGGATAGATCTTCTAACATTTCAATGTGGACAGCTCGGGAATAGAAACAGGTAAATATCAAGCCGTACCTTTTGTACTCCTTCCTACACCTTTTAATGACAAATGGTCCAAAGCAGTCCATTCCGCAGTATGTAAATGGGGCAGATGCTTCAACACGTTTTTTAGGAAGTGCACAAGTTTTATTAACTAAATCACAAACATAACTAATCTAAACACACTTACATACAGTGGGGAGAACAAGTATTTTATACACTGCCGATTTTGCAGGTTTTCCCACTTTCAAAGCATGTAGAGGTCTGTAATTTTTATCATAGGTACTCTTCAACTGTGAGTGATCGAATCTAAAACAAAAATCCAGAAAATCCAGAAAATCACATTGTATGATTTTTAAGTAATTAATTTGCATTTTATTGCATGACATAAGTATTTGATACATCAGAAAAGCAGAACTTAATATTTTGTACAGAAACCTTTGTTTGTAATTACAGAGATCATGCGTCTCCTGTAGTTCTTGACCAGGTTTGCACACACTGCAGCAGGGATTCTGGCCCACTCCTCCATACAGACCTTCTCCAGATCATTCAGGTTTCGGGGCTGTCGCTGGGCAATACGGACTTTCAGCTCCCTCCAAAGATTTTCGGTAACACTTTATAATAACTGCACGCTATGAATCATTAGTTAAGCATTACTAAACAGTTAATTCATCATTTATAAAGCATTAATAGACATTAATAAGCAGTTTATAAATACAGCTATAAATGATTTATTCTTGATTTATAAGCATATCTATAATGTGTTTAATAATTGTATTTTCATACTTTATTAATTATCAATTTATAATTTCTAAATGAAGTATAGCATTATTTACAAACCGGTTATTTAGGAGTTGTCAGTGGTTCACAAGATCACTTAGAAAGTGTAAGTAAATGATTAATAAACTGTTTATGGTGACTATGGACTTATGGACTTATGGACAAACTGGTGTTCTTGGGGTTGTACTCATCCTTCTTCTTCCTCCAAACACGGCGAGTGGAGTTTAGACCAAAAAGCTCTATTTTTGTCTCATCAGACCACATGACCGTCTCCCATTCCTCCTCTGGATCATCCAGATGGTCATTGGCAAACTTCAGACGGGCCTGGACATGCGCTGGCTTAAGCAGGGGGACCTTGCGTGCGCTGCAGGATTTTAATCCATGACGGCGTAGTGTGTTACTAATGGTTTTCTTTGAGACTGTGGTCCCAGCTCTCTTCAGGTCATTGACCAGGTCCTGCCGTGTAGTTCTGGGCTGATCCCTCACCTTCCTCATGATCATTGATGCCCCACAAGGTGAGATCTTGCATGGTGCCCCAGACCAAGGGAGATTGACCATCATCTTGAACTTCTTCAATCTTCAAATAATTGTGCCAACAGTTGTTGCCTTCTCACCAAGCTGCTTGCATATTGTCCTGTATCCCACCCCAGCCTTGTGCAGGTCCTCAATTTTATCCCTGATGTCCTTACACAATGCTCTGGTCTTGGCCATTGTGGAGAGGTTGGAGTCTGTTTGATTGAGTGTGTGGACAGGTGTCTTTTATACAGGTAACGAGTTCAAACAGATGCAGTTAATACAGGTAATGAGTGGAGAACAGGAGGGCTTCTTAAAGAAAAACTAACAGGTCTGTGAGAGCTGGAATTATTACTGGTTGGTAGGTGATCAAATACTTATGTCATGCAATAAAATGCAAATTAATTATTTAAAAATCATACAATGTGATTTTCTGGATTTTTGTTTTAGATTCCTTCTCTCACAGTTTAAGTGTACCTATGATACAAATTACAGACCTCTACATGCTTTGTAAGTAGGAAAACCTGCAAAATCGGCAGTGTATCAAATACTTGTTCTCTCCACTGTACATGCATAAGTAAAATGGTGAGTGACAGAATGGAACCGGAAGCAGGAAATGGAACTATGGAAAAGATCCATTTAACTATTAAAAGAACCATCAGCTTATCATTTTCAGAGCACCTCATTAAATCTATACTTGCATGGCCTTTGCAGTGGAAACATTTCGTTAAGTTCCTGAACAAGGTTCCATGAGTCTCCAGTCACACCGTTGAATGAAGAACAGTTAGTGAACTTGAGTGGTTTGTTTGACTCTGTTCTGGTTGAAGGTTTTCTCTCTCTCCATGAGCACATGTCTGAGCACATGCAGATTGTGACCTGCCGGCCCTGGGCGGCATTTTCCAAGCGGGAAAATTCATCTGTTGTTGATTTATAGATCTTTGTTTTAAGCGTGCTCATTTGCATGTGCAGCTGGATTGGTTGCTGATGACGAAACTATGAAAGATTCTTGTAATACTAATATGTTGTGCAGCTATCAACATATCATGTACACAATCATTTCAATCTTCAAAGTGCCAATTTATAGAGACCAAACATGGTATAGGTGAGGTTACCATGACCGTCGGTTCTATCATAAAATACACAGTATAAAAAATTTATAGAATTAAAAGACAATACACAAGACAGTAAATCATTCAGACAATTTTCTGGGATGCATGTTCATTTATAGATAAGTTTGACTATAAATTAATGCAGCAAAGTCTGTTTTAGGGTGTGTTTCTGTCTTCCCTATGGTCTCTGTTTTATCACATGACCACATTTTTAACAGCAATAAAACCATCTTATCTGATGGTAGTCATGGTTCTTACCCTAGTTGGGAGGAAGGGACCATAGATCCCAGAGTGAGTTTTAAAAATTATTTGTTAAGTATAACAAATAATTGTGTCTGATTTGTCATAACAGGTACTTAGAATCCGTGTGCGTGTGGGATGCTGCTTACTCCCAGGTAAGTTTAATACTGTGTTTTGGGATGTTGTGGGAAGTTTGGTTTGTCCTTACTTAAGTTATAGCTATTTGTTTCAGTGCGGTGTGCCTTCAGGGCTTCCATCGGTGTGGCATCGCAGCTTATCGTAGCCCTGGTCGGAACACCAGCTGTTGCTGTCAACAAGGCTATTGAATGATTTATGGTATATGCCGCCAAAGTATTACTTCATTGTATAATCGGGTAGGTAAACTGTTAGATAACCTTGTTAAATTGAGGTTGTTTGCTGTTTTTAAGGTCCTTTTTGGACGTTAAGGTGGGCTGAGTGAGAGCAGTCTTTGATCTATATTTATTCTCTCTGTGTTTGCAGTCCAGTGTCAGATCGTCATTGAATGTACCTCTCATGTCCAGCTCTGCCTGATCCTGTTCCCTTTCGAGAACGGTCACATCGTATTGCCTAGCTAATACGCAGTGGGGGGAAACTCCTTTCCTCAAGAATATCGAAGCCTAAAATTTAAAACGCAATGCAGCTACACTGCAAATACCAGCAGAGCTACTAGCTCGCCCATTGGCTGTGCTGAGGCAACTGCACAACCTATGGCGAGGCGGCTCAGACGCGTGAACCAATCGGGTAGCTTGGCGCGAAGCACATCAGAGCCCGCCAGAATGGGCGTGGCTTATAGCTATAAAAGCCCATCTATTTTGCCATAAAACAGATTTTATCTCCTTCAGCGACCTTCACGTCACTGTCTCTTACCAAGCCTTCGCCGCCAAAACAAACCTTCTCAGCTAGAACGAGCCTTTTCACAGCGGACAGCACCTTCTTCACTCTGCTAGAAGCCGCTCCTTTTCTGTTGACGTTTTCCTGTGGCCATCCGGCGATCAAATGCTATATCCTTTTCACTGCAAAAACTGCGTGTTCGCCGTTGCAACACACAGTCTAAAAGAGAACTTTCGGGAGGATACGAGCATTGTAGCAAATGCCCCGTTCTCTCTGCACCTCGTGCGGATACCGTGGACTCACGCACGCTGAAGCTGCACTCTGTGCCGGAAGCTGCTCTCTCTGCGAGAGCATGCCCATCTCCAAGCTGCGGACGTGGCTAGCCCTCTTCGGGCCGCGGAAGAAGATGCGCCGCAGCCAACGGCAGCCCGAGCACATGGAGATAAACGAACCCACGCCGGCCTCGTCCCCGCGTGCTTCCCTTTCTCCATCACAATCACCCTTGCCGGTCCTGTTCACTCAGGCTGACCTGAGCGTCTGAGCGTCTCCTTCTGCGGATCGGACGAGGAAGTGCACGACGACAGGCTCTCCATTGCGGCGTCCGAAGACGAGTGGTCGGGCTCGGCTGACCCCGCCCTCCTTTCCCAGTCGAGCACTAGTGTCGCCAGAACTAATTCGGACTCGAAATGCTTCGTATCCTCACTCGAGCTCGAGGAACCTGTTAAGAGCCGATTGGATGGATGGTTTCTGCCAGGACACCAGCAGGCCCCCCGTCACAAACCAGCACCCTTTTTCCATGAGGTACAAGAAGAGCTCACAAACTCATGGCGTGCACGAGCTCTTCCACTTTTGCAACGCTCTCCTCTGTAGACGGTGCTGCGGAATAGGGATACGAGAAGCTGCCTCCTCTCAAAGAGGCAGTCACCGCCCATCTCTGCCCGCCCACTGCTGCTGGATAGAGAATTAAAGCAGTTCACCCATCCAAACCCTGCCGAAACACTTCAGCCCTCGATGGACGCGCCTATTCCGCTTCCGGCCAGGCTGCTTCGGCCCTGCACACCATGGCGGTCCTGCAAGTTTTCCAGGCTAAGCTTGTCCAGGCTACGGACGAGTCTGGCCCGGATCGTGAGTTGTTTAAAGACCTACGCAGCTCCACTGACTTATCACTGCGCACTACAAAGTCCACTGCTCAGGCTATCAACAGCGGTATGGCTAACCTGATCGTGCTCGAGCGCCATCTTTGGTTAAACCTCACGGACATCAAAGAAGAGGACAGGACGGCGTTTCTCGACGCACCAGTCTCCAGCAGCGGTCTCTTCGGCCCAGCTGTTAAGGGATTCTCAGAGCGCTTCACCGAAGCACAGAAGTCGTCACAAGCTATGCGGCACTTCCTGCCTAAACGCTCCAGCTCAGCCTCGAGCCGCCCCGAGAGAACGCCGCCTCCTCAGCTAGCAAAGCCAGTGCCTCGGGTTTCTCAGCCCCACCACCCTCGAAAAGAGCTTGCTTAAATCTTCCAGCTCCTTGTTTAGTTCAGGCGGCTGGAGATTTTTCTATTGTAGACAATGGGTCCATTGCGCTGCACGCGCCCCTACAAACAAACACTGTTTTTACAGCGACCCAAATAAAGCACAAAAATAGTATGTTTTAAACACGCAACACCCGGGTAACCGGTCCCCCTTCACTAGGCGGCCCATCCCCAGTTGTCACTCTATCGCTATTCAATTGGGCCGAGGCCTGGCAAGCCAGCCACATCATGAGTATGTGCACAAAACACAAAACACGGATAATAGGTCCCCCTATGCTAGGCGGCCCATCCCCAGATTTCATTCAACCCCTAGCCACACGGGTCGAGGCCTGACAAGCCATCACCAAAGTGTCGAATTGACACTATAAAGCGAGGCTACTCACTCCAATTTGCTCGCAGACCCCCGCGCTTTCAGGCAGTCATCAAGACTTTGGTGAGAAGCGACGTGGCTAACGTGCTTCGCACTGAACTGCTAAACATGCTAGCAAAAGGGGCCATAGAGAAAGTTTCCCCCACGAGAAGCAGATCGGGGTTTTACAGTCACTACTTCCTTGTACCAAAAAAGGACAGCGGCACCAGGCCTATTTTAGACCTCAGACAGCAGAACAGTGCCCTCATGAGACGGCCATTCAGAATGTTAGCTATCAAACAAATCCTCACGCAAGTTCGCCCGGGGGATTGGTTTTTCACGGTGGATCTGAAAGACGCCTATTTTCATATACAGATAGCGCCCCATCACAGGCCATTCTTGAGATTCGCTTTCGAGGGGCAGGCTTATCAATACACGGTCCTACTGTTCGGCCTGTCTTTAGCACCCCGTACTTTTACGAAGTGCATGGACATGGCGCTCTCTCCCCTGAGACAATGGGGAGTGCGCGTGCTGAACTATCTCGACGACTGGCTCATTCTGGCTCAGACAAAAACCAAATTACTGACACACAACTCCTGGCTCCTCGGACATTTTTTTTTTGCCAGAATATATTTATTAAGTTTTATGCATACACAAACACAAGACAAACAACCACAATGCAAATCAGAAAAACATTCTATAAATATTTATCCTTTATCTTTAAAATAATAATCTAAAATAAAATACATGAATTATACAAATCAGGTGGTACAAATTGTTGTACGGAAGTGAACTGCAGTGTCCACACATCTCAGTCATTGTCATCTGTTAAATCCAAATCTTTTACATAATCAATAAAAGTATTCCAGATATTCTCAAAAAGTCCCTGTTTGCCTTTTAGCACATATGTAATCCTCTCTAGTGGCAGAGCAGACAGCATCTGCCGTAACCATAAAGTGCCTCTTGGTCTACATGTTTTTTTCCAAAATAAACCCAGCAAACACGCGACGTCAGATAGACGTTCAGATCATGTCTGTATAACGTCTGTCAGTTCAGAACCACTTTTGTACGTCCTGTGGACGTGCAAAACAGGTTAAAAATTTGAACGTCTGACTAGGACCCCCTATGGACGTCTATGGACGTGCAAAACAGGTTCAAAATCTGAACGTCTGACTAGGGACTCTTTTTGACGTCTGTGGACGTGCAAAACAGGTTCGAAATCTGAACGTCTGACTAGGACCCCCTATGGACGTCTGTGGACGTGCAAAACAGGTTCAAAATCTGAACGTCTGACTAGGGACTCTTTTTGACGTCTGTGGACGTGCAAAACAGGTTCAAAATCTGAACGTCTAACTAGGACCCCCTATGGACGTCTGTGGACGTGCAAAACTGGTTAAATGTCTGAACGTCTGAATAGGGACTTTTTTTGACGTCTGTGGACGTGCAAAACTGGTTCAAAATCTGAACGTCTGACTAGGACCCCCTATGGACATCTGTGGACGTCCAAAACTGGTTCAATATCTGAACGTCTGAATAGGGACTTTTTTTGACGTCTGTGGACGTGCAAAACTGGTTCAAAATCTGAACGTCTGACTAGGACCCCCTATGGACGTCTGTGGACGTGCAAAACTGGTTCAATATCTGAACGTCTGACTAGGGACTCTTTTTGACGTCTGTGGACGTGCAAAACAGGTTCAAAATCTGAACGTCTAACTAGGACCCCCTATGGACGTCTGTGGACGTGCAAAACTGGTTAAAAATCTGAACGTCTGCCAAGGGACTCTTTTTGACGTCTGTGGACGTGCAAAACTTGTTCAATATCTGAACGTCTGACTAGGACACCCTATGGACGTCTGTGGACGTGCAAAACTGGTTCAAAATCTGAACGTCTGACTAGGGACTCTTTTGGACGTCTGTGGACGTGCAAAACAGGTTCAAAATCTGAACGTCTAACTAGGACCCCCTATGGACGTCTGTGGACGTGCAAAACTGGTTAAAAATCTGAACGTCTGCCAAGGGACTCTTTTTGACGTCTGTGGACGTGCAAAACTTGTTCAATATCTGAACGTCTGACTAGGACCCCCTATGGACGTCTGTGGACGTGCAAAACTGGTTCAAAATCTGAACGTCTAACTAGGACCCCCTATGGACGTCTGTGGACGTGCAAAACTGGTTAAATATCTGAACGTCTGAATAGGGACTTTTTTCGACGTCTTTGGACGTGCAAAACAGGTTCGAAATTTAAACGTCTGACTGGGGACTCTTTTTGACGTCTGTGGACGTGCAAAACTGGTTCAAAATCTGAACGTCTGACTGGGGACTCTTTTTGACGTCTGTGGACGTGCAAAACTGGTTCAAAATCTGAACGTCTGACTAGGGACTCTTTTGGACGTCTGTGGACGTGCAAAACAGGTTCAATATTTAAACGTCTGACTAGGGACTCTTTTTTACGTCTGTGGACGTGCAAAACAGGTTCAATATTTAAACGTCTGACTAGGGACTCTTTTTTACGTCTATGGACGTGCAAAATTGGTTTAATATCTGAACGTCTGACTAGGGACTCTTTTTGACGTCTGTGGACGTGCAAAACAGGTTCAAAATCTGAACGTCTGACTAGGGACTCTTTTTTACGTCTATGGACGTGCAAAACTGGTTTAATATCTGAACGTCTGACTAGGGACTCTTTTTGACGTCTGTGGACGTGCAAAACTGGTTTAATATCTGAACGTCTGACTAGGGACTCTTTTTTACGTCTATGGACGTGCAAAACTGGTTTAATATCTGAACGTCTGACTAGGGACTCTTTTTGACGTCTGTGGACGTGCAAAACTGGTTTAATATCTGAACGTCTGACTAGGGACTCTTTTTGACGTCTGTGGACGTGCAAAACTGGTTCAAAATCTGAACGTCTGACTAGGGACTCTTTTTTACGTCTATGGACGTGCAAAACTGGTTTAATATCTGAACGTCTGACTAGGGACTCTTTTTTACGTCTATGGACGTGCAAAACTGGTTTAATATCTGAACGTCTGACTAGGGACTCTTTTTGACGTCTGTGGACGTGCAAAACTGGTTTAATATCTGAACGTCTGACTAGGGACTCTTTTTGACGTCTGTGGACGTGCAAAACTGGTTCAAAATCTGAACATCTGACTAGGGACTCTTTTGGACGTCTGTGGACGTGCAAAACAGATTCAATATCTGAACGTCTGACTAGGGACTTTTTTGGACGTCTATGGACGTGCAAAACTGGTTTAATATCTGAACGTCTGACTAGGGACTCTTTTGGATGTCTGTGGACATGCAAAACTGGTTCAAAATCTGAACATCTGACTAGGGAACCCTTTGGACATCTGTGGAAGTGCAAATTTGGTTTAATATCGAACATCTGAATAGGGACCCTTACTGTGGATATGTATGGATGTGCAAGAAAGCCAGGACTCCTTTTGGACAGAAGACTATTTCAGTATCTGAACCAATCTGAAATGTGTCATTGTGAAATGCAAAAAGTTTTTTGACAAATAGTCATACGAAATACTGGTAAATAAAAATTTTTAAATAATCACATTATTATGAAAATGGCAAATGATATTGCATAATAAGTTGATATTATGCAATCATTCTAAAATGAATCAATTATTTATTTGATATATGGATTAAGTAATAGAAACTGTGAAATTTTGGATGTGAATGTGTGCTCAAACTTGCACAGTGCATGCACATTTCCAGCATTAAAAGCAATTCAGTAGAATTACAACCCACTATCAAGTGGTGCAGAGCACGCTTCATGATTCTCTGGATCTTCCAAATAGGGTTGAGCCCACAAAGGGCCTAAAATGTTACAGATTTATATAAAAAATGTTGGAGTGGGATCATATGTGTATTTTTGTTTTTGTAAAGACTCCTAATTCAATGTTGATTTAGCACATATATCTCATCACAAAATGTCCTGATGTCATTGGAGGACACAGAATCCTGTACTGATGAACAAATATAGCAAATACGTATGTGTGAGATTAGGGTTAGGGTTAGGGTTAGGGTTAGGGTTACCCTAACCCTAGCACAAAATATTTCAATATACAGCAAAGAAGGAAAATCAGAAGCTAAATCGATAATAAAGAAAGAAGTTATGAGAATGTGGCAGGAACAATAGAATAGAGGAAACAAGGGAGGGGAACTATGTTTATAAACCCTTAAGTTGGGGTACGAAGGGGGAAATCATTGCAAGGTTACAGTTAGGGCACACTAGACCAAACAAAACTCTGCATCTAATAGGGAAGCATGATACTGGTTTATGTAATAATTGCAATGTACCTGATCAGCAGAGGATTGTTATGATGTGTAATAAATATGATAGCATAGTGAAGAGGAAAATTTAGGGCATGGGAGGGATTTTAAAAGAAATATTAAATAAATCATCAGGCCATAAAATAATGTAATATTTATTTTTAGTTTCTAAGAGCTACCAAGCTGGATAAAATCATTTGTTTTATTTATTTATTTCGTATAATGACATAGCATGTAAGCCAGAGATCATTTATAACCTGAGGGTGGCGGTAATGCACTAAAACAGTTTGCGACCGCCGTTAAAAAATCAAAGAAGAAGAATCGCACGTCACACTGCAAAGTCACCAGGAAAAGTATCCTGCCGATGAAAGAGGCTGCTGACACGTGGAGAGAGACACTGCCTTAATTGGACTAAAACCCTAAAACAGGTAAGTAAACATTAAAAAAAAATTAATTTAATATGTTATTCAGTTGAGAGATGATATCAGATGAATTGGAAGTCACACATGCCCCCTAATACCTTGAAAAACTTCTTAAAACTGCGGCAATTTGCGCGGGCACATTAACCGAAAAGTCGACAAATGCGCCCGCGCGTTCTGCTGTTTTTTTTTGTTTGTTTTTTTCACATAGCAGCAAAATAGACTTAAAATACTCCGTCATTTATGGTCATACAGACTTGAAATATGGAAAAATAAACTGTAAAATGTCTTTTTTATGTGTCCACTTACAATCGAAACAAAACATTATGCTTTTGTGTGCTTTCTGCCTCTCCTTCTACATGAACTTTTTTTTCTGGAGCAGGTCTCTAAACGTAAGCAAAACTCAGCAAATACACACTGTCAAGAGTAATCTTTATAATAATTTAAGTGTTTACTTTTTAATTATCTAATTCAAAACGAAAGAGAATTTTCTGTTTATGTAATCTATATAAAAAGAGAGACGTTAGTCGTTCTCATGGCAACTCATTATCTGCTAATCACCCGCTGAAAGCGCGCGCTATTCAAACGTAAATATCTTTGTTCTAATATGAATCGCGTTTGTATGCGTGAATGAACGGCTCAGATGCTCGTTTACTACAATTACAACATGCTATTTTTACATGAACGTAACGCTATTATAGTTTAGCTTTTCCTTAACTATATTGCAATACTGAGATGAGTAAAAATCTGCTGAAATATGTTCATGAAATATGTTGTTTAAATAAAATGCAATGTTTTAAACGTATGCTATTACACTGCAAATTAAAATGTATACGCCCTATATTAATGTATCATAAAATATATATGCTTGAGACGAAATATGAATGTTTTTAGACAATACTAATGAATCCTTAACTTTGAAATACGTATGATAAAATTTATGCTTTTTACAAAGGAAAAATTACACTTGGAATAGTTAAAATTGTAATTGTTGTTGACTTTCATATTATTGTGTTTCATTAGTCACAATTTTGGGGAGAGGATAAATATTCCAAACCTGTCTGAAAATACAATATGATGATTAACTGCACAATTACTAGAAATGTTTACATTGGATATTATAAAATTTGCTTGCATAAAAATTTGTTTAACTTTAAACCAATTCTGTAGAATGGCCCATATATCCTATTTGAACAGGATTTGTTTCCAGGTATGACTGTGGGCTTTTGACTTTCATTTATATTAGTATTATTTTGTTAACTATATGCTAAATAAATTAAAAGCAATATACTGTGTCTGTGTGTGTGTATACATTTCTTGTCAGCAGTCTTCTTAGGTGTGTCTTCTTAGCTACAATTAAGTTTTAAGAGTTTTTATCCAGTCATCAATGGCTTATTGATCATTATAGGTATTATCAATAATTAAGTTGTTGTTGCTAGTTTGAGTCGAGAAATACACATTTCAGCATTATCATCAATAATCTGTGTGTGCATTTTCCTTGAGAACCAAGCAAGTTGACTCATGAAACCATTTGTTTATTATATCGTGATTGCATATCTCAATCACAATATTGACCTCAATAATTCCAATGACAATGACATTTTCCCCAAATCGTGCAGCCCTTGCCAGAAGTATATAGCCTAGATATCTTTACACTGTCCGCTCAGTACAACAGAGGCAGGAGCTCTGCACTGGGGTTGCTCGAGTTATATGGGCACACAACTTGCTACAAGAGCTATATCCACTATTACGAACAATAAAGTAATATTTGACAAATTTTGTCTTTCAGATTCTGAAAATGTTCAAAGGCCAATCTCAAGATACTCTGGGAGGTCTTTCTCAGAGCAAATGGTCACTTCTAAGAGGTTTGTTTAATCGATTCCAGAAAACAACAGTGTCCCATGCCCCCATTTCTTTAATTCACTCTTGGCACTCTCACCCATGCTACAGTTCCTGTAGATTACCACACACATGTAATTTCTAAATGGTGAATTTGTTTCTTCAGGCTCTTTACCAACTGGCTGATGGCAAAATTCAATATGAAGGGGAAGGTGAAGAAGCAGAAACTGCCTCTGGAGACGACTAAAACTTTTGAAAGGTAAAGGTACACAAATTATGTTAGTATTATTATAATAAAATGATACCCAATTGTACTTTTTAAACTGGTAACCTACTGAACAAACTTTTAAAAAAATTGCAAATTGAAAAGCACATGCTACATGCATAAAGTTTAAAAACACAATGAACTAATTTCTTTTTTTTTTACTTTTTTTTTTACATTGTTCTATTTTAATAAATTAAAAGCACTCAGATAGACAAAAGTGAGGGTAAGCATTAAGACAATTCATCAAGACAAAGTTAATCATTCAAGGGCTGTGAGTATTTTCTCTTTGCCTTTTGTTTGATTCACATTAATGATGCCATCATCAGAAGGTTTATTAGACTGAATGCAGATCAAATAATACCAATCTCCCCTTTTCTCCAAACTATTTACACCAATTTAAGATATGAACTGTTTAAGTGAATACTCTCCAATCCGGTCATTTTGACATATTTTGTTGTGTATTTGATGGTTAAATGCGCACACAAAGCCTAAAATATAATTTCCTTGTCTAGTTGTGGTCGGTTTCGGTGCGCACACACATAAGCCACCTTGAAGTTGGAAACAGCGTCCCTTGCTCGAAATTATTGTCCATTATTACATGGCTTGGTTGAACTCTAATGTAGAAAGCGGTGTGTTATTTCTTGATAACACATCTGCTAAGTATAACACACCGTTGCCATGAAAAACAGGTTTGCTATAGACGCAGGATTCTAACCGTAGAGACGTAACGGAGTATTTTCTTTAGCAGAAGCAATACAATCCTTTTTAAATGAATAAACTCCTTTTTAAATCAATTTTTTATGTCAAATTATTAATTTATTTGGTGGGTAGCCATGTAATAAGCGGGATAATGTAGAGCGAGGCGGTTGTTATAGCGAATACAACCACTTCAGGCAGATTCAAGACCCCTCCGCATCAGCCTGCGGGGTTGTATTCGCTATAACATCCGCCTTGCTTTACATTATCCCTTACTTAAATAGCTCTTTTTTATTATCAAACAAGTAACCGCAATGCAACAGTAGAGACTGCATTTTACAACAACTCTCTTCTGCATTGCAAATATCAAAAATGCATCATAGACAGATGATTTAATATTATCTCGTATAGAAACGGCTGGCAAAGATGGAATTTGCAAGATAACATCTATATTTCATTAATAAATAGTAAGTGCATTTTCTCAATTTCTCCAGTACTGACAGCAGAACTGATAACGCTGGAGCTGGATACTTCACTGGATTACCTCTTTCTAAACTCATCTACAAGTAATCTAGTATTTGCTAAAATGGAAGTTATAGTATCCAAAAGCATTACATTTGGGCTGTGCTTGAGAAATTTTATTATATGCAGTCTCTCTCAATTCATGATTGCTATCTTAAATATCTTGTCACCCAAGGCCACTGTCTATTGCAGTCTTACACCTTCCTAACATACAGCGACGCGAGTTTACAGAACCCATTTTCAGTCATTTGTTTGCTGCCATATACCACACCAGTCACCATTGGTCACTGTAGTATTGCCACTTCAAGGATTAGTTCACCTCAAAATGAAAATTTCCTGATAATTTACTCACCCCAATGCCATCCAAGATATTCATGTCTTTCTTTCTTCAGAGGAAAAGAAATTAAGTTTTTGAGGAAAACATTCCAGGATTTTTCTCCACACAATGGACTTCAACGGTAACCAAATTGTTGAAGTCCAAATCAATGCAGTTTCATGCTGGACGTAGGCAGAAGTACCGCCCCGTTGTTTACAAAGTGAACTTGCGAAGACTAATACAAACCATTTTAAATAAACTGACAAAAATCCATAAATATGTCATTCAACATACAATAAATTTGAACAATCCTCCTCCACGCTTGTAAACAATGAGCCGGTATAAAAATATTGTATGTTAACTTGCAATGTTACTTATGGATTTTTTGTTTTTGTTCAACTCTTGCAGCTGCAGTCATAAAATGGGATAAAGAAGCTACAGAGGCTACAATCAAGCGTCATGCAGCAGAACATCTTAAACGTGCCGTGGAGGGCATACAGGGGTGGAAATAATGAGGAATTTTACATGAGTACTGTAAGGCGCGTGTGTTTATTTCTAGTTTAGGGGACTTTATGTCTCTCTCCCCCTTTCCAACCACCCACCCCCAATCTTGGTCTGGAGTAATTTGTTTTTTGTTCACTTGGCAGTTCAGTGTAACCATTAGAGTTGTTTTATTTATCAGCCTGTTCATAATTTGCTGAAAACCTCATTAAAGATGGAAAAAAATTGTCATTTCAAACTATTTTTGCTTTTTTTTTAATCAATAATCAGATGTCACTTATTTCCAATTGCAAAAATATAAGGCTACTAAAAAGTATTTGCATGTTTTAGACAGGTGCATCAAAGGGATAGGTATTAATTTATTATTTACAATTTTAAAGCAGTAGTTCTGCACACTGCTTTTACTATGACTAGAATGAGTTTTATTGAATACCATGTTGTCATCCAACCTTGGAACAAAAGCCTGTTTGATGACCAAAACATGGTTTAATAAAGCTAATAGTAAAGCTAATTTCGTTTGTGCATCTTAAAATTTTGTATGAATGTTCTTTAGACGTCTGTAAGTGACGTTGAAATGACGTTGTGAAAACTTTCATTTACAATATTGTAAAGATGTTACTTGGACATCAAAAATCAACATTTAAAAGAGATGTCTAATGAACGTTCACTATGTACGTCAATAGTGAACGCTAAAAAGACGTTTAAAAAAGACGTCAAAAACTTTCATTCTGGCTCTTCAGCGGACGTCTTCTGAACGTTCACTTTTTATGTCAGTTGGACGTCAACAGTGAACGTCAAAAAGACGTCTAAAAAAAGACGTCATAAAAACTTTCATTCTGGCTCTTCAGCGGACGTCTTCTGAACGTTCACTTTTTATGTCAGTTGGACGTCAACAGTGAACGTCAAAAAGACGTCTAAAAAAAGACGTTCAAGCTGACTCTTCATTGGACGTCTTTTGAACGTTCACCTTTTATGTCACTTGGACGTCAACATTGAACGTCAAAAAGACGTCTAAAAAAGACGTCATAAAAACTTTCATTCTGGCTCCTCAGCGGACGTCTTCTGAACGTTCACTTTTTATGTCAGTTGGACGTCAACATTGAACGTCAAAAAGACGTCTAAAAAAGACGTCATAAAAACTTTCATTCTGGCTCCTCAGTGGACGTCTTCTGAACGTTCACTTTTTATGTCAGTTGGACGTCAACAGTGAACGTCAAAAAGACGTCTAAAAAAGACGTTCAAGCTGACTCTTCATTGGACGTCTTTTGAACGTTGACTTTTTATGTCACTTGGACGTCAACATTGAACGTCAAAAAGACGTCTAAAAAAGACGTCATAAAAACTTTCATTCTGGCTACTCAGTGGACGTCTTCTGAACGTTCGACAAAGACGTTGTAATGACGTCGTTTGGACGTGTCTGTGCTCAGTGGGAAGCTATACATCTTTTGGTGTTAAGCAGACTAAGGTCTATAAATGTACGTTCATTTTTTGTATAGTTATGCTTCTCTGGATATAAGCCCAATAAAAACAATTTTGGTTCTAATATTATTTGTTTGGAAATAATATTTTGAATAATGTCTCTTACCTCTTCCCAAAAGAGTGTAATTTTTGTACAATGCCACATACAGTGAACCAGTGTTCCTCTACATTGTTCACACTTTGAGCACACATCAGGAATGTTTCCATTATATCGACAGAGTTCCACTGGTGTCACATATGTTCGCATTAACCATTTAAATTGAATAACTTTAAGACGAGTATTTATTGATGTTGTGTGGGCTAAAGTGCATGCATCCTGCCAGTCTTCCTCTGAAAGTTGCAATGACAAATCATCCTTCCAAGCTCTAAATCTATCATGAGAACTTTCATGAACGTAAGACATAATCAGATTATAAAACTGAGAAATAATGCCTTTCTTTTGACTATCTTTTAACAACAATTCTTCCAAGTCTGAAGTGGTGGGTTTCGTTAATATATTGTTTTGACTTGCTCTTATAAAACTCCTGAGTTGGAGATATTTAAAGAAATGTTTTTTATCTAAATTAAATTTATCTTGTAATTCTTGGAAGGTCATAAGTATGTCAGATTCTGCAAATACACATCTTGAACCATTCTCAGTCCCTTAGTTTTCCATAACTTAAATGTTGCGTCTGCCCTGCCTGGTGGAAAAAATTGGTTGCCCCATAATGGGCTAAATTGAGACAGACAATGTGAATCTTTCAAAAGTGTCTTCACATCACTCCATACTTTTATCATGTTTTTAAGAATTGGATTTTTAATTTCTCTTAATAGTTTTCTTATTGTATTTGAGTATAAATAAGAGGGAAGAGGTAAGTTCAATCCTTGTGATTCCATTTCTATCCAATGTGGTGAGTGATTAGTATAATAAAACAAAATAGACCTTAGCTGCGCAGCCCAATAGTACATCTTAAAATTAGGACATTTCAAACCTCCACGTTCATAAGGCAAGTACAGTAAAGACAAACGAAGTCTTGCCCTTTTATTATTCCAGAGAAAACGTATAAACATTTTTTTCATTTGTGAGAAAAAAACAAAAGGGGGTGAAAGGGGAATATTCTGAAACATATATAGTGGCTCCTTAGACATTTAGAATGTCTCGGGCTCAGGGTCAATTTTTCCAAGAGCAAACTGTCACCCAGCCAGAGCGTAACCTTTCTGGGCATGGTTTTCGACTCGACACAGATGAAAGCACGGCTTACATCAGAGAGCTCTCTCTATTCAATGGCTAGTAGCGTCTTTCAGGGAGGGTGCGCACGCGCCCCTCAAAAGGTTTCAGAAGGTTCTGGGCCTTATGGCCGCAGCATCACCAGTACTCCAATTAGGATTACTGCAAATGCGCCCCCTACAGCACTGGCTAAAACGTTGTGTGCCAGCCCATGCATGGCGTTCAGGACGCCTGCACATCAAGGTGAACCAGGGCTGCATCAGAGCCCTGGCTCCCTGGTAGGTCCCGGACTGGTACCGGTCTGGAGTGACCATGGGCGTAGCCTCCAGGAGGAAAACCCTGTTCACAGACGCCTTCAACCTGGGTTGGGGGGTGCTGCACAAGGGCAAGCCTATCTCCGGCCTCTGGTCGAGAGCTTACATATCAACTGCCTCGAAATGAGAACAGTTTTTCTAACCCTAAAGGCGTTTCTGCCAAACCTGGCGGGACATCACATCTTAGTCCGAATGGACAACATGTTGGTAGTGTCCTACATAAATCACCAGGGCAGCCTTAGATCGGGCAACCAATATGCCATGGCCAGAAACCTCCTCCTTTGGGCACAAGCCAACCTGCGCTCTCTGAGAGCTGCTCATGTTCCGCGCATCCAGAACGTGGGCGCGGACATGCTATCCAGGGGCAACACTCCCCCAGGGGAATGGTCTCTTCACCCACAGACGGTTCATCGGATCTGGAGCGTGTTTTCTATGCGTTTCCTCCCATCTCGATGATCCCTCAGGTTATCAAGCGGATCAGGGAGAGCAAGAGCAAAGTCCTTCTAATAGCTCCCCTCTGGAAAACCCAGGTGTGGTTCCCAGAGTTGACACAAATGCTGAGTTCAGCCCCCTGGCCGATACCAATGAGGAAAGACCTCCTCACACAGGCGAACGGGACGATTTGGCACCCTCGCCCCAACTTGTGGGCCCTCCATGTGTGGCCCCTCAATGGGTATCCTGGGACCTCCCAGAGAGAGTCCTAAGCACTATCACTGAGGCTAAAGCACCGTCAAGTAGACGCCTCTTTGCTCTTAAGTGGTCGGTCTTCACCAGCTGGTGCACAGCTCGTAACCTCGACCCCATTTCATGTGAAGTACCAGTGGTACTTCTTTTATGTGTCCACTTACAAGTGAAAAAAAAAACAATGTGTTTTTGTAAAATAAAGAAAATAAACAGGGTGTGCTTTCTGCCTGTCCGTCTCGGTGAACTTTTTTTTTGGAGCACGTCTCAAAACTTATGGCGCTTTTCCACTGCATGGGACTGTACGGCTCGGTTCGGTACGGCACGCTTTGGTGCTTTTCCACTGCATGGTACGGTACGGCTCGGTTCGGTACGGCACGCTTTGGTGCTTTTCCACTGCATGGTATGGTACGGCTCGGTTCGGTACGGCTCACTTATGGCGCATTTCCACTGCATGGTACGGTACGGTACGGCTCGCTTTAAATGGTACCACCTCTGTTGAGGTTCCAAGCGTAAGAATAATCTTAATAATTATTCCAAGAATAATCATTCAAGTGTGTACTTTTAAATTATCTAATTCAAACTAAATCAAATATTCTCTGTTTATGTAATCTGTATGAAAAGAGAGAGATGTCGGTCACTCTCATTTCAGCTTATTAAGTTTAATGTGATCCCGCCCACGGAGAGCGCGCGCTATTCAAACGCAAATGACTGAGGCATCCATGCAAACTGTGAACGCCCCCATATCAGCTCGAGAAAACACATCAAGCTTATTCAGATCATTGTACTTGTTTACACCGTCTCGTGGCGCTGTGAGGAATAATACTATCGTAATAATAATAATGGAAAATGTACCTCAGAAGTGCTGGTATTTCGAGGAGCAACGGATCCAGCTGAGCTGAGAAATACTGTAGTAAGTTTTTTCATTCTCAAGTGAATCGCGTTTCTGTGTGTGATTGAATGAATGGCAGAGATGGGTGCTGGGTAACACTTTATAATAACGTTCAGTTGTAAGTCATTTATAAGTGGTTAGTTAATGATGAACTATTCATTTTCAAAACATTCATAAAAGATTAGCAAGTGATATACTAACATTTTATGTATGTTTTGTAAATTCCGTTACAAGTCATTTACAAGTCATTAGTAAATGATTAACTAATTATTTACGAAACATGACATGATATCCACGTCCATCGCGACTATTACAGGCTGCCAGAAGCCACTACTCAGCTGGCTAAAATGTACAAGTTACTGCTAGCCATGGAAAAGGGCTGTCTTCCTAATATTCAAGGCAAATCGCTTGATGACATTGAGATTGAAGGTATGTCCATCCTAGTGTAGGCAGTACAGTGGATCTTTTACACTCATAGGGAGGTTTAAGGAAACTCTGAATTATGTGATGTACCATGCATCCATTGAGTACACTGTAGGGTGTAGTCTAATTGTCATTTTTCACAAATTATTTTTGAGTACAGGTTAAACTGTCAGGAATCAGGACGGGATTCAGTTGCAGGCTCAAACAAAAGTTTATTGACGAAAATAACAGGCAAAATTTAGATAGAGAAACAAGCTAAACAGACGATCAATCCAGCAAAAAGCAAACTAAAGCAGAGACACTGGAAGTCCGTTTCCTTATAAGGCAAAACAGAGCGCAAAGCTCACGCAGCGGGAAAACAACAGGGCGCCCGGCAGAGGAGAGGGACAACGGAGAACTCGCACGCTGAGGTGGACAAATGATTGGAGAAGAAACATGGCCGGCAGCAGCTCGAAGGCCTGTGGAGATTGACAGAGATGCACAAAAAGAAACAAACAGGGAAACAAAAACGGCACTGGAGCCTCAAAAACGGGACTGAACAAGACACGATTGAAGGACAAAGAACTGGCAGGGTCGAAGTGTAGCAGGAAGCAAACACAACGATCTGGCACAAGACAGATGACATGAGGAGAATAAATAGGGAAAGGAACAAGGAAGGTAATCAATAACAGGTGCGGGCTGATCAGAGATGATGGTAATTAATAACACGTGGGGATAGAGAAGTGGCGAACGAGAGGGTGGGGAAACAGATCAAAACAAGGACAGCGGAGCACATGGCGAACTGTCAGAACAAAGCCATGTGCTCCGAGACAATCACACAGACAACGCAAGTAAAAAAAAGACAGATCAGACCGGAGACATGACATAAACATGTAGATGTTTCTCATGTTCTAAATTTCACTTTTTCTTCAAGATGAGATCAGTATGACGGATTCTGATGCCAATGATCCTGATGAGAGTGAGTCTGAGGATGATGCTCCTGCTGGAGCTGCAGGTGTCTCCAGTGATGTTGGTATGTGTCAAGTTTATGAACATGTTTGTTTGTTTATTTGTTTATTAACTATTTTAACCCATAATTTTCATTAGATTATTGGCATAAATAAAATGCATAGATAAAATTATACTGTGCATTTAGTGCAACTTTTCTAACAGAATATTATTGAAATTGGGGATCAACCAATAAGTTGATCATTTTTATGTTCGCCAAAAACTGATAAATGACAGATGAACACAAGTTTTAAAAAGCAGCTGTTTAACAGGCTGATAACATTTAAATCTCTAGAATAATATTTTGAATATGTTGTTTGAAATGTCATTAAGATTTCTGACTCAGGTTTATAACCAGTTAACATTGAGTTCTGTAAGTTTAAGTTACATCCGAGTTTCCTGATCAGTATATAACTGATTTCTTGCAGATGTTCAAAAGATGCCCATTGAGGAAACCACTGAAGTTTCGCAAGGTACCTGAGGTTTAAATTAGAACACGACCATCATTGAGTACATGAGCTCTCATATAGTTAGAGCTTACTAATGTATTAATTATTCTGTACAGAGAATGAGAGTGAGGAAGAAATTGAAAACCCACGGAGAGGACAAAAAGTGTGCCATTCGGAAGTTAGCGCTGTAATGAAACATTTTAAAGCACATATAACGAAAGGGAAACTGGCCACACTGACAGAATGCCAGCAGTGTAAGACAGCTGAAGATCCTGTTTTGGCAAGGCACAGTGCACAAAACATCAGAGATTTTGTCAGAAATCGTGGAATTAGTTTAAAAAGGAAAGCCCAAATCAAGTAAAGTTACATCATGTGTCTTATTTGATGTTGTTCTATTTTGATTATTACTTGTTTGTTGATTTTGTTCATTTCATTCTGTAGTAAGAAACTTATGGCAGCAGTAGTTTGTCAAAAAAAGTCAATTCTGTTAGCATTTCCTCACCCTTGTGGGGTTTCAAACCTGTATGACTTTCTATCTTCAGTGGAACACAAAAGGAGATGTTTAGCAGAATGTTAGGGCCAACCTCAGCCTAAGCGGGATTACAGATACGAGTTTACTGTATAAACACCTTCTGAGAGAATAGAGATAGACACGAGTCTACTGTATGAACACCTTCTGAGAGAACAGAGATAGACACGAGTCTACTGTATGAACACCTTCTGAGAGAACAGAGATAGACACGAGTCTACTGTATGAACACCTTCTGAGAGAACAGAGATAGACACGAGTCTACTGTATGAACACCTTCTGAGAGAACAGAGATAGACACGAGTCTACTGTATGAACACCTTCTGAGAGAACAGAGATGCAGAGACGAGTTTACTGTATAAACACCTTCTGAGAGAATAGAGTTGCAGACACGAGTGTACTGTATAAACACCTTCTGAGAGGCATCGCCATGTCCCTCGGGATCCTCTGCGTCGCCCTGGCTCTCCAGCTCCATCCAGGTCTCCCCTTCCACCTGCTCCACCTCCGTCAGTCAGCCCCCTGGAGTTGACAGCCCGTTCTCCACAATGGCTCCTCCCTCCGTCGTCTTCGCCCTGTCCGCCTGCACAACCTGCTCCGCCCTGGTTCTTCCTGCCTTCTGTCTGCCCTTCACCTACTCTTCGTCCTCCTCCTGAGCTCCCTCCCTCCGCAATTGGTCCATCAATGGCGTGAGGATTTCACAGAGTTCACTAAGATTGTCTATATATCACATAATGTATCTTGTGAATCTATTGTTTTTCCTTTTCATGTTTGGTATCATTTTAAATGTCTCAGTGCGATTGGTAAAATGGTCTAAATTTCATTGCAGTCATTGGTATTATGAGAAAGATTGAACACTTTGGATAATTCTGTTCTCCTCTCTGGGTGATGTCTCTTCAAGACATATCCCCTCTCCCCCGAATCCAGGCGTTACCACCTGGGGTACATGAATTGACCCAAAACAGCTCTAAACAATATTTGTATAATCTTTTTGTTCTGGTCTGGGTATTTAAGGCTAGGTGACAGAGCAGTCTGGGGAAACCTGTAACCAGGAAAAAAAAAAACATACAGTGCGGTGTCAGTGTTTTACCGTTGGAAAACGCTCACACACCACTTTGTGTCTCTGTCAGGAATGCATTGCTTACTTTTAGAGTCATCTTTGAGTAATTGATGTCATGTATTTATTATTTCTGAATTGGCTTTTAATCATTTACTTGTGTAATTGGCATGATACATTTTTACCTGACAAATAAATGTTACATCTTGATTTATTCTGAAGTTTTCTGAAATCATTATTGTAGTAGATTATGAGGAGGCTGGTGCTACCGCAGCTCTGTGTCCAGGACAGGTCAAACTAAAGGCGCATATGAACAGAGCAGTAGGCACGTCATCTGAAGACCTTTTGATTTCTGTCTATCACTGACTTGGCAAGTTGTACGGAAGTGGCAAAATAAACTACACTTTTGTCTATGAGTGAACAGTAGGCAACCGACTAAAGAGGTATTAGCAAACCCTGCACCCTCTGACCAAGATCAGACTGGCGAGGCTGTGTCCGTGAGATCCACGTAAACCGACTCGTGGTTTACTCAGCGTGTGACTCTGTGTGGCATCGGGTCCCTTAACCCTTGTGTGACTCTGTGTGGCATCGGGTCCCTTAACCCTTGTGTGGTGTTCACAACCCAATTTCCCCTGTGGTGTTCCCGGTCAAAAATGACCGGACTATAAAAAATAGCTTATAAATCACTTGTTATGCAATATTATCACCCAATATTGGATTCAATCTTTTTGTCAACTTGTTCTCTTTCAGTTAGGACTGGTTTTATATTTCTATTTGCATCTGATTAATTGTAGGCCTCATTTATTTGATAGAAGGCATCTCATTTTATGAGTAAAAAAAACATTATTTTTGAATAATTTTGGAAATATTAAATAAAATCTGAAGAAAATTGGCACGGTTGATCACACTAGTCTACTTTAATGTTTCACCAGGAATTTTGTTTTGAAAAACTTTTATTTTGTACAAAATGGCACATTGTCACTCTTGTGGTGTTCCCGGTCAAAAATGACCGGCCTACAAAAAATAGCTCATAAATCACTTGTTATGCTATATTATCACTCAATATTGGATTTAATCTTTTTGTCCACTTGTTCTCTTCCAATTAGGACTGGTTTTATATTTCTATTTGCATCTGATTAATTGTAGGCCTCATTTATTTGAGAGTAGGCATCTCATTTTTTGAGTAAAAAAAAACATTATTTTTAAATAATTTTGGAAAATAAAATAAAATCTGAAGAAAATTGGCACTGTTGATCACACTAGTCTACTTTAATTTTTCACCAGGAATTTTGTTTTGAAAAACTTTTATTTTGTACAAAATGGCACAGAGTTACACTTGTGGTGTTCCACTGGGCCATTGTTTCAATTGGCCATTGAAAGTGAATGGGAGAGACATGTGTTAGAAGTCCATGAGGAATATCTTTAGATCTGAGTGATGGATTATGGTGAGTTTGGGCTCTTTTTAATCTTAACAATCTCATGTAAATAATGATGTGCCATTTTCCACAATTTATGCATGCTTCATTGAGTTATGAGTTAAAACGCGACATAAGTGCTTGGCTACATCTCTATTCAAGGCTCTGTGTGCGCCTGTTGGGGTTTGTGTGTTACAACTCCATTAGGAATATCTTTAGATCTGAGTGATGGATTATGCTGAGTTTGGGCTTTTTTTAATCGTGATAGTCTGCTGAAAATAATGATGTGCCATTTTTCATGGTCGATGTATGTTTCATGAAGATACGAGTAAAAAGGCCAAGTCTAAGCTACCTTGATTGGCTACGTGAGTCTGTGCGTCTGTGGTATTTTTTTGTGTTAGAACTCCATGAGGAATATCTTTAGTTCTGAGTGATGGATTATGTTGAGTTTGGACTCATTTTAATTGTAAGCATCTGCTGTAAATAATGATGTGTCATTTTCCACAATTGGAGCATGTGTCATGAAGTTACGAGCGGAAATGTGTCTAAAATTCAGCATCCATACATGGTTTACACATGGGTCTCTTGAAGGGCTACTTTTAGAAAAACCTCACTCAAGTTTAGTAAAAATCCTGAAACAATTATGCTTGCTGTACTCTACTCATTGAGACCTTTCAAATGACATATGACACAGGACTATCTGAGCTGTATGATGTATTTGACACATTGCTGAATGTAATACAAAAAAGTAGTTTATAAATTATGAATTTTTTTTTTCTATATATCAGCAAATAACTCGGCACTACTTAGGAATTTATCAAATTGGCTACATTCATTGTACATTTCAGACTCTAAGCTTTCAAATGACACCTATTTTAAGTTGATCAAGGTAATAGTTTTGAAAAATATTATGATTATTTATTTCGCAACTAGGTGGCGCCTGCAGGGGGTACACTCAGTTTTAGAGTGATAACTCAGCAGTCGTTAGGAGTTGATCAAAGTGATTAGATGCATTAAAAAGCTGAGATTCTAAGCTTTAAAATGATACATGTGTTGTTCCATTCATTGGATGCATTGGTCTCTCCCATTCACTTTCAATGGCCCATTGAAACAATGGCCCACAATGGCCCTCAATGGCCCAGTGGAACACCACAAGTGTAACTCTGTGCCATATTGTACAAAATAAACGTTTTTCAAAACAAAATTCCTGGTGAAAAATTAAAGTAGACTAGTGTGATCAACAGTGCCAATTTTCTTCAGATTTTATTTTATTTTTCCAAAATTATTTAAAAATAATGTTTTTTTTTACTCAAAAAATGAGATGCCTACTCTCAAATAAATGAGGCCTACAATTAATCAGATGCAAATAGAAATATAAAACCAGTCCTATTTGAAAGAGAACAAGTGGACAAAAATATTAAATCCAATATTGGGTGATAATATTGCATAACAAGTGATTTATAAGCTATTTTTTGTAGGCCGGTCATTTTTGACCGGGAACACCACAAGAGTGACAATGCGCCATTTTCTACAAAATAAAAGTTTTTCAAAACAAAATTCCTTGTGAAAAATTTAAGTAGACTAGTGTGATCAACAGTGCCAATTTTCTTCAGATTTCATTTAAAATTTCCAAAATTATTCAAAAATAATGTTTTTTTTACTCAAAAAATGAGATGCCTACTCTCAAATAAATGAGGCCTACGATTAATCAGATGCAAATAGAAATATAAAACCAGTCCTAATTGAAAGAGAACAAGTTGACAAAAAGATTGAATCCAATATTGGGTGATAATATAGCATAACAAGTGATTTATAAGCTATTTTCTGTAGTCCGGTCATTTTTGACCGGGAACACCACAAGTGTGACAAGGTGACAAAATTGAGTGAAAATTGTCACAAAACATTTCAGAAGTATTTATACCATTTGTGAAAAAAGTCACTAAGTTTCAGTCCAAAGCGATAACATTAAAGGAGAACTCCGGTCAATTTTAACATTGAGCTCATTTTTTTGTACATTTGGAGTGCTGTCAGTACAGAGAACAACGACAAAAATCGGTGTTTCCTACACCATGTTATCCTCGTTTTAAAATTTGCACCCTGTTGACTTCAATGGGGCAAGTTTTAAACCTGCTTTTAGCCTCTTAACATCCTTGATGTGTCATTACAAGTGCACAGGTCATGTGAGTGATTCCTTCGGAGTGAACGCGGGTGAATCTGACTGCAGTAGATGTGAAAGATATGAATAAAAATGATGTTTATTCAGCCAGCGCACATACCTGTATTTACATCCTGTTTTCGGTCGAAGTCCACAGTAGTCAATTGTCGAGTTCACACGCGTGATCATAGGTACTAAACCTATGCGCGTGAACTCGACAATCGATTACTGTGGACTTCGACCGAAAACAGGATGTAAATACCGGTATGTGCGCTGGCTGAATAAACATAATTTTTTATATATTTCTTTCACATCTACTGCAGTCAGATTCACTCTACCTGCTCCCGAGAGGGAACGCCTATTAAAACTTGTGCACGAGAGAGCATGCACGAGCCTAGTTCTCCTCGTGCACGCTCTGTTTACAAGTTGCTGTCGGTGCGTGACTTGTGCCAGGGCTAGCATCGCTAATCATAGCTTACATTAACTTTTACTAGCAGTGATTTTAAATGGATTTCTCCAAATAGTATGCCAAACTTTACCTGTCGAGTAGAAACTTCGCGACTGAGGCATCAGTGGGAAGCCCAACCTGTGCTTTTAGCGCACGCCAGCGTGTGAAATATTCTCCCAAAAACACTCTGGTCTTGTTTCTTTCTTCAGAGGCCTTTCTCTTCTTGTCATACAATTCGTAGACACTTTTTCTCTTGCGACCCTCAGACATTTAGAAAAAACCCGGTGAGAACGGCGAGCTTCAATGAATGGCTGAAACCGTAGCTCACCACACATATACACCTGAAAGTGCGCATGCGCAGAAAGCGAAAACCACCTAGGGACGAGCACGTACGGCAGCCTTACGTAAACATATCACCAGAATGATTGACAACTTGGAGGACCAATAGTCTTGATGATCCACCCGGAAAAAGAAAATCCTCCACTATACCTTTAATGAGAGTTGAAGCCCCCTTTGGCAAGAAATACCTTCATATCAGCACTGCTCTAGATTTCTATACATAGAAGTATTACTGTTGTCACAATTTTTTATAATAATACATTGAAAGCCAAAAAGTCTTGGCCCAAAAAACAACAACAACAACGATTTAAAAAAATTTTTTTTAGTAAACCCAACTTTTTCAGCCTTCTTGACTCTTGCAGATTTCTATGGCATGTCTCGTGGAGACTGCTGCACGGGGCTGGGTGGAAGATTAAAGAAGATGAAGAGAAGAATATCAAAACAGCACTTTGTAAAATAACTTAACACTTTTCATTTTGTTGGTGAAAGGGAAAAGAGAAAGCATTGGAGGATAATGTGAACCTAAGCTGTTAGAAGATGCATTTTAATTGTCACTCAATTAACTGGTACTTACAATCTATTGTAAGTAATTACATTGCTGATATATTATTTTTTATTACTCCCAACATAGTAATGTCATCTATACATTTCTGCTTATATTACCATGGTATAGTTAACATGAATAAGAATCTTATTCAGATTTGAAGACTAATGCCAAGTTCACATTACATGATTTTAGCCCGATTTGCAAGTCACCAAGCTCACCGACAAAAGCCCTTGATCAGAGGCAATCTGCATGGTCCCAAATAGGTCTTATTGATAAAATAAAAAAATCATTGATATCGATATCATTGTTATTAATATCGTTGTTAAAACATTATACCAGTACCATAGCTAAGTGTAGCTTAGTCTTCATTACTATGTATAATGTTACAGTCTATGCTCAGGACTAAGTTAACTAGCAAACAAGGTAATGATATTATAACCATTAGCCTAACCTAAATATTTAAAAGGGTTATTCACCATAGACTAATGCTGCCAGGCAGAAAGCTGGTAAATAATGTTATGGTTCATTATACATGAGTGAGAAAAAAATAAAAAATTACTTTTGCAGTCGATTATTAAACTGGCATTAAAGAAGGCTAATGTTAACCAATCAGCTAGCTAGTACTTACAAACCAGCTGCCTGGCTATTAAGTAGCGGACATAAATTTCAGGCAAAACCAACTTAATGCATTAGGGGTCGACCGATATGCGTTTTTCAGGACCGATACCGATTATTACAGATCAAGTAGACCGATAACCGATATTTTGAAAAAATGAACATTATTGTGAAAATTAAGAATAAAAAGGCCTCTGACAAAGACTCTCTTTAAATTCTTTTAACCATATCTTTAATTCTGAGAACTGTTAATAATAAGAACATTAATATTAATAATAACAACAACATAAAAAGTGCAGGGAGCATCCAGCAGCATTCTATAAACATTTTGTAAAACTTAAAATAAGTAAATTTAAACAACAAAAAGCAACAAATGAACAAATAATGGGAAATAAATGTAATAGCTAGGTAAATTAAAATGGGTAACAATTAGTAGTCCCAATCCAGCAGCACCAGGTTGTGGTGCAGAAGCAGAGCTGCTCGGCATGCTCTCCAGTGAGCTTGCTTCTTCTTTTGTCATAAATTGCAGACACTTCACTGAAGACACACTAGAGACTGATGAGGGTGGTGAGCAAAGACATTTTCTTGCTTCTTTGGCAAGTATCTTGAAGCGCCCTTCATTTTGTCTCCACCACTGGAGTGGATCCCCCTTTCGCCAGTCAATCACTGGGTCTTTGAGGTACTGATGTAACTTGTCTTCAATGCTGTCCTTGGCCAACAGATCACCAGTATGGGGGCCAAGAAGAGAACTGAAGATCTTGTCTATTTGGCAATGGCAGGGTGTCTCTTCTCTCCTTTGCCTTTTAGAGGCTTGGTCTTCTGCTGCAGGCTCCTCTCCATCAGCCTGCTGCTGTTGATTGGCTCTCTCTGTTTCAGCCTGCTCTTGAAGAGCACCTTCTACATCTTCTTTAAGCCATTCTTTGGCCTTGTTTAGTGTAGAGGCAGAGGAGAATGCATGACGCTTGAAACGTGGAACCACATTTTTTGAGTCTTCAAGTTTGGCGACTCGTTTGATTAGGCTCTCCCTCATTACCTCCCTGAGTGTTCTGATGCCCTGTGTTGATGGCCCTTTATCTTCAAGTAGCATCTTGAGCACTGTCACACAGGGAATGATGCTGGATGCAGATGAATTATTGTAGCTCACCTCTAGTGTCACTTCCTCAATGGGTTGTATCAACCAAATTGGACACAATGTCCCACTGGTGAGCAGCTGGACATGTAAAACCGCTGTGTTCCCCAGAGTAGATGTTAAGAGCACGTTTTTGTTCCAGTGCCCTTTGCAGCATGTGGAGTGTTGAATTCCACCTTGTTGGGACTGCCTGAAGTTGTGCTCTGGTAGGCCAAGGTCCCTCTGGATGCTCTTTGGCTGGCCAAACCATCATTCACCACCAGCTGCAACATATGTGCTGTGCAGCTACGGTCTGGAATATCGGTGAGCCTCAAACCCTTCACCATGTTTGCGCCTTTGTCACGCAGGACCAGAGCTACAGGGTCTTTGGTAATTTCCCATTCCTCCAGCATGTGCAGGAATGTGTCTTTGATGTTTTCCCCTGTATGGGATCTGTGCATTACTCTTGTATTTAAAACAACCTGCCTTCTGTTCCATTCATTGTCAATGAAATGGCATATTAGGCTCATCATTGACTCGGTTGATCCTGACCAGCAATCTGTTGTAAAGGAGAGTGAGAATCCAGCCTTCTCTGGCTGGATTAGGGTTTTTATCTTGCTTACAACCCTTTCATAGATTTCTGGCAGCTTCTCAGTGTGGTAATACTTCTCACTTTTTAGTGCATATCGTGTTTTTTTTTGTTTCTGAAACATGTCATGTATTGTAGGCTGACATGTGGATGTTGCCCCCTGCTCAGATTCAGGCTTGTTTGTTTGTGCAGATTTATACAAGTCATTGTGATGAATCCTAAGATGGGACCACAGGTTTGAAGTATTAACACTTTTTGCCATTGTACCACCCATACTGACAACACCTTTACATGTATTGCACACCACCTGCAGGCATTAGTCTAGGCCACAGAGTGGTGCGCTCTGACAGAGGTGGCTGGATCAGAGCCAGATCGCGCATTTCAAAATTCAATTATTTTATCTGCAAATCGGTTTTGAAAATGGCCGATACCGACAACCATAAAAATGCTTAATCGGTCAACCCCTATAATGCATACATCAATATTGACACATTTTGAGGTTGTCATTCCACATACCAATCATCTTTCTTTTGCCTCTTCGCATAGCCATAGAGTCCATGTTAACAGTACGCTGCTAAGGTGATTACCTCAATGTGTGTTTTTGGACTTGGCGCGCTCCTCCTCCTCCTCCTCCTCCTCCTCCTCTTCTTCCTCTTCTCTGCTGACTGGTTCAGGTCGTATGACTGCAGAAGGTGTTCTCGTTCATAGCCTCATTTCCAAAAGGAGCTCTCTAGGGGCCTGGATTTCCAGTGTATTGTCAAAGTATGATATCTCTGTCAGAGTAAAGCGGGACATTTCTAAATTTCATTAAAAAATGTCATAATATTTTTGTTTGGAAGCATGATCCCAACCACAGACGTAATGGGGGTGGGTAGTGGTAATAAACAGCTAAAACCGATCGCTCTTAGTCACCCCATCCAGATGACGCCAAAGTATTTTGTTTTCAACCTTATATGTGCGACTGCAGTGCGAATAAGCCAGTTAAGAGCAATAGCTCAGAAATAGACACATTTTAATTACTTCAAATCACCCATGGAAGTTAAGTACACGATAATTATTCCCTGGACTCGATGACCGTGTCAGTGTCCTATCCATTCAGGCTGCCGATCAGTTTAACACATGCGCGTGCGTGGCGTGCACACTCAGACCACGTTTGGGCGTATCCTCAAAATTAGCGCCCAACTCCACAACCCCAAAGATGCAAGTGGAAGTTGCATTGGTAACTTTAAATTTAGAGAAAATCAAACATAAAAACATGCATTTAGGAAATAAAATATTGTCAATAACGGAGGGAAAGATAACCAAGAGGAGGACAGTCAAATTAATTAAATGGCTACAGAAAAAGAAGCTGTTGAAAAATAGAATAAGATGCAGGTTGTGTCAGAACAAGATGAAGTTAAAGAAGAAAGGCAACTCAGCAGACACAGGGTTTGTACACCTTTTCCAAGGTCAAATTCAAGCACTTTTCAAGCACTTTCAAGGTCCATTTTAAAGCTTTTTCCAGCACCTTACATCACCGTAAATTACATACCAATACATAGTCAAAATTATTATTTAGTGTTTTTATCACATTAAAAGAGATAATGCTATAAACAGCCAAAATTGTGTTCCATAATAGCAGAAGGATTTAAGCAAAACACAGGTTTTCTTTTATCACTGTCTAGTAGCATTGAGTGGGAGGATTTGAGGCAAATGACATGCAGCTGGGTCATTCTGTGTCAAATCAGACAAAATCCAGGAAACCAGTTGCTGCACCCTTTTAGATTTTTTATCTTAGACTTTGCTCTAAGTTTATGCTACAGTACCCTTAATGTCAGTCTTTTCACACTTTTTTCCAAATCTACTTGAAGACAGTGCAACAACAACCTGTAATTCCACTTTAACCCAGAAGACTCTAACAGTGCACAGGCACCTGCCTGATAAACAGCCTATATTAATTGAAAACAAAACAAAAATGTATTTCATTGCCAAGACATACATTTATCTACTGGAATAGAGCAGTGTAAATATTGCACAAGGCCATCCTCAACCTTACAGTAGGCTACTTGTATAACACTCCATCTGACACGATTTCTGTTCAGCAATCAACGGTTGTTGTTATGCACTGGGCTAACGTTAGTTAGTTACCGAAATAAACTGCCAGTGTGAAAGCACCCTCAGTCACTTAGCCTGCGAATTCCTAGCTAGCAGTAACTGGCGTAAACAAATAGGCGCTAACGTGTACAGTAGGCTACGTCAGTTTAGTTCGGACTGGCACGGTTCGCATGAAATATCGCTAATGTGAACATTGTCATGTGGACCCGGGTGCGCACTGGGGTACCAAACCCGAGACTACCTGGAGGAGGTTGTCTGAGTTCAGTTACTCCTGAACCGTGCCGTTGTACGTGTGAATGTGAAAGCAACACTGACTCGGGTGCGCACTTGTTCAGGAAGTAAAGTATCCTGTGCATGCGTTTTAGCTGATTATGATGTATTTAGTTAAATAAAACACATGTAAGGGATGATAGTGTTGAAGATTTACTTTGGATACGAGCGAGAGTGAGTCTGCAGTGTTTTCGCACATAGCGCGTGGAGTCAGGGCAACAAATGAATGGAAATCCACTGTCTCCTGCGTTTGCAATCAGCAGAAAGCCAAATGCGACACACAGTAAACCTGTGTTGTTCACTCAGCTGTGCATAATAGCACCAAATTAATAAAACAATATATTGACCCGCGTTCTGTTTCCTATCATGTCAATCTTTATCCAAAATTTAAGCACTTTTCAAACCTTGAAAACACAACATCAAAATTCAAGCATTTTCAAGGATTTCAAGCACCCGTACGAACCCTACAGACATCTACAGGTGGCAAGTTATGTGCATGGTTAAGTTTATTCATGAATGTTAATTTTATTTAACAATAAGATTATGTCCAGCAGTTTGAAATAATTTGATGCCGTTGATTTATCTATGCTGATACCAAAGACTATACAGCAGCACTCCCTGCTCTAGAAGCTTTCTTTGCTAGCAACATTGCTCTAATAAGCTAGTAGCAAGCTGTTGTATAAGTAGGTAGAGATATAAACCAAAGTATATAACTTAAATGTGTACATTTAGTAAATATTACTCCAGAAGAAATCTTGTATGGGATTATTATTTATCTCCATACTTCAACTTTTAATTTGGTTTGCAAGATAACGTTACTGTTTGCTGAGAGCCTGAACACTGCCACCACCACCAAGCTTAACCAGAGGTATCCTTCAAGACAGATTGCAATAAGTCTTCGAGTTATGCTGAATATGCTTTTTTTTCTTTTTTTTTCTTCTTTTTTATACTTTATTTTAAGGATTTTTCAAGTTAAAACACAGAACAAACAACACTGGCTCAGACTGTACACAAACAAGAAAGAAAGAAGAAAAAGGAAGAAATTAAATAATATACATTTGGTCCAGTATAGAAAAGTACATTAGTAAAAAGCTGCATAACAGTCTAGGTGTCCAGAAGGGATATGCAGCTTAAACCTTAGAGAAGTCACTGGGGGCCGACTGAGTTGTCAACTTGTCCAAATGCCCAAGAAATGAACCCCAAACAGCAGAAAACTTTTCACTAGAATCAGTCCTCAAAAGTCGGAGTCTTTCCATCTGTACGACAGAGATCATGTCCATAATCCACATCTGGAAGGAAGGGGGTGAGGGTGATTTCCAGGTTTTAAGTCTCTTAGGATTCTACACACTGCAGGGCTTAATGCTCAATTCCGTTTTTTTTTTTTTTTTTTGCAAGGCCGTTCACATTTCCAATTAAATGCGACCTTTTGTGATCTCTTGTGTGAACGTGAAATGACCCAGAAGTGACCGCATGCGCAAAAGAGTTCTCAACGGTCAACGACGTCACTTGTTGTTTGCGGAAGTAGCTAAACTTCAACTAACTGTGATTCACTCACACACACACACACACAAAACACACGAGCGCGCGCAGCGACCGTTACACAAGAGCCAGACAGCAGCCGCTGACCTATCTAATATCAGCACAAATAAGTTAACATAACGTTAGTCTACTCTTATTCACATTGGATATATAATGATGGTGGCCGTGGGCTTTTATTTATTTTTTTAATTAACGGGCTCGTCGAGGTCGACCCGTTCGGCAGATTTACCTCAGCTCGACGAATATGCAGTCCGTTTTCAAACCGACGACTACTTCAACGCAGACTTATGACGTTTGTCGCGTATCAATGACGTGCGGGTCGGATACATGCGACCTGGCCGGTCAGACTGAAGTCGCATTTCAAAAGATCGGATACGTATCGGATTTGGACCACATACCCAAGTGGCCTGGGTCGCATTTGAAAAGATCGGATCTGTGTCGTTCAGACTGTCATGAAAAGATCAGATACAGGTCGTATAGGGGCAAAAAAATCGGAATTGGGTCGTTTCAGCCTGCAGTGTGAACGTAGCCTTAGCCACGACCACGCCCAGCATTAGGGACTGTTGCAATGCTCCTGAAAGGCAGGACGTGCGCTCTGAGAAGCCAAAGAGGGCGAGTTCAGCATCCGGTGAAAGAGGCTTATTGTAAGCCTTGGAGTACGAGTCAAAAATGCTTGACCAAAATCCAAACAATAAAAGGCAAAACCAGAAAGCATGAGAAGCTGTTCCAAATAAACAAACAAATTTAGAAATAAGATGCCTAGAGTCAGGAGGATTAAAAAGAACGTCGAAAAAGACATGCTTCTCTGGGAGGAGTTCAAATTGACACATTTTGGACTTCACATAATTTCTGATTTGTAAATAGCGAAAAAAATGATCAAATCAAATTTCTCTCTTACCTGATCAAAAGATGCGAACCGCCCCTCAACATAAAGACCTTTAATGGAACCTAAGCCCTTCTTCCTCCAGACATGGTAAGTTCTATCAGACCATGGGGGTAAACAGGAATGATTGTAACAAATTGGCATATGAACAGAGGTCTCCGGCAGGGACAAAACTGTTCTCACCTGTTTTGAGATTTTGACTGAATTTTTCAAAACAAAACTTAATTTATTCAACTCTTTAGGCTTATCCAATTTGGAGAACAGCAGTGCCGTTAAGGAGGTGCCAAGAGCCAAGTTAGTCTCCATTTGTACCCACAAGGGGGCCTCGGGGGTCAGGTGACCCGGTGTCCCCTTCAGCCAGAACATTAAAGCCCTAAAATTGGCAGCCCAATAATAATGTTTAAATACTGGCATACCCAGACCACCTGAAGACTTGGATTTTTGTAGATGACTTTTAGAAATCCAGTGGGTCTTATAATTCCAAACATAAGACAGGATTATAGAATCCAGTTCCTTAAAGAAAGCAGAGGTAAGAAAAATAGGGAGATTTTGACAAAGATATAGAAATCTAGGAAGAGAAACCATTTTAATTTAATTTATACGGCCAATCATGGACAAAGGTAAAGTATTCCAATTCCCTATATTACTTTTGAGCTTAGAAAGAAACTCCACTGCTGTCATTGGAGTTTCATTGAAACGTCTGTCATCATTTACTCACCCTCAAGTTGTTCCAAACCTGTATGAGTTTATTTGTTCTGCTGAACACAAAGAAAGATATTTGGAGGAATGTTTGTAACCAAGCAGGTCTCATCCCTCATTGACTTCCAGAGTATTTTTTTACTACTATGGTAGTCAATGAGGGATGAGACCTGCTTGGTTACAAACATTCCTCCAAATATCTTTCTTTGTGTTCAGCAGAACAAAGAAACTCATACAGGTTTGGAACAACTTGAGGGTGAGTAAATGATGACAGAAATTTTTGGATGAACTATCCATTTAATGTTAGCCAAGACATTTTAAGCCTTCAACCAACATAAACAGCATACCATTTCTTATTGAATTTATATTTGCTAAACGCCTATTCTTTTTTCTTCTTAGGCTATGTAGGCTGCACGCTTCAGTCGTGCTGGGGTTTATAAACTGTATTACAGTCATTTTATTACCCCCCAAGAAAAATAACCCTTGCCATAACATTGTGGAATAAAATCATTAATATGAAATAAATGTTCAAATATATTTGATTTAATTTGGACAGTAAAACTCTCTTTTTTTTATTATTTAAAATGTGCCGTGTTGACTGTAATGAATAACGCATAACAGTGTGTTTACAGCGCTGGTTCACACACGCTCTTCGAAACGGTCGTATTAATAGTAAGATATTGTGTATAACATTTATTTAGTTTAAACTTTTTAATGGTATAGGTCGGATATAAAATCACATTGGTTTTAATAAAATCTGATAATATCTCTAACTTATGGATAACAGCAAAAACTTTATCAACCATGACTTAGTTTTATAACTAAAATTGAATAAATTGTTTAAATAAAATTTTATGCGGTAGTAAATAGATAAAAAATGTATACCATCAAAATGTAAAGATTTAATGTTTTATCCCTGTTTGTTGGTCAATTTACATATATTACGCTCTCTGTCATGTAATTTAGGTTAATTTTAGGATAATTTAATCCAATAGAGAAAATATTTCAGTGTAGACCATCAGAAAATAACCCAAGCCGTAGTTAATCTATTGCACATAACTATTTACTAACTAAAAAATAAACTAATAAATGGTAGAATAAGATCAATTTTGTTTTTAATCAAATTCTTTAAAAACGTTTGTTGATATACTATCAAACATTGTCAGTAAGGCTCTGATCTTCAGAAGGTGTCAGAATTGAGGTGTAATTTTTTGGGGGGTGCCTCTTTCTTTCACACTTTCAACCAGCCAGACAGGTTGGGTGAGTGTTGCTCCACAGGTAGGAAGGGAGGAAGGTAGGAACAGGGGGGTAATCGAGCGCTCGTCACCTGCTGTTAGCATCCCATTGACTCCCATTCATTTTGGCGTCACTTTGACAGCGAATAACTTTACATCTGAGGCGTTTAAAGACTCCATTTGTCCATGGTTTATTTCTAAAGAAACACGAAAATGTATAAAAGGCTCCATTACCTTGTAACTTCCGTTATGGCCCCGTAGAAGCAGTTTTTGTAAAAGTAGGCTAACGTTTGCGTCATAACCACGCGACTCTCTGGAAATTACCGTAGAGACAGGAAGAGAAGCTCGCAGGCAATCGGGGGGACGTGGAGGCATAAAGTCCGATAAAGTCAAGGGAGAAGCCCATAGAGAGTCATGACGTTGCTCCTGCTCCTAACTCATGGACAGATCCTACTCACGCTCTCCGTCTCTGCGAGATTCGGAAGGGAATGGTTCAGATTTCGTTTGGCACAGTTACTAGAAAACTTACAATTGTCAGGCAGGCTGCTCACGTCACATTCACGTCGTTAAGCTCAGTTAGAGTCTGCGCAGTACGCTCAGCCATCAGGAAGTTAAAGCTTCTAATTTGCTTCACTTCTCTCCGTTGAAACCTATGGGGTCGCTGTGTCCAGTTTATATACTGTCTATGGGTAGGAAGGGAGGAAGGAAGATTTAGCTTTCCCCCATTTAGTTTATTATGCTATTGATCTCACATCCCTGGTCAGTGTAGAGGCGTCAAAATGATCACATTTTGGGGTCTCCCAGCCAGACTGCATGGCACCAGATCCCTGTGATAGGAGACAAAATGTCTGATACTTTGATCAGTCAATAATAAAGACTAGTGGTGTTATATCCCAACATATGATTCTACCAAATACACACCACCACAGCCAAGATGGCAACATAAGGGAGACAGTTCGTCTGGGTCTTTGATGATTCAATAATAAAAGCTTTAAAGGTGTCCTAGGGATGCGCGGTATACTGGTACTGCAAAAATACCGGTATATATTATATTTCAAACGGTACAATATCATAATTTTGCTCAATTCGGTATTTGATGCGCTGCTGTTTCGAAGTTCACCTCTAGGCGGCAGTGCGCTACCCAAACTGACGCGTGTCACGCAAAACCGGCAAACGGTGAGAACGGAGGAACACGATGGATCAAACAGATGAAGCTCATTCTACACGCCCGAAATTAATAAATAAAGAGAGCAGTAGGAGTGAAATATGGCATTACTTTGCCTACAAAAGTAATGAGAAAGGTGAAGCAACAGACCTCAATGCACCACTGCTTTAAGATCAGAGATCGACAGGTGAGTCCATCATTCAAATGATTTAATTTAGACTTTTATTCACAACACTGATCAGCGCACATATATAAGAGCTTATCAATTAAATATGATACGGTAAACACGAAAGCTCAAATGTGCTTGCATGACACGCTAGAACCAATGAAGTTTAGGTCTCATAATTTTTGCACTTTCAAACAATCATATATAAATTGAATTTGAATGAATAAAGCGATTAGTGATATTAATTTCAGTATTAGTGATAGTAAAATGAATGGCATATCACTGCCTCTGTGGCGACCCCTAGAGGAATCAGCCGAGAGAGAAAGAGTAATAGTAGTAATATGAATATTACTAATATGAATGTTAGAATAACACTTTACAATTAAGCTACATTTGTCAACATTCATTAGGTAACCTGACCTAACAGTATTATATAATTTATTAATCTAGATCAATCAGTAATTATTATTTAAATATACTAATACATGTTTTAGCATGTTAACATTACTTTATGCAATGCATTAAACTAATATGAACCCAAACAGTAACCAAACAGTAACCAAACCAAGATGAATAAATGCTATAAATGTTGATAATTCTCTGTTGATGTATGACAGCTAATGGTTTACATGTCATTTCATTATTATATTATTCTATATTAATCTATTATTATAGATATTAACCTATTTTAATTGTATCATTTCAGGTTTTTTTTTTTTTTCAAAATCTAAATTTAACCTACTGTATGTTCCCTGACTGTAGGTTGTTTTTTTGTTACATTTTGATACTTTTTGTTTGCACATTCGGTACTGTAGAGTTTCAAGCAGTGCTTTTTAATAAAATTGTTTCAATTCACTTAAATTTTGAGGCTGGTTATTTGTCACCTGTGGTATCGATTTAGTATCGATACCGAGGTATTAGGTTCTGGTACCGTACCGAAACCAAAATTGTAGTATCAAGCCATCCTATAGTCCATCCTATCCTTTAATGGTTTGATAATTCAGCCAACACATTGCAAACCAAATACCCAATAACAACACCACGAGGAAGGGGGTCCTGGGCGCCCATGTCCTGATGGAAACATTCTTCATTTTCAGTTTAGCAGCAGCACTGCATACATCTCAATTTAACTATGGGGATTATTTATCCGCAATGCTCCTAATTTCTTAAAGCTCATTTGTATCATTTCATTTTCACAAAGGCATTATGGTTTGTAGCATTCTGAAAACAAAAACCACTGGCATATTTCATCTGCTCAGAAAAATTCAAAGAGCTGTGGCCTTTAACCAGCTAGAGACAAAAAGGCCGCCTCATTTCACCGGTGGTAAGTTCACTTCGACTCACGTTTAAAAGATTAAAACTAACTTTAAAATACTTATGCTTAATAAAATTAAAGGGGTGGTTTTAGTGTGTAATGTTGCTGTTTGAGCATAAACAACATCTGCAAAGTTACAACGCTCAAAGTTCAGAGCAAAGGGAGATATTTGCTTTTAAAGAAAACGTTTTTTAAGGACTACAACAAACGGCTGGTAGAGACTACACCACATTCCTCCCGGGTTAGTGACATCACAAACACTAAAACGTACATAAACCCCGCCCCCGGGAACGCAATTTATAGATTATCAAGACAGAATATGCTAATCAAGATAACTAGAAGAGAACTACACATCAGCTTCATAAATTCATCAACTAACCATTCAGAAAGGTTGTCTACATGTTGTCACTTCTTCTTGAGTCCCTCCATCTTTCTGACTTCAGTTTGAACATAAAAGGCTAAAAGTTTTTGAAATTTTCAGTGCGTGTGTGTGTGAGGTAAAAGGACACAAGCTGTTGAAGCTCCGCCCCCTGTGCCAGGAGCAGCAGCTCATTTGCATTTAAAGGGACAGACACAAAAAAAGTGACAATTTTAACATGCTATATAAAAATATCTGTGGGGTACCTTGAACTAAAACTGTCATGGTTCATGAATTCACTGTCTCTTCCTTGTCTCGTGTGATTGTGTAGTGCGTATGATTAGTGTGGGTGTGTCCTCTGATCACCGCTGATCATCAGCGCCAGCTGATTCCACTCTACTCAGCTATATATTCTCAGTGACTGGTGTCTTGTGTTGTCAGATCGTTGTGGTGTTTCCGGTGTTTGTTCCTGTTCCCGTTTGGCATTCTCTCATGGTCTCATTCCTGTTGGTTTTTGTTCGTTGTGTCTTCGCCTCCGTTCTTCGCCTTCACTCTCTGGAACTGGACTCGTCATTCATCCACCATCCACCTTCAGCCTGGTTGCCCGTCGAAGTCCCTGCGTCACTCTCCCGCCCCGTGTGTCGTATTTTATGTGGACCTGACCTTCTCTGTTTATTCTCGAATAAACATGATTTGACCTGCTTTTGCCTTCTCTCTTTCCGTTCATGACAAAAACTTCACAAACACTCTGGGGACAACAAAGACTTATTTTTCATCTTGTGAAAAGGACATTATATCACCCCTTTAATCTTATTTCATATAATATGAACTATTATTCACTATTTTATGTTTCATTTATCAGCAATGCTTATTATTTCATAATATATATTTATATAGCATTATATAGCAGCCATATCACCCTGTAGCCCAAGACTGGTTGCCCACTGAAGCTAAGCAGGGCTGAGCCTGGTTAGTACCTGGATGGGAGACCTCCTGGGAAAACTAGGTTGCTGCTGGAAGAGGTGTTAGTGAGGCCAGTAGGGGGCGCTCACCCTGGGGTCTGTGTGGGTCCTAATGCCCCAGTGTAGTGACGGGGACACTATACTGTCAAAGAGCACCGTCCTTCGGATGAGACGTAAAACCGAGGTCCTGACTCTCTGTGGTCATTAAAAATCCCAGGATGTCCTTTGAAAAAGAGTAGGGGTGTAACCCCGGCATCCAGGCCAAATCTGCCCCTTGGCCTCTGTCCATCATGGCCTCCTAATCATCCCCATATACTGATTGGCTTCATCACTGTCTCCTCTCCACCAGTAAGCTGGTGTGTGGTGGGCGTTTTGGCGCAATATGGCTGCCGTCGCATCATCCAAGTGGATGCTGCACATTGGTGGTGGTTGAGGAGATTCCCCCCTTCCATATGTAAAGCGCTTTGAGGTCTCAGAAAAAGCGCTATATAAATGTAACGAATTATTATTATTATTATTATTATTTCTATAAACTCATTTGTGCCGTTTAATTCTCAGACATTATGGACGGTTGTAATCCGAAAACAATTCAAAGAGCTGTGGACTTTAACCAGATAGAGAGAAAAAGACAGTCTCATTTCATCGATGGTAAGTTCACTTCGACTCATGTTTAAAAGATTAAAGCTAACTTTAAAATACTTATGCTTAATAAAATTAATCTTATTTCATATAATATTAACTATTATTCACTATTTTATGTTTTATTTATCAGCAATGCTTCTTATTACTTTAAACTCATTAGTGCCGTTTCATTCTCACACAGACATTAAAGCCTCCGACCCTTTGTCTCTTCTGATAATAAATTCAATGACCTGGGGTCGCTAATCAGCAATCATAAAAACACATCCTGAAAAAACATTCACTTCCTTATCGCATAACAGATGGGGTCCTAAACACACAAAGACTCGGAAACGGAAGGTCAAAAGGTGCCAACGAACATCTGGTGGTCATAAACCAAATGTGACACAAGCTACCATATAAACCACTAGGGTGAGTTTGATATTCTCTTTGTAGCATTGCATGTATGGATTTCTACACTGTACACCAATCTAACCAGTTAGTGTAAATATTAATAAATTAACCTTTTTAACATTCTATTGTTCAGCTAGCAATGATTCACAGTTACTGTATGTAGGTTTTAAAATATATATTTTATTTATCAAGTTCAGTGAGAGGGAGATGACCTTTTGTTAAACTATAAATCTTCCTTTCTATACCATTTACAGTGTATGTAAATGGTCACTTCAGACCGAGGCAGGGTAGGGGAGCTTTCTGCGCTCGTCTTCAGGAGAGAGTTTAGGCAGGGCCGGGTTACCAGGGTGGAGAAACTACAGGAGAAAAGTCTCTTGAAGTGTCCAGTGGTCAGGGCCATAGCATGACCCCACAAGCATGCACAGGGATCCAGAGTGGTGCCTCACAAAGTTGAAGACTACAGTGCAGGAATTCCTGCAGGATAGTCAGTTGGCAGGAGTCTCAGCTGGTTAGGAAAAATATAGTATAAAGAGAGTAGAAGCCGATAGGTCACTGTGTGTCCTCTAATATTGGCACATTACGAAATTGAACACATTAGTAATTACTTATTTAATTCTCTCATTGCAGGTGATGTGATCGTCCAACAGTTTGAGATCTTTCTCTCTTTCTCTTCTTGCCCTCAGTCTTTTGAGACTGTCTTTGGTTCACTGCAGTTTTAAGGAGAAAATACTCAGCAATGGTGTCGACTTATGAATTTACATATGGTTTGTCTTAAGGCATATTAAAAACACCACATAGACACATAAACAACATTAAAAGCTGGATTTCCACCACAGGGGGACTTTAAATACATATGGTTTGGTATCAAAACAGTCTCTATTCAGCAAGTAAATGCTGCTCTTCTGATGTGGTGCTGGCCGTTGCAGATTTCTCCTCGCTTCTCTGTGTAACGTCTGCTCCGGTACAACACTCATCCTTCTCTGTCTGAATCCCGGATCCTTCCATCTGCTGTTTGTCCTGAGAGCTGTCCGGCTCCGTCTGCAATATCCTCAGCTCATGAAAGTGCTCCTTCAGCTGAGTGCTCTCCTGCATGGCTGAAAGTATGGGCGGCTGGGACTGTTGTGACAAAAACTGTGGAGAAAACAGACAGAGAGAATGTCAGTAACACAAAACGGTTCACAATCCATTACCTCTTCTTACCCGTGCATTACCTGTTTGAGGTTCTCTGGCAGTTTCGTATCAGGGAAAATAATTCTGCAGACTTTATAACTGTACCACATAGCCAGAAAGATCAGGACAATACTGACTAACACCACCAGAAAACTGACCAGGAGCACGACTGCTATGAACCAGGGCTCGACCTCACCTGAGCAGAAACAGAAATCATGTTACAGGATGCTGAGATTGACCATGTTTGCACCAATAATGTGATTATTAATGTGAGTTAAACACAATAAGATGTTTTCATGATGGGAGCAAACCTCTTCACTTCACTTCAACCTTTTACCGCCATTATTTACATGCAAAAATGATGCCCTCACATACAGTTGGTGTTACTGGCCACTGTTTTAATCTACTCACACCAAATGCAAAACAGATTTCTATGGACGCATTTAATTTTTTTGCTTATGCGCCTAAAATGTCTTCATTCTGATGAAGGGTGTGGATTTTGGAATAAACTACTGCTTCAATGTATATCTAATGAGTGATTATAAATCAAGGTATTAATCAATATTTTTCCTTCTAAACATCACATCAGTTGGATGACTTTTCTAGGCTTGTGAGATTGTACTTTGTTACAGAAGTGATCACTGAAATGTTCTTTTCATGTATTCTCTAATGTCTGTATTTGATATGAATGCAGTAACAGTGCTTGCTCATTTAGCCCGGCTTCCAGAAATGAAATATGGAAAAAGGTTCTGAGTTTGAGAAATGTCTTCAACATGTGTCAATACATTCATCTGTTTTTCAAGGGTACCCTGATAGCTATGGTCACAGGGGTCATTGAGGTCTATAGGTTAAGGCACCATATCTCAGTTAAAGCCTTACTTTACTGTGTTATATTAAAGTGTCCTCTCCTAGAGAGAAAGAACGCATTGTCTTGATGTTTTGAGACGACTCTCCTGTTTATAGTTAGAGCCTGACCAAATCTAACCTTGGAAAAGCTGTGTGTGTGTTAGTCTTCTTGCTTACATGTTAAGGAACCACTGGCGTTATTGGAGATTGACTGAGTCGTTATTCTGGACAGGCTGGTGCCCAATAACCCAAATCTGCGACCTGGAAGGTCACGACGTGCCTAACTTCAGGTTGCGAGTGTCAGCTGCATAATCGATGGAGATATGCTATCTGTATATGAGTGGAAAATTACTATGTTTATCTGTTTCAGTAACACTTTACAATAAGGTTTATTAGTTAACATTAGTTAATGTATTAACTAACATGAACTAACCATGAGTAATACATTTGTTACAGTATTTATTCATCTTTGTTAACGCTAGTCATTCATTGTTTGTTCATGTTAGTTCACAGTGCATTAAATAATGTTAACAAGATTTTAATAAAGTATTAGTAAATGCTGTATAAGTGCAGTTCATTATTAGATCATGTAACTAATGCAACTAATGAACCTTATTGTAAAGTGTTACCTCTATTTCTTAGCCAATCAGAAACTTTCAACCTGAAGCAAGGACATAGCTTAGACCTTGGTGAGGGGTATAACTGCTGTGTGTGTGTGTGTGTGTGTGTGTGTAGGGTATAACTGCTGTGATCTGTGTAACTGTAAGCAGGGCAGTCTACGAACTCCTGTGTGAGTCTTTAACCTGAGTTCTTCCTGATGAAACTGCAAACTAGCTTCAGTAAAACTTTTCTTCAATTTATTATAATTCTGACCCCGGGTCTTCATTCATCATATCTGGTTCTGGGCCTGACTGTAAATCCCCTTACACCAACGTTTTCGACCATCAATATACATTATATTCATGTCATGCAACCTTGTCAACATCAACTCAGTTTCTTCAGCACCCCAAAATACAATGCCTTCTTTACAGCGAATCTGCACATGAAAACATCATTTGTGTTTGTCACAAGCACACTTCGATCAGAGTGGAACAGATGCCATTGAAGTGTTTACATGCCTGTTTATTGATTAAAATCTGCATAAACACCACATATTGTACTATGATTATCGTAACTATGATTATGAGCTTAACTGCATCTATTTGATCGAAGTATTGTGTTAACATGAGGTAAAGTTTGCAATATTGCCTAAATCTCATTATAATCTCATTATGAGGATGCATGCAAATGTAGCCTTTTAGAGAACATCACAATAACTCAATCAGTAAATGTGTAAAGCACAACTGAAGAACACAAACTGGTTTATATGGGTGAAAGCTTACTGCTGGGTGAGTTGGTTACACAGGTCATGTTGCTGAACTGGCTTGTTTTTTTATCGTACAAAACCGCCACTTCGACGCAGTAGTTCACCAAAGGCTCCAGATTTGGTAACATAACTCTGTTCTGCTCTTTTATTAGTTCTTCCTGTTGAGAATAAACAACAAAGACACACTGAGCATGAAATGGCCTGACTTATGTAACTGTGATTTACTCAACAAAATTATAAACGCTACACTTTTGTTTTTACCCCCATTTTTTCATGAGCTGAACTCAAAGATCTAAGACTTTTTCTATGTACACAAAAGGCCTATTTCTCTCAAATATTGTTCACAAATCTGTCTAAATCTGTGTTAGTGAGCACTTCTCCTTTGCCGAGATAATCCATCCACCTTGTGAGGCATATCAAGATGCTGATTAGACAGCATGATTATTGCACAGGTGTGCCTTAGGCTGGCCACAGTAAAAGAACACTCTAAAATGTGCAGTTTTTACTGTATTGGGGGGGGTCCGGAAACCAGTCAGTATCTAGTGTGACCACCATTTGCCTCATACAGTGCAACACATCTCCTTCGCATAGAGTTGATCAGGTTGTTGATTGTGGTCTGTGGAATGTTAGTCCGCTCCTCTTCAATGGCTGTTGCTGAAGTTGCTGGATATTGGCAGGACCTGGAACATGCTGTCGTATACGCCGATCCAGAGCATCCCAAACATGCTCGATGGGTGACATGTCCGGTGAATATGCTGGCCATGCAAGAACTGGGATGTTTTCAGCTTCCAGGAATTGTGTACAGATCCATGCAACATGGGGCCGTGCATCATGTTACAGCATTGAATGGCGTAGCATACTCACCGGACATGCCACTCATTGACATGATAGTCGTGGATGAATGGCACAACAATGGGCCTCAGGATCTCGTCACGATATCTCTGTGCATTCAATATGCCATCAATAAAATGCACCTGTGTTCGTTGTCCATAACATACGCCTGCCCATACCATAACCCCATCGCCACCGTGGGCCACTCGATCCACAACCTTGACATCAGCAAACCGCTCACCCACAGACACCATACACGCTGTCTGCAATCTGCCCTGTACAGTGAAAACCGGGATTCATCCGTGAAGAGAACACCTCTCCAAAGTGCCAGACGCCATCGAATGTGAGCATTTGCCCACTCAAGTCGGTTACGACGACAAACTGCAGTCAGGTCGAGACCCCGATGAGGACGACGAGCATGCAGATGAGCTTCCCTGAGACGGTTTCTGACAGTTTGTGCAGAAATTCTTTGGTTATGCAAACCGATTGTTGCAGCAGCTGTCCGGGTGGCTGGTCTCAGACGATCTTGGAGGTGAAGATGCTGGATGTGGGGGTCCTGTTACACGTGGTCTGTAGTTGTGAGGCCGGTTGGATGTACTGCCAAATTCTCTGAAACGCCTTTGGAGACGGCTTATGGTAGAGAAATGAACATTCAATTTACGGGCAACAGCTCTGGTGGACATTCCTGCAGTCAGCATGCCAATTGCACGCTCCCTCAAAACTTGCGACATCTGTGGCATTGTGCTGTGTGATAAAATTGCACATTTTAGAGTGGCCTTTTATTGTGGCCAGCTTAAGGCACACCTGTGCAATAATCATGCTGTCTAATCAGCATCTTGATATGCCACACCTGTGAGGTGGATGGATTTTCTCGGCAAAGGAGAAGTGCTCACTAACACAGATTTAGACAGATTTGTGAACAATATTTGAGAGAAAAAGGCCTTTTGTGTACATAGAAAAAGTCTTAGATCTTTGAGTTCAGCTCATGAAAAATGAGGGCAAAAACAAAAATGTTGCGTGTATGTTCAGAGTAGATATCTTATCCTTTTTAGTTTGCTATTGAATTTGTACTTCACTCGTGTCCCAATGTCCATGTAAATCAGCATCCTTCACATGCGCAGAAATGTGTTTGATCTGTTGTACAGATGTAGCCTGACCAGCACAAAAACTTTAGAAACCATTGCATTCATTACCTTTTTAGCCTCTCCTTCTTTCCAAAAACGGATGAGGTATAAAACCTGTGTAAAGACATCCCTCAAGTTTCTTCTTCTAATTGGAGGATCAGTGATGTCAACTTCGGTTTGTCCTTTTCTGCTGCTCAGTTCGACATGAGGAGCGCTGATCTCAGCTGCACAGACAGGGCAATGCTTTATTATACACGTATAACAATAAAATATATTAAATAAAATAGTTAAATAAAAAAATATTTGTTATGATTATTAATCAAATGCACTGTTTGATATACAGTGCATTCAGAAAAAGTCAGCTTTTTGTTGCAGTCTTATGCTAAAATGCTGTATTTTTTTTCATTCCTCATTCAGTAACCCATAATGACAAAGCAAATGACAGATGTGTGATGATTTTGTAAAAAAAAAAAAACACAGCAACATTGAAAAAGTGAAATGTCACATTTACACAAGTAATCAGACCCTTAATATTTAGCTAAAGCACCACTGGTAGCAATAACCAGTAAATCCAGTAAATTCAATGATTTTCAATAAAGTAGTTCAGGCTCAGGTGTTTTTGGGTATGATGCCGTAATATCTGTGGATTTTCTGCCACTCTTCTCCTCAGATCCTCTCAAGCTCTGTCAGGTTGGATGGGGACTGAAGTTGGAGATCCGTTTTCAGGTTTCTCCAGAAATGTTCGACTGGGTTCAAGTCCGGGATCTGGCTTATCTACTCGAGGACATTCACAGAGTCGTTCCTAAGCCACTCGTCTGTGAGCATAAATCCCAGATCGGTGGAGTGATGCAGGGACGTTTGTCCTTGTGCAAGTTAGATTCTCCCAACTCTACACATGATCTCTGGAGCTCAACAGATTTTTAGTCGCCTCTCTTAACAAAGACCTTCTCCCTCAATCACTCAGTTTCTCTAGATAGAAAGGGTTCTAATTGTTCCAAACTTATTCTACTTATAAAGGCCACTGTGCTCTCGGGAACCTTCAATACAGCAGAAATATTTATCAGTCTTCACCAGATCTGTGCATCCACACAATCCTGTCTCTGAGCTCTGCAGGCATTTTCTTTTGACGTAGGGATTTGCAATCTTCGCAAAATTTCACATCACGATCCCATAACAAACAATCATGATCTGAATCGCGATCTTCCCAATTTGAGGTGTACTACTGAGAATATCCAGACTGGAACAAGCCTATGGACTTATCTATTTGCATAATTTAAAGCATAGTATTGCATTAAACAATCAGTTGTCAAAATAGTCATTAAACTAGTGGTTGACCGATATAGTTTTTTTGCCAATATCTTAAAGAGAAGGATGGCCGATATAAAGTCAATATATTTGAATATAGTCAAAGTCGACACTTAAAAAGGTAATGGTACCAGTCTTTCTGCAGCACCGGGTGTATTTCATTTCATTATAACCAACAAAGTACAAACACAAGGTAAATAAGAGGTTCATTGTGCAGTATCGACAAGTGTTGTGATTATAACGGGAGTTTTCACTCAGTCAGTGCTCTCGCAATACGGCTGATCTGAACTGATATCAGCTTCACTGATTACTAAGGCAGCGCTCTTTGATTGCTTTCTAATATAACCCATTCATAATTTAAATTAGGGATGCACGATATATTGACCACATATCGATATCTGGCAATAAATGGTCATTTTGAATGTTATCGTAATCGATCCAATAAAAAAAATTAGGCCGATATAATAACCCCCTATGGCAGTGATTCCCAAACTGGGGGGTGCAGAGTTATAACAAGGGGGGGCACGGCAATTGAATTGAATTGAAAAATTGAATTGAATTGAAATATCTTTAATGTCCCCAAGGGACAATTTGGTTCACAACAAGTAGCCAACACTCGCACAAAAGCACATAAAACCATGAGATAATAAATATGTAAAAAACATAAATACTCATGTACCTATAGTTTGTTGAGAAACCCAACAGCTAACGGTACAAATGATCTCAAATATCTGTTGGACCTGGCACGCTTTCGGTAGGTATACCTCCTTCCTGATGGTAGGAGGCAAAACTCAGAGTGTAGTGGGTGAGTGATGTTAGCCAAAATGGCCATTGCCCTCTGTGTAGCTCCGGCCTTGTACATATGCTCAATACTGTTGAGATAAGTGCCAATTATTTTCCGACATATGCTTACAGTTTTTCCCAATCTGTTTTTGTTAGTTACAATCAAATTGCCAAACCAACAGATCATAGCAAAGGTTAAAATTCACTCAACGAAGGATGAATAAAAAGCTTTCAGAAGTGATCTATCAACATTAAACCCATTCAACTTTCTTAAGAAAAAATGTCTCTGATTAGCTTTTTTACATATATAGTCTGTATTGGTGTCAAAGTTCAGTTTATCATCTAAAATGGTGCCCAAATACTTGTATTGGCTTACCACATCTACCTCTATGTCATTAATCAAAGTTGAAGCTGTAGTTGGAGGATTACGGCGAAAGTCAATACACATATCTTTGGTTTTAGAGACATTGAGGTGGAGATATGAGTCCTTGCACCATGAGATACAATTGTCCAAAACTGGTCCATGGCCCTCCTCGTGATCCTGCAGAAGACTAATTATCACAGAGTCATCCGCATACTTAATAATATGCCTTGATTCAAACATACTCTGACAGTCATTGGTGTAGAGCACAAATAAAAGTGGTGACAAAACACACCCTTGAGGTGACCCTGTTGAACACATGAGGACCTTAGACAGAGTGTTATTTACCCGGGTCCTCTGTGACCTCATAGTTAGAAAATCAACCAGCCAGCATATTGTACCAAAGTCAATATCAGGAAATTGCAAGTCTGTGAGCAAGAATATGGGGCTGCATACAGTTAAACACTGATGAAAAATCAACAAAACACAAGCGTGCATGTGTCTTCTTGCCCTCTAAATGTCCAGTAACAAAGTCCAGCAGTGTTGCTGTGGCATCCTCAACCCCCTTACTTGAGTCATGCAAAGTAAACTCCTCCTTACAATACGCTCAAAACCCTTCATCACCAGAGATGTCAGAGACACAGGACGATAGTCATTCAGCATCTTTGGAGAGGGAACTTTTGCTGGAACCACTACTGATTCTTTCCATATCCCTGGGACTTTTCTTTGTGATAGTGAGAGTTGGAAAATAAATGTAAAAATACTGTTCAGAAACAGAGCACAATTTTTAAGCAATCGGCCACTGATGCGGTTAGGCCCCTGGCTGTTCCTTATGCTCATCTGCTCGAGAGTCTTCCAGACATCTATCTCACCAATCAAAATCTGACTTCCCTCAGACTCAATTCTGAATTCAGCCAGATCATCATTAAATTCATGAGAGTCAAATCTTAAACAAAACTGATTCAGCTCCTCCGCCAAACCAGAGTCTTCTTCCAAAGGTTTGTCAGATGTAGCTACCCCTTTTTTCTAATCACTCATTCCCACCATGGCCTTACCACAAGGCAAAGGAATAGTGTCAAAGAATATAGAAAGATGTTTCAGCCCAATTTCTTATGAATGGGAGAAACTGCAACGTGTAATACGGTGGATCCGTTTTTTTCTGTCATCCTTTGGTAGGCGTTACATTATATCATAGGTCACTAACAGGTCCGGACCCAGAAGCTGTCCAATACGGACCCGGACCTACAGCCAAAACCATATAGGCGTTTTGTCCACAAACTAAAGTCCTTTGAACAAAAACACAATAACAAAAAAAAAGCACAAAGCCTTTCTTTAAAGTGAATTTCGTTTTGTATTAATTGTATCTTAATTTTAATCAATGTTTCATCAACCAATTGCCTGGATTTAATAAATAAGAAATGGAGCGGCATTTACTACAAAGAGCCGTAGTTAACTGACAAGCTGAGCCATATCGCATTCAAATCGCGGACGTATCGCCAGCGATTATTAATGCGATATGGCTCAGCTTGTCAGTTAACTACGGCTCTTTGTAGTAAATGCCACTCCATCTGAAAGCAGGTGATGGCAATTTACTACTAATCAAGGAACCGGCTTTACTGACGAGATGCGCATAACAATCTCACGATTTAAATCGCCCAGCCCTACTGTTGAGTCAAGATGTGAAACAGAAAAGGGGACATTTTTCCTCCTATTTTATTTTTCTGAAGTTAAGCACTTTTTTTGAACATGCACAATTTTCACATTTTATTTATTTTCTTATTTTGAAATGCAGCCCTACTTTTATATAGTTAATGAGAGAACAATTATACATATCTACAGTCATTCATATATGTTCAGTTCTATGTTATGGGACAATAAATATTGTAAAAAAGTTTTAGAATTTTACTGAATTCATTTGATTTGTCAGTCAGGTATTGATTACATGCAGATGTTGATACAACTATAGGCTACTTGAATATATATCACACTAAATAGTTAGACATTATGATCTTCCGGACCTTTGCTTCAAGAAATTTTCTCTCTCTTTAAATTTTAGTTGAATACCCCTGCATTATATGATGAAGTCTTAATGATGCAAATGCTTTTAAACCATTCAAGCCAAGGCAAACTGAACGCGCTGTCTGTGACACACACACACGACGCACAAAAAAACGCATGCCAGATTCGAGATCTCTTTCGGCTTGAAGCTGAACGAACACTACCACACACAATTATGTTAAGTTATGTTTTTTTTACTGCGCATGTGCGAAGAGCACCTTTAATGGGTTAGCGCGTTTTTCTTTTTTGGTTGTTCAGTATGGCGTCCTATGAGAGGAAGAGCGGCTGTGTTGAATGTGATGGAACAATAAAGAGTTTACTGTCAGATAACAGTTGTAGTTATTGAGTCAACAATTATGCCAAAATGTCCATTTTGTCGAGTATCCTCATAGGAGCAGACTGAGCAGTCTTAAATGAGTTAAAGGGATACTTCACCTCTGGAAAGATGAATGTGTATTGTGTACTACTCATCTTTCTCCACAGAATAAGAACCCGATAGCTTAGCTTCCAAAGAAAGACGGCTGATACTGTTTGTGCATTCTGTGAGTGAGATCCCACCCTCTATGGGCGGGTTGAAAACATTCGGGACAGCCCCTACTACTGGCTGTAGTCTCTCGCCTCTGGCCAAAAAATCCTCTGATGACGCAAAATGACGATTTTTGCGTCATCGGAGAATTTTTTCCAGACAAAAAAAATACATAAATCTCTCATCTCAGGGGGATATGAGGGAGGAAAGCACGGTAATTCGAAAATACTACAGGTTTTCTACTGATACAAAGCTTAATGCTAAATCCTGAAGTATCCCTTTAAATAAAGTCTTTAATGAACAAAGAGATATGAGAGAGAATGAGGCGCGTGTGAGATCCGCGTATCTGTCAGCAGCGGCTGCTCTTAAAGGGACAGCAGCCACTAATGCTGTCTGTCAGAAAAGTTAATCAAAGAACAATAAGGAACAGAGAAAAACACTCACTGCTCTTGACTAAAGAACTTTTGTAACTTTAATAAGGATTAATCTATATAATTTAAAATGTATGCAGTGCAAACTGTTTGATAACTTTATTCAATTTCTGATGCACAGCTAAATCAGTTGTAACAGTAATTACTGTTTATTGAATTACAATGTTTCAATAAAGTTTTAAATAGATTACAATTTCTCAAATAAATCCTCTACAGAGCATCTTTATATAATTGCATGTAAGAGATGGGGGGGCTTGAAAGGCAACAAACTACATTTTTGGACCTCAAACCGCCCCTTACATTTTTTTTAAATAAATTTCTTTAAATATATAATATCACCTGACATGTTTGTTCACTGAAATGAGGGGCTGAAGTGGGTGTGACCTTTTGTTTGGGGGTGGAGCAGTCCTTTCATGAAGCAAAGCCACATTGTACACGGTCCCACCAATTGGTAAGATAAATAAGATAAGATTTTTTATTTATTGTCTCCTATTGGAGAAATTCGTCTTGGGCATTCGAGAGAACAATGGTGAATAATTGAGTATAACACACACCCAACACACAGTTAACCTACACAAAACATGCTCATAATTATCCCATCCAGAACTTCAATTAACATAATTATCCCATCCAGAACATCCAGAATTCGCCTAAGTTACACTACGCCATAAAAGTAGGTACTCTTTTTGTGAAGAAAAGGTATTTACTTTTGAATGTGTAGCAAAAAGTAGGCAAGCTTTGGGACATACTACTTCGTCATCTTTATCGGACGGATCTGTCGCGTGCATCCTGTCACGTAAACTGCCCTGTCAATCATCTTGTCACAGTTCAAATCCTCTATTAAATCGAATTTAATTTCCTACCGTTTCAGAGAGAAATGTAGTAGCACGTTCATCTGCCAGTGGGTCTTTCATGGAGACTGTCCTCATGTGTTTGCAATTTGAATATAATAATGCATTTAAAAGTTGGTGGCTTCACCAACGGACGTTGCTCAAATGCCTCTGGGTGCAATTGGATAGACCTAAAACCAATCAGAGCGATCATCATCGTGTAAAGCCCGCCTCAACGTTTCTGATTGGTGCCGCGATTTCGACGGATTAGAAATGGGCTTGAATGGGCTCTTTGCCAGACTACTTGCAGAGCATATCTAAATTTGCCGGAGGTTTGTCTGGGTTTTCCCAGGCTAGCTGTGGTCAATAGCTTCTGTATTGCACAATACCCAATTGCATACCCAAATATAACTTTTTAACATCTTAAGTTGAAATAACTTTACATAAAAAATATATATATGCATGTGCATCAGTATGTTAAGAAGTATGTTTGATTGTTTAAAGATTTATTTTGTTTTTATTTATATACTAAAACTGTGTTTTTTTGTTTGTTTCCTCCGGGCAACACTGTGCAGTTAGACCACTTTTGTTGAGGCAATATCATAGGGTGCATTGAAGTTCTCCTGGGAAGTTTGTTTTTACAAGTTTGGAAAACTCAAAAAATTGACATTATATGTGCAATTTATGTTTCATTATTATTGTTGTTGTTATTATTATTATTATTAATATACAGAGAATGATGCGAAATGTAGTTTGGTCACTCATGCCTATCAGCTCATAAGCTGGCTAAATGAGTTATCTCTCTTCTTCATTAACAGTACACATAATGTGTACAAACTACATTGTACTGTCGGCATTCAGAAATAAATCCGATAGATAATGTATAATTTCGTTCAGCTCAGACACTTCAGATGTGCACTGTTCACCCCTTGATGGTTTTGAATTGCTTGATATGATTGAAATCACTTTGAAAAGGAAGACATATGTTTAGATTAAGATTAATGCTTACAATTAAAGTTACAAAAGTCATTCATTCAAGAGCAGAAAGTGATTTTCTTTGTCTTTTGTTCTTTGATTAACATGACAGCGACACTAGCCTAATAAACCTGTCTAAGAGTTTATGCACGGATCCAATATGCTGTTGCACAATATGCGTTATCTTTCTCAACTATTTATGTTCCAAAACTGACTGTGTTTACCTGAATACTCGCCAAGACGGTCATTTTGACATAATTTTGTATGTATTTAAGCGCAGTAAGCCGGTAATTTTGGTACTTGCGACTCACAAGCTCTTTGAGAGTCGGCTTTATGTGTGCTCCACATATATAAGTACAAAACCTGCAGGAATTAGTAAAATTATGTGCAATACAAGCACTATTTAACTGAGGCGGGTGTGTGTCACTTCACTGTTGGAGAGAAGAGAGTGAGAACGCACATCTGAAGTTATCGACTGTGCCGCTGGAAACAAAACGGACCGGCTCGTCTGATTCCGGACCCTGGTCGATTACCGCATTTCTATATTTCAGTTTTTTTCTTTTTCAGACATTTACAAAGTTATCACAAATTTTGATTTGGCTCTGTCATTAAGGAGTATGAAGTGTAGATTGATGTTAGAGAAAAAAAGTAATTTAAACCATTTTGGCACAAGGCTGCAACAACAAAATGTGAAAAACTGAACGGTTCTGGTTACTTCTGTATACGTGTGACATTAGCGGGATAGAAGTCATTGATGTCCAATGTAGCTCAAGATCCTCTAGAAATGTCTACTTGTGTTCGTCTACTGAGTGGACCAGACAAGTTTCAGTGGGATGACTTACAAATATGCCTACTGCCAACAGAATCAAAATAAGCACAAATATCAGAAATGAAATGACTCACTTATTTCATCCACTGCAAACTCTCCAGTCTCCACCCAATCAGACGTCTCTCCATGTAGTTCTGTCTGAACGCGAAGTTGGTAAAATCCAAAACCGCTAACATCATTAGTGAAATCACAGCTTAGTGATGAGCTGCGGACACATACTGGGTCATAACCTCTCCACATTCTACACATACAGGGAGAAAATGAAACAACATTACAGAAATCGCATAACCAGACTTTCATCAACCCAGAAAAGCAGATTTCTACTTCTAAAAACCCTCCAGTACATCATTATAAGTGCATTAATATACACAAGTTTGCTCTTTGTGTTTTATTATACAGATTTTCCTCTTTTTTTCAGAGACAAGAGCAGCCCACCGATGTTTTTAACCAGGAATATTCTAATAGTATGAAGCCATTTAATTATATTTGTAAAATGTCACGCATATTATTTTAACAGTAAAAGTTAAAATGAGTGCATCATAATTAACTTACTTCAGTTCAGCGGTGTAGTTAAATAGTTGATTAGTGGTGTTTAGTGGCCGATCCCATTCCAGAACTAATCCCATGTCCAGAGACTTCACAGTCACATTCTCAGGGATTGGGACTCTCTCTGTTAACACTCAAACACACAGACATACACACATTAAAACAAAGCTTTACTAAAATACATCACTGGAAAATACACACTGCCACCATATTCATATGTATTATTCCTCTTTTCCACATACTGTATGAAAGTCATGAAAACCCTGAAATAACACAAATGGAAGGAAATTATCTAGTGACCAATAAATGTTAAACAAATCAATTTCCTAAAGTGGATACAAATAACAATAATACATTTCTGTGCCTAGGAGGGGGAAAAAGAAGAAAAAAGTGTATATGTTATTACTTTGTAAGGAGACACATTGTGTATTTTTCAACAACTCGTGATACAACACAAAAAAACATACGTTTGGTCAATGATCTTCACTGCAACTCTAGTGTGTTTTTATAGGCCTGAATACATAATAGGGTTAATTATAATACAAAATTGAGTTCATATTCATGAGTTTAAATATGAGTGGTTAAGAGTTTTTAAACACTCAGTCCAGAGAAGTGTGTGATTGTCTGTTGGTGTGAATGTTGCTGTCTGAATCAGTCATTAACATTATCAGGAAGTTCAGCGATCATTTACTGTCAGAGGTTTTTCCCGGAACCCGTTTGACGCCACGACTAAAGTTTGACAATAACAAAGCATTGTCAAAGAATGATATGAACTAGTAGAGTTTTTTATCATCGTCGTTCATATTATTACAGAGGTTTAATTCGTGTAAAGTCTCTATAACATGAATGAAACTCACCTGCGGTGACGTAGACGATATAAAACAACGAGACCACAGACAGACAGGAGAAAACGGTCTTCATTCTTCTTCAACGGAGCAGATTCACCTTTATAAAGTCCAGTTTGTTATAAAGTGCTCTCTGAGAGCGCGTGCACGGTGTGTCGTGTGTGTGTGAGAGAGAGATAGAGAGTGGGGAAGTGCAGTCAGTCTAGAAGGAAAGCGAAAGAAGTGTGCTGATAAACTCGCATTAGACCGTATGTACGAGAAACCCCGTGAGAGGAGGCGGAGTTATTAACAACACCACAGCGTCTATTTCTGTCCTCGTGTGGTCATTTATAGGCTAGATTAAGAGTTTATTTGCTACAAAATTTTTAATAATGATTAAAAAAATGCTGTGTGTTGTAAATGCGCTGTATGTTTTGTATTTGAATATGAATATGAATGGTTATGAATTATGTTTCGTTCCACTTCTGTTATATTGTTGAGTTTGTTACACTCTTCTTGAACGCTCATAATTTTATTTATTTATTCAGCATTTGTCAAAGTTGATATTATTAGTATTTTAAAGAGATAAATGGATTTAGGATTTTGTTAAGGCTTTGTACTACATTAACTATTTTGAATTTCATATAAATAAATACAGTAGGTCTATATGACATTAAATGATAGTCTTTCCCCGTTTAAAAAAAAAAAAAAAAGTTGCCAGCCAACATCAGCATTTTTGATCATTATTTTCTCAAATGTCATAGCCCCCAGAATATTTTGTTGCATGAATATCTGAACATGCAACATATCAAAAGAAAGAACAAAGCCTCTGCTTTTAAACAAAAACTGTTTTATTCTAGCTTCATGCATTCTTTTTTTACACTTGAATATGGATAAGTTTCACAAAAAAGAGCAACATTTTGAGCAAAAAGCTGAGAAAAACGCAAGTCAAGTCAAGTGTATTTGTATAGCGCTTTTCACAATACAGATTGTATCAAAGCAGCTTCACAGTATTAAATTAAAATAATACAACAAGGTTTGTTTCTAGTGGAATTTATTGATTGATAAAATCAAATTAAATATCCCCAAAATATCCCCAACTGAGCAAGCCAAAGGCAACAGTGGCAAGGAACCGAAAAACTCCATCAAGTGACCTAATGGTGTCCTAAAACTCCATCAGGTGACCCAATGGAGAAAAAAAAAACCTTGGGAGAACCCAGGCTCAGTCGGGGGCCAGTTCTCCTCTGGCGTTTATGAACTAGAGGCCGGATTGTAGTTTGAACTGTAAGATTAAAAATATTATATGAATGCCTGGCTGAAGAGATGCGTCTTTAATCTAGTTTTAAACTGGGAGAGCGAGTCTGAGCAACGAACACTATCAGGAAGACTATTCCAGAGTTTTGGAGCTAAATGTGAAAATGCTCTCCCTCCTTTGGTGGATCTGGATATCCTAGGTATGACCAAAAGCCTCGAATTTAGTGATCTTAAAGAGCGCGATGGATTATAGGGTGATAGAAGATCCGTTAAATAGACTGGAGCTAAGCCGTTTAGGGCTTTATAAGTCAGTAGCAATACCTTGTAATTAATACGGAACTTTATAGGTAACCAATGCAGTGATGATAAAATCTGTGTTATATGATCATATTTTCTTGATCTAGTAAGAACTCTAGCGGCGGCATTTTGGACTAACGCAAAACAACGCAAGTGTAATTTAACAAAATTTAATAACATTTTACATAGGTCTGAATTCAATTTTTTTTTAACAAGAATTGAAAAAGGAAAATTTATCACAATTATAATGTTTTCATGGCAGATTTTGTATTTTCATGTACAGACATGTCTTTTCAAACAGCAGATTTTTTGTTCTGAATTCTTAGACTGCAAATATCCAGTTTTTAAAAGTAGGCTACAGAAGAAATTCGGAACATCAAATTCAATATTCTAAAATTCAAAACGCAGAAATTCAGACCATACAGAAAGTAGGTCAGAGGTCAACCAGAGATGACAGGGAGGAGAGGCTCTCAGAAAAGTTGAGCTGAGCATTTTAGCCAATTACAGAGATGCAGTAGTTTTCTGGCCGAGCGTGGTACTTAAACATTTATAATAATAATAATAATAATAATAATAATTCGTTACATTTATATAGCGCTTTTCTAGGTACTCAAAGCGCTTTACATGAAAGGGGAATCTTCTCAACCACCACCAAAGTGCAGCATCCACCTGGATGATGCGACAGCAGCCATTGTCAAGGTTCATCAATCCGTGTGTTCATTTTGTGTATCTGTTGGTTGTTGTGGGTGTGGGGTCTGAGTGTGTAGTGCTTGTTTGTTGCTTAGTAACCAGCTGATCACTTAATCAGCCCGCAGCTGCAGCTAGTTACTTCTGTTGTTAGCTGCCTATATCTAGCGGGAGTGATTATTGCCTGGTGTCGGTTCGTCACTCTTGTTTGTGCTCTCTTACCCAGTTCCGGTGCCTGAGTTTCCTCACAGAGTTATTTCCTCGATCTCGTCTGTGTTTCCAGACTTCTGGAGATCATTTAGGAGTTCTCTTCATCCAGTTCCAGTTTGGCATCCACGCTGGATTTATTCATATCACTCATCCTCTCCTGTGAATTTGTATCCTGGTCGGCCGCCTGCTATACGTGGTGTTTTGAGTGTTATCCCTGTTTCTGCCTGTCTTCAATAAACTGCTTGCTTGCATTTGGATCTACGACTCTCATTCTGACAGCCATATTGCGGCAGAACGCCCACCACACACCAGCTTATTGGTGGAGAGGAGACAGTGATGAAGCCAATCAGTATATAGGGATGATTAGGAGGCCATGATGGACAGAGGCCAAGGGGCAAATGTGGCCAGGATGCCGGGGTTACACCCCTACTCTTTTTCAAAAGACATCCTGGGATTTTTAATGACCACAGAGAGTCAGGACCTCAGTTTAACGTCTCATCTGAAGGACGGTGCTCTTTGACAGTATAGTGTCCCCATCACTACACTGGGGCATTAGGACCCACACAGACCCCAGGGTGAGCGCCCCCTACTGGCCTCACTAACACGTCCTCCAGCAGCAACCTGGTTTCCTCAGGAGGTCTCCCATCCAGGTACTGACCAGGCTCAGCCCTGCTTAGCTTCAGTGGGCAACCAGTCTTGGGCTACAGGGTGATATGAATGATTTATGATTTATATGTATTTGTTAGGTTAGCATTCTCAGCACGTGAAGCGGTCTCTGGTGTTTGTTTTAAAGTATATTTGGTGTGAAAGTGATTAGCATGACACAGTGTCTACAGGATGCAAGTGGTGCAACAAAAGACAATAGAACCCATAGATTATTATCTGTAATATATTGTTTACACTAGATGCGGCACTGTGTCTACACCGGACGCGACACCGCAACAGCTTGAAGCGACCGTGGCAAAGAGCTTGGACTACGTCAGAACTGCGTCAGAAATAGAAAAGGGAATCCGTTTGCTGTTGGGAATCCATCCCGCCACTTTCAGTGTAGAAGACAATATCACTGATTATAATCAGTGGGTTCTATTGTCTTTCATCGCGTTGCATCCGGTCTAGATACGGTGTAAGTGTCACACATAACCCCATAATTAATGTAATCCTGCTTCATTTTGTGATCGGAATTCACATCAGATTCAAGTTGGATGTAAGTTCACTCGCTGGTGTTTGTAAACTGTGTTTTAAGCTGAAGACTTGAACATTATGAATGATCATTAAAGGTCCCCTATTATGCAAAATTCACTTTTGCATGCTGTTTGGACATAAATGTGTGTTGGCAGTGTGTGTACACAACCACCCAATAGTGATAAAAATCCACTCACTCCTGTTTTATTAATCCCCATAAATCATCAGCAGTGTCTCCTAACGACCTGTTTTCAGATTGCGGCTTTAGTGACGTCACTAAAGCCACAGGCCCCGCCCACGAGTGTTGACAGACAGTGCCGTTTTAACATAGACCCGCCCTGATTGAGTTCACAGCGAGTTGTACACATCCGCCAACGCTGCACTGACGAGAATGTCTCCAAAGCGTTGTAGGTGTTGTGTGGCTGGATGTATTAATCCACATAGCTCTCTCTCTATTTACTCTCGAAATCTGAGGCAGCCGCTGAAGACGTGGTGGAATTATTTTGTTTTCATAGAAAATGCTCCCTCAACTCTACCGAAATTCGTTTACTTACGCACTTCTTATACTGTGTTTACTCAGCGCTTACGGTGATTTTCTGGAGTAAAACTGACGCTTCATCTTTTGTGTGATGTACAATAAACTTTACTAAACTCATCTGTATATTTTTGATCATCATTCGGACCTGGTCCGAAACAGCAGACTTTACGGTGGTATGTAAGTTAGTATGTAGTGGATACATACAAGCAGATGACAAATATGTTATAACCGTAATTAAACTAAACTATACCTGTTCCATCTCCATACAGCACTCTGACTCTGTAGGCATTATTGTCCGACTCCGAGTCGAAATGAACACCGTTACTGAGAGTTTCTGATATTATCATCATTCCATGAGATGAACTTGTCCTGAGACTGAGCATGAGCTCATGAAGCCCCGCCCCCTGTGCCGCAGCAGCAGCAGCTCATTTGCATTTAAAGGGCACACACTAAAACAGCGTGTTTTTCTGAGCACCAAAAAGTGACAATTTAAACATGCTGTAAAAAATGATCTGTTGGGTATTTTGAGCTAAAACTTCACATACACACTCTGGGGACATCAGAGACTTATTTTACATCTTGTGAAAAGGGGCATAATAGGTCCCCTTTAATAAAAATACAGTCAGTCATTGTTTGTTCATAGTGCATTAACTAATGTTAACAATATTTTAATAAAGTATTAGTAAATGCTGAAATTAACATTAACAGATTAATAAATGCTGTATAAGTGCAGTTCATTATTAGATCATGTAACTAATGCAACTAATGAACCTTATTGTAAAGTGTTACCTCTATTTCTTAGCCAATCAGAAACTTTCAACCTGAAGCAAGGACGTAGCTTAGACCTTGGTGAGGGGTATACAGTAACTGCTGTGTGTTTGTGTGTGTGTGTGTGTGTGTGTGTGTGTGTGTGTGTGTGTGTGTGTGTGTAGGGTATAACTGCTGTGATCTGTGTAACTGTAAGCAGGGCAGTCTACGAACTCCTGTGTGAGTCTTGAAGCTGACTTCTTCCTGATGAAACTGCAAACTATCTTCAGTAAAACCTTTCTTCAATTTATTATAATTCTGACCCCGGGTCTTCATTCATCATATCTGGTTCTGGGCCTGACTGTAAATCCCCTTACACCAACGTTTTCGACCATCAATATACTACATTATATTCATGTCATGCAACCTTGTCAACATCAACTCAGTTTCTTCAGCACCCCAAAATACAATGCCTTCTTTACAGCGGTTTATGAATCTGCACATGAAAACGTCATTTGTGTTTGTCACAAGCACACTTCGATCAGAGTGGAACAGATGCCATTGAAGTGTTTACATGCCTGTTTATTGATTAAAATCTGCATAAACACCACATATTGTACTATGATTATGGTAACTATGATTATGAGCTTAATTTCATCTATTTGATCTAAGTGTTGTGTAAACATGAGGTAAAGTTTGGAATATTGCCTAAATCTCATTATAATCTCATTATGAGGATGCATGCAAATGTAGCCTTTTAGAGAACATCACAATAACTCAATCAGTAAATGTGTAAAGCACAACTGAAGAACACAAACAGGAATATGGGTGAAAGCTTACTGCTTACACCTGTGTTGGTTACACAGGTCATGTTGCTGAACTGGCTTGTTTTTTCATCGTACAAAACCGCCACTTCGACGCAGTAGTTCACCAAAGGCTCCAGATTTGGTAACATAACTCTGTTCTGCTGTTTTATTAGTTCTTCCTGTTGAGAATAAACAACAAAGACACACTGAGCATGAAATAGATATCTTATCCTAGTTAGTTTGCTATTAAAGGGGAAATGTGTGTTCAAATTTGGAGGTTCTGTATTTGGTATTGAATTTATAGGATAAAAGAAAATTCCAAGGACCCCCTCAAAGTTATTGTGGGTGGGATAATGAACACAATATGCTTGTTTTATTGGTGCAAACTGTCCCAATCTGTAAATGTGCACTTTTCAATAATACAGCACAACTGTCTAATTGACCTTAAAGTCCCTGTAAAGTCAAAATTAAGTATGTGTTCTGAGTTTGTCACACCACTGAAAAATGTGTTATTAGCCAGCAAGCCAAATTTGATTGATACAAAAAGCAGCCCAGTAAATAAAATAAGCTATCAAAATCTTGAAAAAATGAGCAGTGATCTCTGCTTTCAAACACAGCTGGCTGTGCTGAAACCACGCCCACTCGCGGGAAAGTTGACTCGCGGGCACGCACTGCCGATGATGGCACCAGTTGTCGGCGCGGCAGGAGGATGAAGGCCGAAGCGGGAGATAGTCGGCTCGGCCCCATTCACCAGTAACAGCGGATTATCAGTGAATCCCAGTTGTCTCCGACGAAAGTTTATAAAACTATCCTGTGTAAAATGATCACTACAGAAGTGGGTGTTGGTGGTGATCCTCAGCTCTCCATCAAGGTGGCTCTTCACAAAATTAATCCACCTCTTGTTGATATGATCGTTGTTCGGAAATTTAAATAAGGACACCGATCTGTTTTGTAAGTGATCGCATCCAGGTAATACGCATTTCCGTGACGAAGGCATAGCTAGCAAACTGTAGGCTGTAGTAACTAATAGTACTGAACTGATAGACAATAGTACTGACAATAGAACTGATCGGGGAGGGGCCAGCCTCAGCGGCTCGAGTGCGTCATCAAGTAGGGGCGTGTCCAGGAGCTCAGTGGCTCCAGTGCGTCATCAAGTAGGGGCGTGTCCAAGAGCTCAGCGGCTCCAGTGCGTCATCAAGTAGGGGCGTGTCCAAGAGCTCAGCGGCTCCAGTGCGTCATCAAGTAGGGGCGTGTCCAGGAGCTCAGTGGCTCCAGTGCGTCATCAAGTAGGGGCGTGTCCAAGAGCTCAGCGGCTCCAGTGCGTCATCAAGTAGGGGCGTGTCCAAGAGCTCAGCGGCTCCAGTGCGTCATCAAGCCCCCGTTTTAGCCCCGCCCAAAGAATCAGGAACACAGCAATGGTGAAAAACTGTGTAACGGTCTAACTCCACAATTCAGTACTTCACAGGTCACAGTCTTTGTAATATGTTTTAGCAATACATTTCTAACATTTATAATGTGTTTAGAATTTTTTTTTTTAATTGAATTGCCTTTACAGGGACTTTAATGTAAAAACAAAATGTTTAAAAACACTATAAACATGTATTTTAGTTTCCCCCAGTCAAGAACAAATCCTTTGAACTCAACGGTATTCAGAAAAAAACAGACATAAAAAAAGGAGTAGCCTATAAAATAAACTAATTATAATGGCATTCATTACAAACATTTATTTTAAAGCCTAAACTAATTTGTGTTGAGCTCCTCTCTCATTCGGCACGAATCCCAGAAGGCTTTGTACTTCACTCGTGTCCCAATATCCATGTAAATCAGCATCTTTCACATGCGCAGAAATGTGTTTGATCTGTTGTACAGATGTAGCCTGACCAGCACAAAAACTTTAGAAACCATTGCATTCATTACCTTTTTAGCCTCTCCTTTTTTCCAAAAACGGATGAGGTATAAAACCTGTCTAAAGACATCCCTCAAGTTTCTTCTTCCAATTGGAGGATCAGTGATGTCAACTTCGGTTTGTCCTTTTCTGCTGCTCAGTTTGACACGAGGAGCGCTGATCTCAGCTGCACAGACAGGGCAATGCTTTATTATACATGTATAACAATAAAATATATTAAATAAAACAGTTAAAGTGAGACAGAAAATATGATTATTAATCAAATGATTAATATTTAAGTGTTTGATATACAGTGCATTCAGAAAAAGTCAGCTTTTTGTTGCAGTCTTATGCTAAAATGCTGTATTTTTTTTTTACATTCCTCATTCAGTAACCCATAATGACAAAGCAAATGACAGATGTGTGATGATTTTGTAAAAAAAAAAAAAAACACAGCAACATTGAAAAAGTGAAATGTCGCATTTATATAAGTATCCAGACCCTTTATATTTAGCTAAAGCATCACTGGTAGCAATAACAGTCTCAAGTAAATCCATGTCTAAATCATCCAGGTAGTAAAATATTCAAACAAACTCTATAGGGGCCGTTCGATATTTATGGAATGGACCACCGGAGGAAAATAGGGGAGGGTCATGTCTTTTTAGTCTAGGGGGAGGGTCACCCAACTTTTGTATTCTTGAAAACAGCAAAATTTCAAAGTGGCTTGTTTGGTGCATATTTTTCCATGTAGCTCTCTCAGTCTCGGCCCCCCATCGCTAGCAGATGGGTCTGACCCAACAAAAATCACACCATCCCCCACCCCCATGATGCACCACACCTGACCCTACCCCCACAATCACAGGTAGGCTTATTGTGAACAACAAGCTATTTAAGCTCTTGTGAATGTGCAGAGATTCACAAAATGGATCACAACAAGCTGAGGACGAAAATACAGACCTCTAGCTGGAAGCACAAAAACCAAAGAGTTTCACTCCAGACGCTGTTTTTTTTTATAGATTATAAAATTGACGATTCAAAATTACGAGGAGTCCAGAGAGTGTTGGAGGAGTTGCTGGTACCCTATGAAGACAAGCCATGTGGTCTATTATTGGATATGGATTTTGCCTTCAAACTGTTTGCGTAATTTTTCGAGAGACAAACAATCGAAAAAGAATGGTTGAAGAGTAGGCCTAGTCCACAGAGCCTAGCCTAAAAAAAAAAAACTATTTAACTATTTATGTTTACAAAAATCATTTTGTAAAGGAAAATACAGTTCAGTGCAACTTGCACAAGTCTGTCATATAGGCTTCATAACATTATATTGAGAACTCAACTGTAAAAGAATATTGTGAATTCTTGTTGGCCAGTGTTTCAGCACGACGAGTGCGTTGTGGCGGAAAAAGCGCGTCTACGGATTCAAGAGTCAGGGGGCCAATTCTGAAAAGGGCTTCCGTTAAGACTTTTGCGGACATGTTTTGGTACAAGCTGTCACCCTATTTTTTTAGTTAGAAGACACCCATAGGTAAGATATTAGGGTGGTTGTCAAGCTGATTTTTTTTTTTTTTTGTGACTTGTACAAGCAATTTCAGGCCAATTTTTTGGTTTCCTGCTCAACACGACATGCCAACAGTAAATGTTGAATATCTCCACAACCACAAGGACCATATTCATAAAAATGGTATCAAATGAAAGCCAACACTCATGGGATGTCTACTGAAGTGTCAGAATGAACATTTATTGTACAGTGTAAGAGACAACAGAACTAGAACATGAAAAAAACAATCTCCGCCTAAAGAGAACCAGTTTTCAAAGTGAATATCAGCTTGGAAACATAACCTAGTATCCCAAAACCTCTATCAATCAGTACCCATATCTATGGGAATGAGTCAAGCCAAGTTTAAAGCTTGTAGGGAGAGACAGTGCAATGCTGCACAAGTTATAATACTTTAATGTCAAGGCGGAAATTTAGAACTGTAGATGATGGTCTATGGTGCTTTTTGACTTAATTAGTGTACCAGGTTGTAACACAAATTATATTTAATTCACATATCACTATAGTTATTAATTCCATCCTAACAAAACTGCTCTCTCACTTCTTTAGGGTTAGGGGTTAGTAACTAGTTAGTAGTAATAACTATGTAATAGTCGTATGGCAAAGGTATGTTTTCCCCCATCAAAGCAGTGGCTCTCAGGTTGGCAGAGGTTGGCTCTCAGGTTGTCAGTCTCATCCCTTTGAGACTGAATGGATTGAATAAGCAAGGTCAAGCTAAGCGCAATGCAAATAATGGTGTGTGTCTATTATATTGCAAAAATATTGCACAATATTATACTACAATAATCTCCAGAAAGAGCACAAAGACACCACTTCCTGAAAAATCACTTCAATCAAAGGGCTTTATCTTGGCTGTATTTTCCATATTTGTCTTGACAAATGAAACATTTTTCCCAATCAATATCTCTTCTGTAGAAAATTAGCGCTATATGAAATATTAATAATCAATAATAACTGGTTATAATTGATTATGAATATTTGGATTAGTTAATATAATTAATTTTACTGTTGTAAATTAATATTACAATCAATTAACCTATTTGTCCCATGAACACTCAGGATCAATTGTTTATTAACTCTAAGAAATGTACATTTCCGGGGCATGGGAAATGTCTTTCTTAATTTACAATACTACTAAGAGCAGTAACCAAGCTCTAAATGATTAGTGACTCCAGTTATGAGCTTGAGACACGGACAACTTTACGTGTAACATGAACAAGATTTTATTAACTAGTCTAAACACTTAAACTACTCTAACATACACACACATACATGCATACAGTTTACCAAGGGAAAGAGAGCTGAAGCAGAATACAGGAAAGCAAGAAGTTATAGCATTGTTTGAAATTCAGCAGATCAACAGCCTTGAGCAAACCATCAGTTTAGTTCTAACACGCCCTTCTTTAAAGGGGTAAGGATACTTAATGTATCAAATAATGAGACTAAGTTTAATACTTGCATGTCTCGCCCATTTGAATTAAACTGTCCTGATGCAATTTGTTGAGGCTCCAGTTGATCTTTGCTGAGGTGGTCTTGATGAGAGAGAACCAGTGGGAGTCAGAGGATCTTTGGTGAATGGAAAGACAAGGCCGCAGCCTGGCACAAGCTTGGTGGGTCCTTAGAGGCTTCTAGTTCAGCATCATATTCACATCAGCATTTCAGTACAGGAGTAAGAAGGGCTAAAAGCTGATCAGTGACTTTAAAGCGTGAAGATGGCACAACCTCTGGAGGTGTGTGAGCCAATGAGAAGATTTCCCTTTGGAGGGAAATTTTACGACCCTTTGTGTTCTAGCAGGGCATTTGAATATGTACTTTCTTCTTTTTTTTTTTATAATTTATATTTTTTTATTGTCTTTTTCACAATGTGAAATTTTACAGATAAACAAGGCAAACACAGCCAATACTTTAAATCAGTCCCAACAGGTTTTCCTTGTATGCCCCTCTTGATAAGACATTTGTTTCTGAACATAAAAAAAAAAAAAAAAAAAAAAAAATACAATAAAATAAAATAAAATAAAAATAATAATAACATTTGTAGCTTAGAACCGGGGTGTGGTATGTGTTTATCTTAGCGACAGTCCTTGTATAGTAAATTTGTTTTTCTCATCCTCCTACTCGGTACATTAAAAAAGTATTCTTAAACATTCAGTCCTTACAACAAACCCTAAACAAAATCCATTCTATGTTGCCTAATATATTTAAGCCATCCTCTCCAGATACTTTTAAATTGATCAACTTCCAATCTAATGGACGCAGTTAGCTTTTCCATATTGTAAATAGTTAACATTACATCAAACCATTCTTCCACTTTAGGCACCAAATCACTTCGCCACCTTCTGGTTATTGCTTTCCTACTAGCCAACAGCATTATTCGTAGCAATTTATAATCATCCCTTCTTTTTAAGTTAAGACCCTCAACTATCCCAAGATATATAATTTCAAAGTTGGTTGGTACTTTCATTTCTATCACCTCTTCAATTACCACTTTTATTTGTGTCCAATATTGAGTTATAAGGGAGCATCCCCAAAAGATATGGAAGTGATTTGCTTTAGTTTCACCACACGATCTCCAACATTTGGTATCTCCATGTTTTCTCTGTGCAGGGGTCGCAAAAAACCTTATTATATTCTTCCATCCATATTCCCTCCAAACTGAAGAATTTGTGGTTTTCCACTGGTATTCATTTATTTCCCCCCAATCCTCCCCTGACAACACTATGTTTGCCTCCCTCTCCCATCTCTCTTTAACATATACTGTGTTGTCTGCTTTCAAGTCCTCCAGAATTTTATACAATTTAGAAATGACTTTCCGTTCTGTCTGTGACCTATATGCTTCCATCATTATTTTTATGACCCCTGGCCATGTTGAACCTAGTTTAACTTTTTTAATTTCTTCTCCCAAATAATGACGTAGCTGTAGATATCTATGAAAATCTTGCTTCTGGAGGCCATAGATCTCCTTTATTTTCTGGAAACTCATTACAGTTTGATTTTTAATAACCTCCCAATACATTTTTGGTCCATTATTCCACAATTTAAACCTTCCATCCAATTTGTTGGGTGTAAAATCTATATCGTGTGCGATCCACCTCAAAAACCTACAATGACCCGTTAACTTGTATTTCTTCACAATGTCAGACCAAATTTTAACAGAAAGCTCCAACCATGGATTTATTTTAAGTTTCAGATGGGACCTCAGTGTTTCATCGCATAAAATAGCTTTTATCGGTGGCCCCTCTATTAGTCTCTCCTCAATGTCCTTCCATTTTGCAGAATATTCTGAATCCCACAGGTTAATTAAGACCCTCAACTGCGCGGCCTGAAAGTAACTTTTTAGACAGGGTACCGCTAGACCCCCGCTCCCCTTAGGTAATTGTAATGTTCTATATTTTATTCTTGGCTTAGCACCCTGCCATATATATCTAGATATAATTTTGTCCCACTCTTTAAATTCTTTTCCCGTTATCTCAATTGGAAGATTTTGAAATAGGTAAAGCAGCCTGGGTAAAACGTTCATTCTAATCACTTCAACTCTTGATACCAAACTCAAGTACGGTATTAAGTTCCATCTTCCCAAGTCTGTTTTAATCTTTGATATTATTTGGTCATAGTTTGAGGTTTTCAATTTTCCAAGTTCTTTCGGTAAATTAATACCCAAATACTTCATAGACGTCATATTCCAATTAACATTAAAACTCTGTCTTATAACTTGATTTGGTTCATAGTTGAAGGTTATGACTTGAGTTTTTTGGACATTAACTTTGTACCCCGACAGCCTACCAAAATCCTTAAAAGTATCCATCAGTACAGGCAATGACAGATCGGGATTCTCCAGATAAATCAGGACATCGTCCGCAAACAAAGCTATTTTCTGTTCTAACCCTGCCATTACAATACCCTTGATGCTCTTATTTTGTTTTATCCACTGGCTTAGTGGCTCCAGAAAAACGGCAAATAGCAAGGGGCTTACCGAACATCCCTGACGGCAGCCCCTTTCTAATTTAACGATGTTAGATAAACTACCGTCAACCTTGATCCTTGCTATAGGGCCTGTGTACAGAGTCTATGGTCTCAATGCACCTTTCGTGAAAGTTAAACCTCTTCATTACTCGGAATAAGAAATCCCACCTTACGGAATCGAATGCTTTTTCTGCATCCATCCCCATTATTAATGCTTCTAGTTTATTATCACTAATATATTGCATAATATGCAACGTTCTACGAATATTGTCATGGGTTTGTCTCTTTTTTATGAATCCAGTTTGATCTAAACTAATAATGTCGGGTAAAAAATTTTCAATGCGCCTGGCCAGAATTGCTGTGAATAATCTATAATCTATATTGTGCACACTTATTGGCCTATAGTTTGAACAATTGCTTTTATCTTTGCCCTCCTTAGCAATCACGGATATGATTGCTTCCCTCCAAGAAATAGGAATAGCCCCTCCTTTCAATATCCAATTAAAAGTCTTGTGTAATAGTGGAATCAAAGTTTTTCTAAAAGCTTTGTACCATTCTGAAATATATCCGTCTGCACCTGGGCTTTTATTATTTTTGAGTTTAGAAATTGCTAAATTTATTTCTTCTGCCGTTATTTCTGACACCAATGAGTTATTTTGTTCTTCTGTTATTTGTGGCAAATTTAAACTATTTAAAAATTCATCAATCTGGGATTCATTATTATCATGAATCTGGGAGTACAACCTGCTATAGTAGAATTCAAAACTCCTATGAATTTCTTCTGTCTTGTGCACCACATAATTTGTCTGTGGATCCTTAATTTTGTATACATGTCTTCCCGTCTCCTGTTTTTTAAGCCTATATGCCAGTAATTTTGCAGATCTACTCCCAGCTTCATAATATCTTTGTTTTGTATATATCATTTTCTTCTGAATTTCTTGTGACAAAATCTCATTTATCTCCGCTCTTTTCATTTTAATTTCAGCCATAATTTTGCTGTCTACTGTGTTTTTATGTTCTTTTTCCAACCTTTCCAAATCACTTTGTAGAATTTTGAGCCTTTCTTGTTTCTTTTTCCTCCTAAATGCAGATCTTGCTATCAATTTCCCTCTCATAACTGCTTTGCACGCATCCCACAATATTGATGGAGAAACCTCCCCATTATCATTTTGTTCCACATATTCACAAATCTCCTTTTCAATTTCCTCCTTCATTTGGCCATTAAGCAGGCTTGAGTTCAGCCTCCATACTGTTTTTTTCTTTTCTGTCCCCAAGGATATATTTAAATATATTGGACAGTGATCAGACAAATCCATCACTCCTATATCACAGCTTTCTATTTTGTACCTATCTCTTCCATAAATAAAAAATAGTCAATCCTTGAGTACACCGAATGTGGTGCCGAAAAGTAGGTATAATCTCTCTTAGCTGGGTTTAGTTCCCTCCAAATATCCAAAATTCCCAGATATGATATTATCTTCTTAATTTTTTTGCCTATAGCATTTTTCTGCTGTGCTTTTCCTGATGAGTCTAGCTGTGCATTAAGTCTCTGATTAAGATCCCCTCCTCCAATTAGCATCCCCTCTCCCTCTGTTGTCAACAGATCAAACACTTGTTTAAAAAATTCCCAATCTGATCCTGGAGGGGCATATACGTTCATTAAGGATACTAATTCCCCTTCCAATCTGCCTACCACCAAAACGTATCTGCCCTCTTTATCTTTAATTATCTTCAACATTTCAAAACTAATTCTACTTGATATCAGGATTGATACCCCTCTTCTCCGGCCCGACTTATAAGATGATGAAAACTCCTGATTATAACCCCCTCTCTTCAACTTTTCATGCTCTTTATCCGTTAAGTGGGTCTCCTGTAAAAAGAGTATCCCAACTTCTTCTTTCTTCATTTTACTAATTACCTTGCTTCTTTTAACTGGGCTACCCAAACCGTTAACATTATTCGAGGCTACTTTCAATTTACTATTTCGTGTCGTCATTTACCAAAACATTGTTGTTTAAACTCAATGTCTCTACCCCCTTTGCTACAAACAAATGAACCACATGAACAATAATTAACTCTTGAACAAAGCAAAACGTTTTCCAAACCTGAGGTTTTACAGTCTTCAACCTTTCCTGAGCTCACTCCAAGCTCTGAGGGATAGCCCCTGTAGATCAGGGGGCCCTCATGACCCTTTTGGGTCCTTTTCATCAGTCAACTCTGCAAACATATTCCCCAAATACAACTTAAAGAAGTAAATTTCCCTTTGTCCGCACTTGTCCTCGGCTGAAATCAAAGAAAAGAGAGAATTGCTCACCTAGACCATACTTATTCAACGCTGAAATACAATGCAGAGAATTTGTCTTATTCCCCAATGTAGAATGCTACCGATTACTGAAGTTTGATGGGCTTAATCTTGTACTGTCTCCGTAGATCTTCTAAAGGCTTGCAGTTTCTCCTTGTATCCCAAAGAAGAAGTCTCCATCTGGTCCTCCTGTCTGCCTGCTCCCCTGCTGGAGCGCCACATCCGACGTTGAATCTTCTCCAGTGGATCTACAGCTGTTTTAACAATACGCACCGGAAATCCTCTTTCCACCATGTCTCTTGTCGCCTCTGCTGCTGAGTTATAGAGGCATGTGTCTCCCTCGTAGAATACACGAAACTTCGCGGGAAACGGTGTCTGAAATCTGATTCTGTTCTCTCTCAGTACTCTCTTAGCTTCGGCGTATTCCTTTCTCTTTTTCATCACTTCCGGTGCGTAATCGTGATCAACATACACACGTTTCCCTTCAAAGAGGAACCCTTTTTTCTCCCATGCCTTCTTGATAATATCCTCTTTACATTTGTAGCTTAAGAATTTCGCTACTATGGATCTTGGTGGTGCATCATCAGATGGGCGGGGTCCCAGCGATCGGTGGGCTCGCTCCAGACTGAGCTGGTACGCTGGCGGTAACTCAAGCTTTTCTCTGAGTAAAGCTTCCACAAAAGCCCCCACAGATTCTGCATCCTTTTTGACCCCCTCTTTGATCCCATGCAAACGAATGTTGTCTCTTCTGGCCCTTCCTTCTTGATCGATTTGTTTTTCCTCAAGCTTTCTGTGGAGTTTTATGAGCTCACCTGTAACTTCCTCGATGCTCAAAACTCTCTCCTCCGTGTCCCCGAGTCGTCTTTCAGCTTCATCAATTCTGTCATTCGTCTTTCTAAGATCTTCTCTGATGCCGTTTAGACCTTCTGCTGTCTCACGTCTAAACTCCCTTATCTCCCGCAGGACTGCCTCTAAATCCGACATTTTTTCTTGTACTTGCGTTGTTCCGGATGATAGCTCCGCCGCTAACTCCAATGCTAACTCCACTTGCTCTCCGTCTTCGTTCCCGCGTTGTTTAGCGTTTCCAGCCTTCCTTCTGGTTTTCCTTCTTGACATATCACCCGCCCCCCGATATTGTCGTCTTTAAATCATTTATGTTACTCAGGCTTTAGGTTTACGGGGCAAATTCTGAACTTTTAACGGGGAGCTGCTTCGCTATGATGTCGCCATGTTCGACCCGGAACCGGAAAAAAAACTGAATATGTACTTTCATTGGGTGTTTAAGAAAAGAATCTTTAAGATTCTTATAATACTAATGCATCACAAAATTAGCAACATGTAATGTAAATTAACAAATCGGAGACGAAGATTGGATTTTTTAGAGACCAAACATGCCGCACATATAATGTTGGTTAACCATAATATGCAAAGTCTGAAACATTAACCCAATTGAGTTTACAAGAATACAAACGCCACATAAAAGGGAAAATCATGAGATGGGAAAATTAGATACATGTTTACACATTTATCAAGTGGTTATATATAGAATATATATAGGATTAACAGGGTTTTTATTTTTCTTCCTCTGCAAGAATTTAAGTGAGAGTCACAGCTCTCAGGACATTCTTTTCGATCATAAAACCCAGTCTCAGTGTGTGTCCTGTAACAAGACACTGCGTCCTGCCAGTGTGTTAGCTTCATTTAGGGAACGTTTCACAGGCCTTATTTGGGAGAGTGAGTTTGCTGGATTATTCAATAAATAAATTAATAATTTGTGTGTGTCTGATTGGTCCAGACGCTACACTTCCTATTTGTTTTTCTTTGGATGCTAGGCTTACAGCTCCCTCTGGATCCATGTTATCTCATCTGAAGGCAAAGAAATTTTTCACTACACTAGTCTGATTGGTTTCTGAGTGGATCACTACAATGTCCTCTGACATAAGCTGAGGGCTTTGCTATCTAACAAACTTATTAACACTTTTAGCTATAGCAGACTGTAAAATAGGCTGCTGTGCAGCAAATAAATTAAAAACATAATATTTCCATTACACATCTGCACAAAACTTAATTTACCTATTAGTAAGCTAGTAATTATGGAAGTAAATTAGCCTAGCTATACACTCACCTAAAGGATTATTAGGAACACCTGTTCAATTTCTCATTAATTCAATTATCTAATCAACCAATCACATGGCAGTTGCTTCAATGCATTTAGGGGTGTGGTCCTGGTCAAGACAATCTCCTGAACTCCAAACTGAATGTCAGAATGGGAAAGAAAGGTGATTTAAGCAATTTTGAGCGTGGCATGGTTGTTGGTGCCAGACGGGCGGTCTGAGTATTTCACAATCTGCTCAGTTACTGGGTTTTTCACGCACAACCATTTTTAGGGTTTACAAAAAATGGTGTGAAAAGGGAAAAACATCCCGTATGCGGCAGTCCTGTGGGCGAAAATGCCTTGTTGATGCTAGAGGTCAGAGGAGAATGGGCCGACTGATTCAAGCTGATAGAAGAGCATCTTTGACTGAAATAACCACTCGTTACAACCGAGGTATGCAGCAAAGCATTTGTGAAGCCACAACACGCACAACCTTGAGGCGGATGGGCTACAACAGCAGAAGACCCCACCGGGTACCACTCATCTCCACTACAAATAGAAAAAAGAGGCTACAATTTGCACGAGCTCATCAAAATTGGACAGTTGAAGACTGGAAAAATGTTGCCTGGTCTGATGAGTCTCGATTTCTGTTGAGACATTTAGATGGTAGAGTCAGAATTTGGCGTAAACAGAATGAGAACATGGATCCATCATGCCTTGTTACCACTGTGTAGGCTGGTGGTGGTGGTGTAATGGTGTGGGGGATGTTTTCTTGGCACACTTTAGGGCCCTTAGTGCCAATTGGGCAACGTTTAAATGCCACGGCCTACCTGAGCATTGTTTCTGACCATGTCCATCCCTTTATGACCACCATGTACCCATCCTCTGATGGCTACTTCCAGCAGGATAATGCACCATGTCACAAAGCTCAAATCATTTCAAATTGGTTTCTTGAACATGACAATGAGTTCACTGTACTAAAATGGCCCCCACAGTCACCAGATCTCAACCCAATTCGCTCCGTGCACAAAATGGCGACCGTTGACGTTTCGAACTTGAGTGTGTGGGCCAGTACTTCCGGTGAAAACTTCCGGTGATCTGACAGCGAGAGCGGGAGACAACAGCGAGCGAGTTCCATTACCACAGCGATATTTTTCACATTGAGTGTTTTTAGGATTCAAGAGAGGTGACTTGCCTTTCAGAGGGTGACAGCCTCAGCACTTCATTGTTGTGTGCCGTTATGTACAGTTTCGTCACGTTACAACAGAGAAGTCAGTTTTCATGCATTCCCCGTTGACGTTGCGGTACGGGCTGAGTGGATACAGAAGATCCGGAGGGAGGACTTCAACCCGACCAAATTTTTAAATGCATATCATTTTCAGTGTATTTCACCTGTGCGTTTCTATGCTTTTTATTACTGCATTTATTTTGTGCAAGTGAGATGAGTTAAGACCATCTGTTTAATAAATCATTATCTGTCTGGTGTTTATATGCAGCACATACAGTATTGTACTACGTGTAAAATATACACAAACTTACCCATATTAAATTGTTTGTGGTACCTACAGTTAAAAATGTAAAATATGTGATAATAATATTGATCGAGCAATTGATGGAAGTAAAAACAGTAGTCAGATTAATGAATGAAATACAACTGTTCACGAACAGAAGATTGTATTTGACTCATGCTGCATACGCAATAACAATTATGCCTACTGTAAATGGGTCAATGACGTGACGGGTCATTTTTTTTTGTCCAAAGGCCTTAATAATAATAATAATAATAAAAAAGCAAATATATAACATCCAAAGTATGTAAGGTAGTACAACATGATCTCTTTTACTGAATCCAAAAGGTTTTAATTATATTAAACTACATATAAAGGTATTTTAAAGATTTTGAAGTGTCAAAAAGTAATTCGGTAAAACCGATATAGTAAATATTTAAATGGAATAATATTGCTTTTAATAACTAAATGAACTACAATAATACAAATATTAAGCAGATAAGGCTTTTTTTTTTTACATTTGCCCCTTTCTCCTTCCCCTCTCCTATATGTTGGAGTGTTTAGAGTAGTCCAATAAATGATTACATTTATGAGATTAGTGATATTTTGGTTTAATATTTCTTCTGTGGTACACACTATATACACTATCTCAACATCAATGTCAAATCAGTTTTTAACTTTCAAATCAGTGGTTAAACCGAACGACTTTTTTGGTGACATTTTTTCCATCTTGTAAAAAAAATGACAAATAACTTTGTTAATTGATTGTACAAACCACAAAATCTTAAACTAAAAAAACTAAGTAAACTAAAAAATGGTTTCAAATATAGTTATATCTCCATTCTGTTTTTTTACTTTTAAAAACCTTATTCGTCAATGACCCAAATATAGAGTTATAACTACGATTAGAGTTGTTTGCATAAAATGCACCGTGAACATTCACATGTTTGCCCTGTGATAGGCTGCCTACAATTTATCTCCATAAATACTATTTTCTCAATTCTGCGCATATATTTTTTACTTACTTACATCAATTGCTCGATCAATATTATTATCACATATTTTACATTTTTAACTGTAGGTACCACAAACAATTTAATATGGGTAAGTTTGTGTATATTTTACACGTAGTACAATACTGTATGTGCTGCATATAAACACCAGACAGATAATGATTTATTAAACAGATGGTCTTAACTCATCTCACTAACAAGCGCAGTAAAGTTTGCAGGAGCATTCGCAGCATGTTGTGCCATTGTTGTAATATTATGTTTAGATTAAGATTAATGCTTACAGGAGCATTCAAGAGCAGAGAGTGATTTTCTTTGTGATTTCTCTATCACTTTAAATATGAATCGCGTTTCTGTGTGTGAATGAATGAACAGCTTTTACCAAACTCTATTGCTATACTGAGATGAGTAAAAATCGACTACAAAAATCGGATAGATTATAACGTTTTTACTGTAAAATACTGCCACATCTATATATATCAGGGATCTCAACTCTCACGCATTGAGCGTGAGACTCACGCAATTGAGACTTTTCACACGCTCTCACGCCACACATCCATTTTCTCACGCACAGAAAAATTGCGGAGCAAAGAGGTACTTTTAATATTAAACTAATTCTCAGCTCTTAGATTCCGTCAATTTTATTACGAAATTCAGACAAAAATAAATTTGGCGCTTGTAAATGTGACGTGACAGATCGCTGAGCGCCTCAGTTTAAGTGCAGGTGAACCGATCATCTGTTACTTTTTTATTTAAAGATGCAGTACAACTTACCGAAAGTATACATATCGACCAATTAGTGTTTTTCAACCACGGAAAGAGGTCAATATAACAGCAGGAGAACAATTATGTCACATAACGTTACATTTACCTCAGGAAAGCCATTTAATGACCATAGCATGTTAATTGAATAGAAAAAATAACTAGAGAGGAGATTTTGCTGAGCACTATATTACATATTTATTATATTTTTACTTATGTCATTAAATAATTGTTATTATAACAAAAACTGCATTATATTTAATTTAATTTGTTATTTTTAACCTTTAATAATACCAGCAGATTGGGCACTCTATGTTTACAGCATTAGGTGAGATTATTTTTTTTAAATACAATTTAAAATAAACATGTATCCAAATTAGTCAATATTGAATCAAAATCGGAATCAAATCACAAGAATGGAATTGAAATCTTGAAATTTTTGTAAAGCTAGGGGCGCTCTAGCCAGTGAGATGCCTAGTAGCATAAAAGGGTAAGAGAAGAAGTATGGAGAAGGAAGTATAGCCGTTTCTCAATATGCATTCTTGTCTGTACTTGTGTTCTTGTGGACTTGTGAAACGTCATCAGTCGCTGCCCAAGTACTGTTCCAATTCAAAGTTCACATCTAGCCAAGTCCAGTTCAAATCCCCGGATGTGTTCTTGATCCGCCCCTTTTACCGAGGATGCATCGAGAGGTGACTTGTGCGGACTTGAGACAGCCAGGTATCCCAGAATGCATCTCACACCAACCAGCAAGCGTCAATAGCAGAGGAGAAACCCAGTGTAATTTAAAAATACTGCTGTAATTGTGTCACAAAATGTAGTTTTAAGAGTATTTCAGGCGAGAATGTAGTTGTTTAAAGATCAAATCTTTGGTTTATTTATAAAGAGAGCGCCTATTTGAAAATTTGATCTGACGTTTTCGGAGTTGTGAGAACCAGGCAATCGGACGCTCGGCGCTCGTACCCCGCCGAGAACAGCCTTTCCTCGGCTAGTGCTGCTGACTTGCCACTGGCTTGGATGTCTCTAGTCTAGTGGTTTAACATGAGATATAAATCGTCTTGTGTATATGGGCGATTTATTTATTTTATTTGTCTCATTAATCTATAATTTGTTCCCTGGCAAAACGTTAAGCTGAGGGCAAAGTGAAGTTTCATAGCTTTATTTAGTCTATTTAACTTTAACGTTGTAGCGAGCTGACTTTTGTTTGATTGAATCGTTTGCTTTATTATTGAATAGCTTCTTATACCTTTTAGGCTACTTATACTTTTATTATGGCTATTATTGATCATTAAAACTGACATTTAACAAAAAAAAGGTTGTCATTTTATTTTATATATTTAAAACATATAAAATATTTTATTATAGCCTACATGTTGCCTACATTCTCTTCACTGTATGTACATATATAATAAAATGACACAACCCTGTCTCTTTTTGCTAAATGTTAGTTTTAATGATCAATATTATAATGTTTTTTTATTCATCATTCATCAAGAGTCAGGGTTGTGCTTTATATTTCGTGTTGTTATAAATATGCAGTGAAGATAATCAATTGCGTTGCCTGAACCACAGCCTAGATATACATAAAGAGATAATCGGAGAAGCCAGAGCGAGCTGAGTGACGCTATCAAGTACGCCGCTGTTCCATTTCAGAATTATCGGACTTGCGTCCTCCCGTCCTGGGAGTTCGTTCTCCTGAGTCGAACTTGTCAAGTCCGAACTACCAAGGACACAAGTCCGAACTTTGCGTACTTGGTATTGAGAAACGGCTTATGTGTTAACCACATGGAGAAGCTTTCTCACCAATGCTGTCTTGATTTTTTCCCTCATTTGAGGAACCTGAGGTTCTTTAACTCAAATAGGGTTCAACATGCAGGCCTGAGCTGGAAGCTGGACTATTGATAGGACCTTGATCAAAAATGGGATTAACTGTCTTCGTTTTGTCCACAACATCTTTTTGCCATCTATGGTTCATTTTATAAACTACAGTTCACATTACTGACAGTTATTGGGAAGCTCGGTTGCAGGCAGATGTGGCCTCATCAACAAGGCACTTAAGTACTATTTCATCTTGCTTCTACGTCACTTAAGACTAAACCTTGAGTAATCAAAGACACTGCTACAAAAGTCTGAACTGAACTGTTTGATTTTTCCCATGCAACTGCGTAACTATATGTACATTGTAAGTTACTGACTGTATGTTGATTTGTGGTGTAATACACTTGGCTCATTGAAATGAGAAAGTCTCTGGTCCCTTAATTATGTAGCATCAAAAACATTATTTTAAAATCAGGTGTTACATAATATAATGCGCCGGAACAGGGACCTGAAGAAAGAAAAAGCAAAACTTGATTGAATCTTGAAGAGAGACACAAATTCTGCTTTCAGTGAGTCATGCCACATATGTGTTTTTATTGTGACCATATTTTGAGGTGTCATTACATTGCTATCAACTTGGGTCTTTAAAGCTAAGGTTACTTTTAGTGGTTTGTTAGTTGCAAAATGGCCTTCACACAAAGAGAGGCAGAGGGTGATGTTCCTTTAAGCCCAGACTATTCTTCAGAAAATTTCACTAGGCATCGTGAGCCTGTCCGAGACCTTATTCATTCTCTCAGTAATTTATATCTGGAAAATGAACAAGAAAATGTAGAACAAGAAGGTGATTTCGATGATTCTCTGTTACCTCCTCCTCCTGAAAATGAAGAAGATGAAAGTCTATTAACTATGATAATGGCCTCAAGAATGTATAAAGTTGAAAGGGTTAAAGTAGAGTGGAGGGTTTAGAAGGTTCCTCTGATGTTCATTTTAAAGATATGCAACGCCAGTTGAATGAGCAAAGTAATCGGATGACTGCTATTGAAGGTCAGTTGCAACACATATTATACCTGCATAAGGACCATCACACAGATATGCAGCGTTTAGAAAACTCACTATCTGCCAAATTTGAGGCTGGATGCGGCCAAGTAAAAGTCACCTTGGAAACTAAAGTCCAGGAGTTGGGACAAGTGACTATGGATTGCCTGAAACGGAGAGATGGCCAGCTGAGATCTCTAATTCAGTCTTCTGGGGGAGCCACTTTTACTCCAGGTTTTAACCACACTGTAGCAGCCCATAGTTCTTTTCGTCCTGTACATTGCCAGACCCCCATCAAACTAGAGTTTCCAAAGTTCGGAAGTTTAGACAGAGAAGATCCCATTATGTATCTGGAGCAATGTGATGAGTATCTGGCTATACAGCCTCTGAATGATGTTGAAATTTTATCCATGCTTCCTTCTGTATTAACGTATACAGCTAAAGACTGGTAGCTGGCAGAGAAGAAGAAAGTAAGAACATGGTCACAATTTAAGTCTGCTTTCCTTCAATCCTTTTTATCTGAAGATCACGAAGTTGAGGTGGAGAGAAGAATAACAAAGAGTTGATTAAAGCATCAGGACGTTTACGTACCAGTACAGAGCATTATGTTTGAGGTTGAAGCCAGCTATGACGGAACGTGAGATTCTCCAAGCAGCACTCCGGAACTGCAATCCAAGGATAGCCAGTATTTTGAGAGGTACTGCAACTACTGTGGATGAGCTGGTACGTGTAGGAACGCTCATAGAGAGAGATATGGGTGAGCAGAGAGCCTTCTGGAAGCAAAGACATCAAGAAAACACCTCTAAGCCTGCTGAAACCAATAAATTCCCAAGAGGACGACAATCTAATCCACATATTGCTGTCTTATCAGAGAACGACGGAAAGCCGATAACAACCTTAACATTCCCCATAACTATCAAAGGCCACCAATATCAAGCAATACTGGATACTGGAAGCACTTATTCATTAGTGCAAGAGTCATGTTGGCAACAATTGACATCAAAACATGAAGTCATGCAATCAAGTAGAGGACAGTCGTTTTCCCTTGCTAATGGTTATGTACAGTCAGCCGTAGGAAAGATATCTTGGCAAAGTACAATTCATGGTCATAACTATCCTCTAAGAGCCTATGTGATGAGAGACTGTGACTTGACTTTCTCAGTTGTATTGGGGCTTAAGTTTCTGATGACCTCAGGAATCCTCCTTGATTTTAAAAACTCTACGTATACACTGCCTGAAGAATGCGATACAATCCACACCTTCAACACTTATTCACCCTCGCCGACAGTTAGTCTGCACCTTGCATTACCTTTAGTGCCAACGACTTCCCCTACGCTTGCCACCATAAAGGAGTTAGTAGATCGAGCTGATGCTTCTAAAGCGCAAAGACGTCAACTAGAAGGTCTAATGCTTGATTGGCCAACAGTGTGCACAGATAATTAAGGGACCAGAGACTTTCTCATTTCAATGAGCCAGGTGTATTACACCACAAATCAAGATACAGTCAGTAACTTACAATGTACATATAGTTACGCAGTTGCATGGGAAAAATCAAGCAGTTCAGTTCAGACTTTTGTAGCAGTGTCTTTGATTACTCAAGGTTTAGTCTTAAGTGACGTAGAAGCAAGATGAAATAGTACTTAAGTGCCTTGTTGATGAGGCCACATCTGCCTGCAACCGAGCTTCCCAATAACTGTCAGTAATGTGAACTGTAGTTTATAAAATGACCCATAGATGGCAAAAAGATGTTGTGGACAAAACAAAGACAGTTAATCCCATTTTTTGATCAAGGCCCTATCAATAGTCCAGCTTCCAGCTCAGGCCTGCATGTTGAACCCTATCTGAGTTAAAGAACCTCAGGTTCATCAAATGAGGGAAAAAAGCAAGACAGCATTGGTGAGAAAGCTTCTCCATGTGGTTAACACATACTTCCTCCTCCATACTTCTTCTCTTACCCTTTTATGCTACTAGGCATCTCACTGGCTAGAGCACCCTCACTGGCTAGTGACAGGATTAAATAACACACGCCCTGAAAGCTAATGGGACAAAAACTGTTACAGCCTTTCCAAACAAAAAGTGTCTTACAAAATAAAAAATTGTTTTATGTGAATGATTAGGCAGGATGATTTTCACATCATTTTGAAGAAAAAACTCTAGGCGACAAAATGCATTATTCAAAAGTATTGTGGACACATATTTAGTATGTGATTTGTGGCCTTATTTCAGAAACTTTTTTCAGAAATTAAAGATTTTTTTTTAGTTTTTTCAATAACCACGCATAAACATTATTCTCTCAAAAATACAAACATGTACATACATGTGGCTCACATATTATGGTAGCCCTGTTTGTGCTAAATAGAGTGTAATTATACCTTTGCCATTAATATGTTTAGAAGTAACTGAAAAAAGCACAAAGATCAGGGCATGTCAGAACATCTCAAGGACCCCAAAACACCTTAGACCCCAGAGGGTTAAGCGCAGTAAGCCGGTCATTTTGGTACTTGCGACTCACAAGCTCTTTGAGAGTCGGCTTTATGTGCGCTCCACATATATATATCGATAAGTGGTGCGTAAAAAACCTGCAGGAATTAGTAAAATGATATGCAATACAAGCACTATTTAACTGAGGCGGGTGTGTGTCACTTCACTGTTGGAGAGAAGAGAGTGAGAACGCACAGCTGAAGTTATCGCCTGTGCCGCTGGAAACAAAACGGACCGGCTCCGGAAAATGTGAGACTTTTCAAACATTTGCAAAATTATCACAAATTTTGTTTTGACACTGTCATTAGGGAGTATGAAGTGTAGACTGATATGAGAAAAAAAGAATAATTTTTAAACCATTTTGGCATAAGGCTGCAACAATAAAATGTGAAAAACCGAAGGGTTCTGGATACTTCTTAGTACGTGTGACACTAGAGGGATAGAAGTCATTGATGTTCAGTGTAGCTCAAGGTCCTCTAGAAATGTCTACTTGTGTTCTAGAGTGGACCAGACGAGCTCCAGTGGGATGACTTACAAATATGCCTAAGTACTGCCAACAGAATCAAAATAAGAAATGAAATGACTCACTTATTTTATCCACTGAAAACTCTTTAATCTCCACCCAATCAGACGTCTCTCCATGTAGTTCTGTCCGAACTCGAAGTTGGTAAAGTCCAAAAGTGGAAATATCATTAGTGAAATCACAGCTTAGTGATGAGCTGCGGACACATACTGGCTCATAATCTCTCCACGTTCTACACATACAGGGAGAAAATGAAACAATAACATTACAGAAATGCATAACCAGACTTTCATCAACCCAGAAAAGCATATTTCTACTGGTAACACTTTATTTTACAGTGTCTTTGTTACATATGTTACATGTATTTACCATAGTAATAACAGTAAATTATGCATAATTACATGCAAATAGCCCTCAACCAAATCCTAATCGTACCCTAACCCTATAGTAAGTACATGTAGTTACTTAATGCTTCTAAACCCTCCAGTACATCATTGTAAGTGCATTAATATACACAAGTTTGGTCTTTGTGTTTTATTATACAGATTTTCCTCTTTTTTTCAGAGACAAGAGCAGGCCACCGATGTTTTTAACCAGGAATATTCTAATAGTATGAAGCCATTTAATTATATTTGTAAAATGTCACGCATATTATTTTAACAGTAAAAGGTCAAATGAGTGCATCGTAATTAACTTACTTCAGTTCAGCGGTGTAGTTAAAAAGTTGATTAGTGGTGTTTTGTGGCCGATCCCATTCCAGAACTAATCCCATGTCCAGAGATTTCACAGTCACATTCTCAGGGATTGGGACTCTCTCTGTTAACACTCAAACACACAGACATACACACATTAAAACAAAGCTTTACTAAAATACATTACTGTAAAATACACGCTGCCACCATCATGAAAGTCATGAAAACCCTGAAATAACACAAATGGAAGGAAATTATCTAGTGACCAATAAATGTTAAACAAATCAATCTTTCCTAAAGTGGATACAAATAACAATAATACATTTCCGTGCCTAGGAGGGGGAAAAAGAAGAAAAAAGTGTATATGTTATTACTTTGTAAGGAGACACATTGTGTATTTTTCAACAACTCGTGATACAACACAAAAAAACATACGTTTGGTCAATGATCTTCACTGCAACTCTAGTGTGTTTTTATAGGCCTGAATACATAATTAGGTAAATTATAATACAAAATTGAGTTCATATTCATGAGTTTAAATATGAGTGGTTAAGAGTTTTTAAACACTCAGTCCAGAGAAGTGTGTGATTGTCTGTTGGTGTGAATGTTGCTGTCTGAATCAGTCATTAACATTATCAGGAAGTTCAGCGATCATTTACTGTCAGAGGTTTTTGCCGGAACCCGTTTGACGCCACGACTAAAGTTTGACAATAACAAAGCAGTGTCTAAGAATGATATGAACTAGTAGAGTTTTTATCATCGTCGTTCATATTATTACAGAGGGTTTAATTCGTGTAAAGTCTCTATAACATGAATGAAACTCACCTGCGCTGACGTAGACGATATACCACAACGAGACCACAGACAGACAGGAGAAAACGGTCCTCATTCTTCTTCAACGGAGCAGATTCACCTTTATAAAGTCCAGTTTGTTATAAAGTGCTCTCTGAGAGCGCGTGCACGGTGTGTCGTGTGTGTGTGTGAGAGAGAGAGAGTGAGGAAGTGCAGTCAGTCTAGAAAGGAAAGCGAAAGAAGTGTGCTGATAAACTTGCATAATTATTCGCATAACATGTTTACAAGAAACGTCTCCGGTTACTATCGTAACCCCGGTTCCCTGAGAGGCGGGAACGAGACATTAAGTCAGCTATGACGTATATGGGAACTCCTCCCTTCTCCACTTTCGCTGAAATCTTATGGGCTAACGCCAGCTGGGGACAGCTGGCCAATTGACGCGAAGCATGCAAATACTGACAGGTCAGCGGGCAGTATAAAATGCATGGGCGCGGAAATTACGTAAGAATCACGACTGAACGCTAGCACAGCTGATCAAACAGCGAGCACGGTGGCTAACGTAATTTCTCATTCCCGCCTCTCAGGGAACCGAGGTTACGATAGTAACCGGAGACGTTCCCTTTCAAAGCGGTAACTCAATGTCGGAAAGTCTTTTATTCCCTGTCGTTTTATTTTGAAACTGTTGTGATGTCATTTCCTTTCCGAGCGCATCACATCCTCATTCCCGACTCCGCATTCTGTGGGATGGTGGCTCTCGTGTGCGTAACCTAAGCGAAAGTAAGTTTCATCCTGCACTAAGATGCAAATATTGCCATCGGACTTGTTTAGATGTTGTCTACTTTCACCTGTTTTCCTGTTAAGTATCTTATATGCATGGTTTCGATACTTTCGTGTGTATTTCTTTAGTTAATAGGTATCACGTGACTGTTATAAGCCGCGTTAGACTGGAGATTGTTTACTTTACATTATTTCAGCCTTAAGCTGCATTCTCGAGTGCTATATTTCAGTTCTTATGCCCTTTAGTCCTACTGCTAAATCGTGTTTAGCCTCTGTGTCGCTGCCAGACGTACCTAGAGTGTAGTTCGGCACTCCCTGGCCATACGCCCCTCACGTGCTGGGCGCATGGGGTGCAGTTGCGCCCGCTTCCACTAGAGGGAAGCAAAGACCACCAAATGCATTTAGTATTCCTACTTTGCCCCATTAACCCTTTGTATGCCTGTATATTAGTTGTTTATGACTCTTTTCAGGTTATTTGACCAAATTAATATATTTTAGTATTCTGATTCAATGTTTATTATTGTATTGGATATTACTGTATACTTTTGTACATCTTTTTTATACTTTGTACATTGTGATTAATATGATTTTATTCTTTGTTTCTTTTATAGACCACACTTACACACACACATATACCTATTTGTACACCAATGCCTGTACCCAAACTTCAATAATAAAGTTTGCTGGAATAATTTCTCCGTGCCCTTCTCTCTAACCGGAGCCCTGTCAAAGGAAACTGTCAGACCAGTATTACCCCCTTCAAAGTGTCCCACTCTATCACATGGTCCTTCGAGCCGGATATGACAGCTTTCTGGAGACAATATGGAGCCAGGGCAACCATCTGCAGATCCAGCAGTTCGTTCTCGACCCCAGCGGGAGATACAGTTACCAGCATCCCTTGCAAACTTTGAAGTTGGGTACACACCGAGAGTCACAGTACTTCCTTCCACCGAAGCTGAGGAACTCAGAGAACAAGAACGGCAGAGACGTCGACTGGAGGAGAAAGCAGAGATGGCATACAAGAGTAAAGAGGCTATCACCAGGCATCAGATGTTGCAACGGCGACTGAAAGAGAAAGAGATGGAATTGGCGCAAGCAGCTCTTATCACGTCTTTCTTGAAGAAAGAAGGAATTAAGAGTCCCCGTTCCTCCAGGCCCCTCAGTGAATGTGAGTACAACCTGAGGTCCTCATCAGAAGCTCAGCCTCTCCACTCACAAGGTGCACATGGACTGCTCCATTCTACTCCATCTATTCATGTTCCGACACCAGTCTCCAGCGCAGTCATTAGTCCACCTGTCTCAACCAGTCTTCCATCAGTCCAGCCCGCTCCACAAGTGAGTGCTTATACTACTACTAGTATACTCGCCCAGCCGCAGCCTACATATATTACCATGCTTCCTCCTCCTGCAATCATCAACCCAGCTTCGCAGTCGGCTCCCAGACCAGCCGTGAGTGCCGTTAATTCATGTGCTCCGCCACTGTCAGTAGAACAGTATATGGCCCCACTTCGCCAGCCACAGATGGTCTATAGCCAAGCCCAGGTCCAATATGTGCCTCCACCTGTTACACCTCTACAGCCAGTGCTATCAGCTGCTAACACGCTGTCCTATCCTTACCCCGTCATGCCACCTTTGCCACGACAGGGCACAGCACCTCTAGATTACAGGGCAGCGCCGGGTACAGACCTCATGGAGCTCCTAGTTGCCACATCTTATGGCCTTCCTAGACCTACTCTACCTCACTTCACCTCAGGTAAAGAGTCAGACTTTGCCCTGCTCAAGATGGCTTTGGACAATCTGCTCAATACACATGCTCACCTCACAGAGCAGTTCAAATATCAAGTCCTCCTCGATCACTTGAAACTGCCAAGCGCCTACAAGCTAACCCAAGCCTACATGTACCATCCAAAGCCGTACACCTCAGCCCTCCAGGCTCTCCAAGATAAATATGGGCAACCGCGTCAGCTCGTGCAGAGCGAGCTGGGTGCCATCTTAAACTCACCTCACGTAAGATCTGGAGATCCAGAGGCATTTGACAACTTTGCCCTATCAGTACAAGGTCTAGTTGGCATGCTCTGCTCCCTCGAGGGTGAGAATGGCTACGAACTGCGATGCGGCTCCCACGTCGACAGGCTGCTCAGCAAACTGCCTACTAACTATCGAGACGCGTTTGTGGAGTACAGCATAAACCGAGGCATCCTGAGGACCGGCACTGATCAGACCTACACGCTTGAAGACTTCTCTGTTTGGCTTCAGTTAAAGTCACAAGCAAAGCGCATTTCATCTCGAGCATCTCTGATGTTCCAAGACCAGCCTAAGCCAGTTAAGGGCCAAAGGAAATCTCAGGGTCCTTCATCCAATGTGTTTTACAACACTGAGAGTCAAGCTAAGGTAGCCCCTCCAGATCCTGCTTGCAGCACAAAGTCATCCAAAGGTAAACCCAGTGTGAAGCCTTACTGCCCGTACTGCGATGCCCGTGAGCATTACCTCAGCTTGTGCCCCAAATTCAAAACGCTCACTCCATCAGAGATTTCCACCTGGATTAAAGACAGAGGCTGTTGGAGGTGTGGCAGGAACCATAAACCTGAGGCATGTACTCTCAAGAAGCCTTGCCAAGTGTGCAAACAGCAACACCTGACCGTGCTCCATGAAGTATGTTCCCAAGAGGCTAAGAAAGTGTTGATGTGCTGCTCCCGACACCATATACGTTGACCGTCCTAGTCGTCCGCAGAGAGTCATGTTGAAGCTAGTTAAGGTGCGCCTGTACAATGCCGAGCACTCTCTGGAAGGTTTCGCTATTCTGGATGACGGATCAGAGAGAACCCTCATTCTTCCCTCAGCAGTCCGGCATCTCCATTTAGCCAAAGAGCCTGAAAGTTTGCCTTTGCGTACTGTCCGCCATGAGGTGATCCATCTACAAGGAGCCGCTGTCTCGTTCGACATCTCCCCAGCTCATTCTCCCAAACAAAGGTACAACATCTTTCATGCCTTCACTGCTGGTGAGCTGAGCCTGTCTGAACATAGCTATCCTGTCAAGTCACTCATGCGCAGATACCCCCACCTGCAAGGTCTTCCTCTGCCGAAGGTTGACAAGGTCCAGCCGCTTCTGCTGATAGGCTCTGACTTTCCACATCTGCTGCTTCCCAAACAACTGGTCCGAGCAGGTCCTCCTGGGAGTCCTGTAGCTGTGCGTACTGCTCTTGGTTGGACATTGCAAGGCCCCGCCAACCTCAACCTCACTGGTGATCACTCTCACTGCTACTTCACCATGTCTCCTAACTCAGAGCTGCAGCGGTTGAACGACTATGGGAAGTTGACATAACCCCGTATGCCAACGCCAAGACTGTGATCCGCTCCAAAGAAGATCAGCAGGCCCTAGAACTGCTGGAACAGCGCACAGTCAAGGTAGAAGTGGATGGAGTAACAAGGTATGCTACTCCACTACTGAGGTGCAAAGCTAGCCTCACGCTTTGGGCTCCAAAGCACACATTGCTCCCACAGCTACGGAGCACAGAACGCCGTCTAGCCAAAGACACTGCTCTAGCCAACACCTACTGTCAAGAAATACAGAAGCTTGAACAGTTGGGCTACGCCAAACCTCTACCTCCTGACACAGTAGACAGCTCCACAGAGTCCTGGTATCTGCCGCACCACGTTGTCCATCACAACGGTAAGGCGAGGATTGTCTACAACTGTTCCTACCAGCACAACGGTCAAAGTCTCAACAGCCAACTGTTGCCCGGTCCGACCTTAGGTCCTACTCTCCTCGGTGTACTTCTTCGGTTCCGAGAACACAGTGTGGCTATCAGTGGTGACATCAAAGCGATGTTTCATCAAGTTCGCCTGCTACCAGAAGACAAGCCCCTTCTCCGTTTTCTCTGGAGAGGAATGAAGAGGGAGGAGAAACCAACGGTGTATGAATGGCAGGTTTTGCCATTTGGGACGACATGCAGTCCCTGCTGTGCCATGTACGCCCTTCAGCTGCATGTGAAGGATAACAGCAGCGGTCATGAGGACATCCTACACCTTGTGGAGACTGCCTTCTACGTTGACAACTGTTTGACCAGTGTCACGAATGCTGATGAAGCCAAGACCATTATCAACCAGATGCGTAAACTGCTCTCAGCTGGAGGCTTTGACATCAGGCAGTGGGCCAGTAACACCCCCACAGTTGTTGAGCATCTTCCATTGGAAGCGAAAGCAGCAAGCACCGAGTTGTGGCTCTCTCAGCCTCGACAAGATCCCGAAAAGCCAGCCTTAGGCCTTCGCTGGAATTGCCTTACCGATCGCCTTGGGTACCGCCACAGACTAGTAGAGTATTCACAGCCAACTCTGAGGAACGTCTACAAGGTGATGGCAACACAATATGATCCCCTCGGATACCTAATTCCATTCACCACACGAGCGAAGATCCTTATTCAAGACCTGTGGAGAGTGGGAGTTGGTTGGGATGAACCGATCAGACCAGAGGCTCTGCTGGATATCTGGACACAATGGGAGAGTGAACTAGTCCATCTTCCACAAGTGGAAATCCCCCGATGCTATGTCCCATCAGTAGCAGACACTGGGCCACCCAGACGAGAGGCACACATCTTCTGCGATGCCTCTGAAAGAGCCTACAGGGCCGTCGCTTACCTCCGCACCCAAGACAATCAAGGTGAAGTCCATATTGCATTTGTGATGGCTCGGTCACGAGTGAGCCCTCGCAAACAACTATCCATGCCACGCCTCGAACTGTGTGCTGCTTTAGCCTGAGCCCAGCTGGCTAAAGTCATTATGACAGAACTGTCACTCCCTTCCCAGCAAGTCACTCTCTGGACTGACGCGATGACAGTTTTGACGTGGCTCAATTCCGACTCGTGTCGCTACAAGGTCTTTGTAGGAACTAGAGTCGCAGAAATTCAAGAGCTCACTGAAAATTCGACCTGGCGGTACATCAGCACCACTGACAATCCAGCCTGTTGGCCTGTTGAGAGTGGGAGGTAGACTACGCAGAGCAGAAGATCTTGACCCAGATGCGATACATCCTATCATCCTCGATCCCAAATCTCATGTCACGAAGCTGCTCATTAAGAAATATGACAGTGAACTGCTACATCCTGGTCCCGAGCGGGTTTTCGCCGAGGGTTTTCACCCCTTCAGAGTGTCCCATTCTATCACACTCAACATTACGTCAGCTATGACGTATATGGGAACTGTATTAAATCCCGCCGTGAGAGCAGTGAAGATAAGCCCTGAACGGAGTCAATCACACCCACACATAAGCAAGACAGTTCCAGCCAATAGCCGCGTCGCTAAGAGTACTCGCATCTGATAGGCGGAACTAGACCAATGAGACATCTGCTCCAACCCTAACAAAATTTGCATATCTTAATGCAATGAATGTGAAGGCTGCACTGAATAGGGCAGACACAACACAATAAGCACTCAAGCATGAGAGTTAAACACAGAATCGACGGCGTTTGCGGTGACAACTGCATAAACCTTATAAACCATAATAGAGTTAGCAGCCATGGTATCTACTGTATAGCTGGTTATAACAGTCACAACACATGAATAAAACTTAACTCACCGATAGTACATGTGACGCTACAGAGGGTACATCCAGCTTGTAAAACCTGGCGAATGTGTTCTGGGAAGACCAGCCAGCAGCAAGACATAAATCCTGGATAGACATACCTCTAGACCAGGCCCATGAGGAAGCAATTGCCCCCGTAGAATGAGCTCTGATGTTGAGGGGACAGTCTTTCCCCTGGCATTCGTAAGCCAACGCAATAGCATCCACAATCCAGTGAGAAAGTCTCTGTTTTGAAACAGCACGTCCCTTATTACATCCACCAAAGCACACGAACAGCTGGTCCGACTGACGAAAGGCGCAGAGCGATCCACATACATCCGCAAAGCCCTAACAGGGCAAACAGCACTCTGAGCAGCGAGGCAGATACGGCGGGCAGGGAAACAACCTGTGCTCTAAACGGTGTATTGAGTGACTTCGGAACGTAACCTGGTCTCGGCCGGAGAGTGACATTACAGTCGCCAGGTCCGAAACAGATGCAATCATCGTTCACCGAAAACGCGTGTAAGTCTCCAATACGTTTCGCCGAGGCGAGAGTAAGAAGCAAGGCTGTCTTCAGGGAAAGCTCCTTAACCGCACTCAAAGCTAAAGGCTCGAACGGTGGTAGACATAGAACCCTCAAAACTAGAGCTAGATCCCACGGCGGCACGGAGGGCGGCTATGAAGGACGCAATCTCCTTGCTCCCCTGAGAAAACTGATTACCAGAGCGTGCTTACCGATCGATTGCCCGTCAACCGAGGAACGAAAAGTAGCAATAGCGGCCACATACACCTTCAGTGTGGATGGCAAACTCCCGCAATCCATTCTGTGCTGTAGAAAGCGCAAAACATCTGACACGGAACAGGTCCCCGGGTCAATACCAATGTCCTGGCACCATTTTGTGAAAACTCCCAACTTCAGAGCATAGAGGCGCCTGGTAGAAGGCACGCGCGCCTCCGTAAGTGTGCTCAGCACTCGTGAGTGCAGAGCATCCCGCTCATTTAGGGTCCGCGCAACGGCCACACATGAAGGTTCCACAGCTCGGGGCTGGGGTACCATATCGTGCCGTTCACCTGAGACAGCAGGTCCTTCCTGAGGGAGATTTGCCATGGGGGAGCCACCACTTACTCTCTCAGGTCCGCGAACCAGGGCTGATTCGGCCAGTTCGGGGCCACGAGTATCACTGACGTTCTCTCCTCACTGATTTTGCACAACACCATAGGCAGAATCTTCATCGGAGGGAATGCGTAAAGCCCGGCTTCCGGCCAACGTGATGTCAGAGCATCTCCCAGCAGCGGGGAGTGAGATAGCGAGAAGAACATCTGACAGTGCGTTTTCTCGCTTGTGGCAAACAGATCCACTTCCGCCCTCCCGAATCGATCCCAAATCATTTGAACTGATCCTGGGTAAAGCCTACCTCGAAAGCATGACCGCTCCACGGTTCAGGATACCGGGGATGTGCGCCGCTCTTATGGAGAGAAAGTGTCGGTCCGCCCACAACAGACTCGCTGCCTGTTTGAATAGAGCTCTGGAGCGCACGCCGCCCTGGCGATTTATGTACGAGACCACAGACGTGTTGTCGTTTCGAATGAGTACATGTAGTTGCTCCAATTTCGACCGAAAGGCTTGTAGGGCTAAGGACACCGCTTCCAATTCCAAACGGTTTATGTTTGGAATGTACCACAGTACCACAGGCCTGAGGCAGGTATGCCCAGGCACACTGCTCCCCAGCCTGAAGTTGACGCATCTGTCGAGACCACGGTGCGCTGCATCACTATACCCAAAGGAACTCCTGGGCTGAACATATCCGGGCTGTTCCACGGTCTCAGAGTGCTGACGCAACTGTGAGTGACCGTAATGCGCTTGTGGCCCGAAGACCACGCCCTCGGCGGAACTCGAGTTTTCAGCCAAAACTGCAGCGGCCGCATATGCAGCAGACCCAGATGGCACACTGAAGAAGCCGCCGCCATCAGTCGATGAAATTGCCTCTATGCGCTCTTGAGAGAGATAGGCTTGCATCGCCATCGAGTCCAAACATACTCCCAGATATGTTATAGTGATGGCGAAGCAGTGTTTCCACGTGACTGATTAGCACATCTTTTGAGTGGGCTAAAATCAGCCAATCGTTCAGATAATTCAAGATGCGCATTTCGCTCGATCTGAGGGGAGAAAGCGCTGCGTCCACACACTTTGAAAAGGTGCGGGGGGCCAGGGCCAGGCCGAATGGAAGCCTCGCAGATGGCTCTATGGCCCCTTTGCTCAACAGTTTCGCTATTTCGGCTCAAAGTAGATGTGCTACTTCCCTTTTCACCGTAGTTTCGGTTCGCGCTGCATAACGGCGGAGGCGTTGAGCGAACTGTAGCAAATAGCCTCTTTTTATAGTGTGCAGCACCCATTCTGATACCCCGGGGAGCTTTGCCCATGCACTTGCATGAATAGCTAGGGGTTGAATGAGATCTGGGCTCTGGCCGCGACATGGTGGCAACCGAAGAGCTTCGGTATGCTGTAACATAGACGCCGTGCTTGCAGCGTTCGAGGCGGGGGGCGTGCTGATCACAGCGGTCAACCTGCCCGCGCTCAACTCTCCTATGGCGGTTTGCTGAGAGAGAGCGAGCGGGGCGAACCCCGTAGGGCTTGTCATGTCTGTGAGTGAATGTGGGCGCGGGACAGCGGGCACATTTACTACACTGAAAACACCCTCTGCTTGAGCAGACTGTGTGTGCGTTGGTTTCGTTTTTGCAGAAACCGTGAGACATGCAGTGTGTAGTGTTTGTGGGCACTGGGTCGTGGGCACATTCACTACATTTAATGCACAATCGACATGAGTCGATTTTATGTGTGCGAGCCCTGGAAAGTGACGGGCTGTGCTTGTGTGTAGGAATGAGCACTGGGCTGTGGGCATTTTTACTACACTCATAACACCATCGCCCGTGGCCGGAATACCAGAAAATACACTCTTTATGAGATTTATCTGGGTCGCCGTAAAAACGGCGTTTGTGTGCAGGCAAACGGGCTGTAGTACCGGCTTGTTTTCTGCTAAATACACTGGAACAGTCGCATTTTCTGGAACTGAACGAGCGAGAAGTTTTGGTGGAAGTCTGGCCGCAGCGGGACTTGAACACCATCGTTTTCCTAGGCGGGCTAGGAAGACTTTGAGGCCTCAGGCTTTATCTCGATCTTAGGCCAGGGCCCACGCGGAGGGGGGTGGCGGCCAGCAGAGCGAGAGCGCGGTCTTGGGTCCCGGGCCTGTCGGCGCTGCAAAGCGGCGGCGGTGGGCTGCGGCTGGGAGCTTTGAGCAGACAGCTGTTCAGCAAATCTATCAACAGCAAATCAAAACAGCACCTCAGCAAATCTATCCGCGAAATCCTTGACGGATGATCCAAAGAGGCCGGCAGAGGAGATGGGGGCATCGAGGAATGCGGTGCGCTCCGAGTCCGACATCTCGGATAGCGTAAGCCACAAGTGTCTCTCAGCTACAGTGAGAGAGGCCATGCTCCGCCCTATGGCCTGTGCAGCGGACTTAGTGGCGCGAAGGGCTAGGTCCGTAGCGCTCCTCAGGTCCGGCACGCTGATAGCTTCCGGTCCTTCCTCATCCAGTTTACGGAGAAGGTTGGCCAGGAAGATCTGCAGGATGGCCATAGAATGTAGCGCAAATACAGCCTGCCCAGCGGCGGTTTAAGCGCGACCGTGCATAGCTGAAGTCGTGCGGCAGGTTTTTGATGGTAGCGCCGTCTTAGCACGCCGTCCAGCAGAGGGCGGGCAAAGATGGGTCGCTACAGCTTCTTCCACAGGGGGAAGAGAATGGTACCCCTTGTCTTTAGCACCGTCCACCACGGAGAATGCTGCTGAGACAGAGGTACGCACTCTGGCTGAGAAGGGGGCATTCCAAGACTTAGCGACTTCTTCATGAAGCTCAGGAAGAAAGGGCGCGGGTCTTGAAGACGGCGAAGCGCGGTCCCCTTGCAGGAAGCAACCGTCCAGCCGGTTGTGCGCAGGCTCCTCGGGCGTAGACCACTCAAGGCCGAGGCTCGCAACGGCCTGCTCGAGCAGACGCATGAGCTCTGCTTCAATGTTGGCTCTTTTCCCAGAAGGCTGGCGAACAGAGGGGGCGAGATCCACAGAGCTCGACCAGTCCTTACTGCCCGACGCCAGGAGAGAGCAGCTGTCATCCTCCACACACATGGGTTCTTCATCGTCATCCATGACGGAAGCGGCGGCAGACGGCGGCCGCTGTCCGGCAGTAAGAGACTCGGGTGAAGCAGGCGGCGAAGCTGGCGGGCGAACCGGCGAGCTTTTGCGGGTTGGAGGAGGTTCCGGGACCCGCTGAGCACCGCGCTTTTTACGGCACGGCACCGCAGCGGGCGGAGGTGCAGACTCGGCAAAAGATGCCAGGCGAGTCCTCAGAGTCACCATGGGCATCAGCTCGCAGTGAGGGCAGCCGCCGCCAGCGAGCACGAGAGCTGCGTGATCTTCACCCAGGCAGGAAACGCAGATAACATGGCGGTCCCCGTCGCTGAGTGGAGCTCGACACGAGCCACAGAAGGTGCAAGACATCTGAAAAAAAGACGCTCAGCTCTTTTAGGCAGAGAGTGTGAGTCGCAGCGGCAACACACACTAGCAGAGAAAAAGGATATAGACACCGGATAGCGTAGCAGGAACGGCGACTGAAGGCGGCGAGTTGTCGGCCAGCGACTTCAGGTGCAAGGGCTCGTCCCGCAGAAGGCTTTCTCAGACGGCGCGGCTTCTTCCTCTCGGGATCCGCATCGCTGAAGAGATGAAAAATCAGATTCTTCAGCCTGTCGAGCCATATTTATAGGCCCAAGCCATGCCCATTTTGGCGGGACGTGACGTAGACATTGGATCTGACGTCACGAGGGGCCTCTCTCGATAGGCTGCTGCAGTTGCCGCAGGGCAGCCAATGGGCGCGCGAGCCGTCTCGCCTATGTCTGCATGCTGCCGCAACGCGTTTTACATTATTACAAAATTAAGGATAATTTTTGGCTTCAATATCTCGCGGAAAAGAGATTTTCCCCTAGCGTAAGATATTACGCAGTACGAGAGACCTCTCGTAAGAGAACAATTGTACACAAACAAACCAGCCTAACTCACTCGCTCGTTTCTCTACTGGCCTTTTCCGAACTCACCGCATTAACCCTATAACGGCCGGGGCAAAATAAAACAGCAATTTCACAACAATTATAAAGGGTCTGGGCGCTACACTATTAAAAGCGTATTAAGAGGTGGATTAATTCAGGTGTGAGACCACTGAAGGCCTAGGTGTGAAATGCACCACCCGCTACTGATAAAAAGTATAAAGAGCATCTAACTACTATTTACATAGTGTAAAAAGAATCTCTTGCTATTTAAACAGTGAAAATAGCATCTATTTGTGCAAATAGCCGCTGCATTTAATAAATTGAATGGTGTGCAGGGCTTGACGTTAACTTTTTTGCTCACTAGCCAATTTGGCTAGTGGTTTTCCAAAGTTACTAGCCACACAGCATTTTTACTAGCCACATTTTTGTTGTTGTGAAATTACCTGATAAAAGTTAACTATGGCGTGCTAAAATTTACTTGAACTAGATTTACAACCCTTTTAAATGTAAAACCACTGTACACACCCAAATCAAGACTACATAAATATATAACAATACAGGTCATTATCATTAGCTCTGATAAGGTTGTGTGTAAAGCTCCTTTTTTAAATAAAACCATGTATTATGTATTATATGTCGCCACATAGCTCCACCGGCATACGACGTAACTCCAGCAGGGCTAGCTGTCTCTTCGTGTTGTCGGTCACTAGCGCGCAAGCGCAAGGCAACACTGTGTGCATGTAAAACTCATTAGGCCTGTCAAAATTGCTCAAAAATGACATTCGAATATTCCCTCTAAAAAAACACATAGCCTATATTCGAACTATTCGAACATCTGGTTGCACATTTTGTCAATGGATAATTACAATGGCATTACGTCAATAACAGGACAAATGAATACAAAGAGACATAACTACTTGTATAGGTAGTTTATTTAAGTTTAAACATATTTGACAACTATTACCTACACAAAAACAAGTAAATCAACTAATGGCCAAGACCGCAGACCTCACTCTCGCTCACTCGCACTCGCAGGCACTCTTTCTCGCCCTCGCCCCCGCCCTCGCCCTCATGCTGCGTTCACACCAAACACGAATAGAACGTGAGAGTGATTTCAATGTTAAGTCAATGTAAAGACACGTTTACGCGCGTCTGGAGGTCTTGCGGCGCGAATGAGGCGTCGCGCTCTCTGCGCATAACGGTTTAAATGAACAACAACAATAAGCAGTGCTGATCAAGAGTTTTGTGCAAGCAATTTAAGGTCGCGACTCTTATATAGCAGGCTTCATTCAGTGATTGAAACAAATATTATTAACATTAATTGAAGGTTTACAGTATATAGAACCGACATTGAACGCTCCGAGCGAGCTGTGCTGTGGTAAACATGGAACTTTTCCTTGACATGAAACGGTAAATAATCAAACCAGTGGAAGCCTGCAGTGCATGAAACTGCTGTATCTAATCTACCTTATTCATGCAATATCTATTCAGTCAGTACAGTAGGCTACACTTTAGTAATGTTTCTGTTTAACGTTAACGCTTCTTCCTGTTACCTGTCCCTGACCCTTCAGGCAGCGCGCCCACTCGCAAATCAGACAGCCGCGCCTCTGCTCCCGCGGGCGTTTTTCCACATTCGAATATTCATTTTCACCTTCGAAATTCTGTTTTTTAAAACTATTCGAATATATATTTGAATTTAGAATATTCGTTGACAGCTCTAATACTCATGGGAGTTGTAGTGTCGTAGTGTCACACTTATTTCAGATGCCTTTTGAAAAGACTACAATTATTCAACCCGCCAAAGTGGCTAGTTTGTACTAGCGAAGTAGTGAATTTGTACTCGGACTTGACACGGACTTGAACATTTTGGACTCGGAAAATATCCCGAGTACAGTCGAATCCGCGTCATGTGTAACAATAAAACCAGCATAAAATTGAGATGAGAAATTAATTAACGTCTCCCCGTCTGTCATTTTACTGCACCACACCGGCAGGCAGCAGTAGCATCATCTTATGCTTGCAGACGAAACACACACATCACTCACTTGATATCAATGTGTGGCTAGGACGATGTCTTCAAAGTCAGCAATAATTTATTTTGCTTACGAAAATCATAAAGAATTTATTTGCAAGACATCCGGTAAAAAGAAGCACTCGGCGAATTGCAAATATTGCAAAACAACTCTTACTGATGTTTCTGGCACGACTTCAAATTTCTACCGACACGTTCAGAGAAAACATAAAGAAAGGTAAGTTTCTTATTATAACTTTTATACCAATTTAAATCCAAATAACATTGTTAGGGCTGGGCGATATGACGCTAAATATATATCGGGTCTGTGTGTGCGCACACGCACGCAAACTTAAATCATGCAGACAGAAATGAGGCCGCCTCAATGTGCATCATCAGTGATGAATTATCTAATGGTTTTACACTTGCACGGTCAAATAAATTCACACACATCATGTCAAAATGTAAGTTTGGCCGAGTATTCATGTAAACAGTTATGTACATTGGTAAGATGTCTTAAGTGAATGTAAACAAACAGTTGGGAAAAATCGTCAATATCAGTCAAATAAATATGTTGCCGTAATGTTAATCAAACAAAATGACTCACTCACTCTACTGATAACTAACTTTATTAAATGTAATGAGAATCAATGTTCATGTCATACAGTGAAGTCTGTTTTATTTTACATTTAATTGCTTTATTTAATTTCTGTAGTATTTATTCTTGCTTGAATACTATTTGGACCTACTTGAGAAAACAATTATCGTGAAATAAGATTTTAGTATCGGCCACCCCTAAACATTAGCATTTGGTGATTCCAGTCTTTCATTTTACAAAATGTTAAATGTAATTCTTAATGTGGGAAATAATATAAACCCTGCTGATTGAGATTTGTTTTTTACATTTTAGTAGGGAAAATAACATATCACCACAGAAATGCAGGGACTGTAAATATAGTCCTTTTAAATTTAAAATGATTTGCTCTTAATGAAATGTAATTATTTTCTATCCATTACTTAATGTGAGCTGAATTGCAATAACTAGTAAAATAGCTTAAACAAAACTTTGCAAAAAAAAAATGTTTTAGGCACATTAGACAAATACCTTTGTTTTACATGTACCTTCTGTTTTTGAATTAGCAAGTATTGCTAAAATTTTCTTTTTTTTTGTCCCAGAATAAGAGAGTACCAAAGACAGCAGCAGCAACCAACAGATGCTGCACAGCCCAGCATTGCAGGATTTGCAAGACCAGAATTGACCAAACAAGCAGTGCAACTTTATGATGCAAGTTCTCCAAGACAACAAGAAATTCATAATGCCATCATTAAGGGTCTCCTCATTGGCTGCACTTTACCTCTGTCAATTGTTGAAAATCAGCATTTCAGGCATCTCTTGAAAGTAATGGACAACAAATACACTCCCATTGCAAGAAAAACAATCACTGAAAAACACATTCCTTTGTTGGTTGATCAGGTGAAAGATTCAATTAAAAGGAAGCTCCAGATCCAATAATCTGCGTCCATAACTGCTGACATATGGTCTGATCGAACCATGCGGTCCTTCTTCGGTGTTACAGCCCATGGATTAAACCAAGATGGAAATCAGCTGGAGTCCTTTCTTTTAGACTGTAGGAGGTTTTGTGGCAGACACAGTGGAGACAACATAGCCATGGCATTTGACGAGATCATTGATGAACATAACATAGCAAGTAAAGTCAGGTACATTATTACTGATAATGCTGCCAATATGAAGTGTGCATTCAAAGTCAAGCTACCACAGGAAGAGCAGCACAGTGATGGCAGTGATGCAGAAGAGGAAAACTTAGATGATCAGAGTCTTTGGGAGGATGTGACCTGGGAAGACGAGACTATCATGGTGAGAACAAGACAAAGGCTGTCATGTTTTGCACATTCTCTGCAATTAGTTGTACATGTAGCCTACATGATGGAATGAAAGAAGCCAAGGCCTTTTCTTCAGTACTTGCCAAAATGTCAAAATTAACCTCATTACTTCACACAAGTACTACATTTAAAGAGCGATTTGAGGCTACATTTGGGACAGATAGATCAATTCCTGCAGCTACATCCACACGCTGGAACAGTACATTCAAGCAGCTACAGGCCCTGAAGTTAACTTTTTTGACCACCAGCCACTGTGGCGGGTTGATTTAAAAAATCCACCTGCCACAGTAACTTTTTACCAGCCAGTGTTTTTTTTTTTTTTTTTTTTTTGCCTCATAAAGGTGAAAAATAGAAATCACACAAACATTTTTCTTTAACTTGTAAGAATACATTTAAGTGCTGTCAAGTTATTAACGAAATCATTTTAAGTAATAACAACTCTTAGACTATAATTTTTTTAAATCTTTTTATTCATTGATTTGCTGTGTCACAGACATAGTCATATATACTGACTGCTGCTAATCTGGCACGCACATACACACACACACACTCACACACACCGTGCTAACTCAACAGATATAGACCTAAGTTACCCCAGCTCATATGTAAACAAATCACATAGGCTACTGTGTTGATGGCTGATTTATTCAGTAGACAGTTCCTGGCAACTGTGAATTACAGCCTTCAGGAACCGTTAAGCAGAACTAAATTAATATTAATATTACTGATAAAGTTACCGGGTACCGGACATTTTCTCACTGGTTCCCAACTCCCAACATACATTTGCACACACATCTGTGTAACTGTCATTGTACCATAACCAACGTCAGATTTGCTTTATCTATTCTCATCCCATCTCACCAACAGTTTAATACTTAACGTTACTCGCACATCCAAACGTAGTCAGAGAAGGGCCTCATCTTCTTTCCGATCGCGCGAACGTTCCGAAACAGGAGTCGCATCTTCTCAAACTGCGCTGCTTTCATGGACGTCAGTGCCTTGACCACCTCGTTACATCAGTAATGAAACAAACGAAACGAAACGAACGAAACGAAATTACAAACGAAATGGAGGACTAAAAAAAAAAAAAAAAAACAGACGCAAAAAAACAACAACTAATGAATCACTCAATTCTCATTGGCTACCCGCCAATGTGGCAGGTAGATTGACCGTTTTACCCGCCAATTGCAAAACTCACCCGCATTTGGCGCGTGGTCGGGTGTTAATTTCAGGCCCTGCTTACAGCACTTGACCGTGAATGGAATCAACTGAAGGATTTAGGTTCTGTTCTCTTTCCTTTTGCGGAAGCAACAGACCTTACAGAGGGTGAGAAAATAAATGGTCACTATTAGTATGGTGGTCCCCACTGTACTTGATTTAAACACTCATCTGCTCCAAATATCAGAGTCACGAAGTCATTGCCGGCCATTAGCCACAGCCCTTCGGCAATCACTTTTAAAGAGATTCTCTGGGATCTTTGTGAGAACCAAAATGGTTGAGCAAAATGGGAAGGAGGACCAGTTCAACCATAATGTCTACTTTCTTGGCAACAATGCTTGATCCTCAGTTTGGCCTGAACTGGGTTGATCTAGATGTGACCAACAATGAGAGTCCAGATTCGGTGAAGAAATTCAGAGAAGATCTGAAAAGAACACTTATAGGTAATGCATTTTATTTGCTTTAATAACCTAAAAATGATTTGTCTGCATTTTATTCTGAAGCAAACTTCTTATTTTTCTACCATATACTCTGTATACTGCAGAGCATAAACATATGCAGTAGGCGGATGTGGCGGGGCGGTGTAATTTTTGAAACACCAGAGCAAGTTTTTATTCCCTAATAAAGAAAGTCCGACTACGCCACCCTAGGGATTAGCCCCAGGGAAAATACTCAAACAATGAGCAAAGCACACAGGTTCGGTTCCCTCATAGAATTAGGCAAGAGACGTGAGTAATACAAAAATACAAATGTTTATTAATAGAAAGATACTTTTAAAATATTGGACACTGAAACCCACTTTAAACTAAACAATAAGAAAAATATACAGAAACAAAAACTAAATACCGGCAGGCCTGAGGCTCCCAACGGCAGGAAGCAACGTGGAATTTGATTTTACAGAGCACACTTCCACACACACACACACACACACCTGTGTCACTTAATCACACAATCACACACTCAACAGTGTACACTGCACACGATAAAGGACCACCACCAGGAGGAGGAAGAGCAATCCACCCGTGGGACCCCAGCGCCTGCAAAATAAAAATAAGAAACTATAACAATGTTCATAAAAATTACCAGATGGACATCAAGAAAGCAAATCCTCACAACCATAAATGTCAATGACAAAAATAAAGAGAAAAACCATTCAAGCGCAGAGAAGTCAATTAGTTGGTCACCTGATTAATACAAGACAATTTTAGCTCAGTAGAGGTTCACACACACACAAATAGAATTGTACTTATAGATAGTTGATCACATGAACCGAGCAATTAACTGGCCTGATTAAATATTACACGCAGTTAAATGGCTTTACAATAATAAAGATGAAGTGAAAAGGAAATAAAAATCAAGTTAACTAAACAAACTATACTTCCAAAAGAGAAGCAAGTTAACAGGAAACAAACAAAAAGAGGTTTCAAATCACAAAGACACAGAGGGCAGCTAGCTCCCCTACACGTGGAAGGAACCAACTAGTCCCCCACACAATCCAGGAATATGAAACGGGTCAAAGATAACGCCACGGTAAGAACCAAACGAGCAGTCCCCTTCTCTTTAGTGAGGATCGCGTCAGCGCGGCCGTATTAACCGCATCACTTTAATAGTGAGAAGACAGTAGCAACAATCACGGCATAGAACGAGAGGGAGAATCCTATAGCAAACAAACGGAGATGTTACCAATCATAATACTATCCCCACTCCCAGTCATAGTAACGTCTAAACACTTACCATCAGGAGATCACGCTAGATAGCACGCTTAGACACGGATTGGTCAGTCATGCCCACCGGTTACACAATGGGATACAGGGAATCACGCCTATTTGATATCCGAAAAGAATGTTAAACCCACACAGCCATTTCAGCACCATATCACGAGCTCTTAACAATAAACATTACCTGTGAGGTGAACAGTCATCAGACCCACTAAGCAGCACGAAGGCCACCGCACCAAAGCTGCACTAATTGATAAAAATGATTTTAAAAGGTTATGCATAGGAAAACTCCAAAATGATCACCCATTAACACACAGCTCGCTTACCTACAGCCACCGTCGACACTAGCAAACCAAACGGGGAAATCGGACGTGACGCCTCCCAGGTAACAGCCAATCAGACTTAAATGCAAGGTACTACTTGCTGATAGGATGACACGGCTGTCAATCACCTGATGCCGTCACACATACAATAATGGTCCTTTATGTCCCTAAATCCAAATAATGCATTTTAACGTGTGTTATTTGTGTATGTTTCATATTTTTCAGATACTTTGACTGCAGAAGTTGAGGCCACAGCAGATGGAGACATGCTGCATTCTGGAGGTGATGCTGATGAAAGCACAGATTCTCCTCCTGGCAAATGCCCACGACTTATAGCTCGCTATCGAGCCCACAAGCACTTGAGCTAACTCACTCAGCTAAGGATGCATGCATTTCAGCTCAGATACACAAGTACTTTGATGCCATTCAAGACACAGACACAAATACAGCACTTGAATTTTGGTCGACAAACAGGGAGAGATTCCCACAGCTTTACTCTCTGGTTGTAAAAGTGCTGTCTATTCCAGCATCCTCTGCAGCAGTAGAGCGTGTCTTTGGCAAAGGTGGCCTCATCGTGAGACCACATCGTGCACGCTTAACTCATAAAATGGTCACAGCGCTTGTATTTTTGAAAAGCAATATGGCCCTGGTTTAGTGCTTGACTGTGCACTATAGTACATTTCATGTTCAGTGTTCATTACAACTCATGTTACAAGACCAGAGAGCTGTGTTCAGAACAAGGTTATCGTTAATGAAAACGAACGAAAAAACGAAAACTAGGTGGGAAAAAACATTGTCGTTAACTGAAATAAAAATAAAAACGAGGCATTACAAAAAAACGATAACTAACTAAAACTGTAATGTGTGTTTGGCAAAACTAACTAAAATAAAATAAAATTATAGAGTAAATGTCCTTAGTTTTCGTCTTTGTCAAGGTCTTTCATTTTTTAACGCTATTTAAAACACGCTGCATTTCCTTTCCCTGCTCTCCCTCTGCCTCTCATGCGTCTCTCACATGCGCGCGCGCGCGCACACACACACACACACACACACACACACACACACACACACACAGCCCCTCCCCTCCCCTCCGTGCACACCGCGTCTCCATGAGAACGACGTTGTTCGTTCGACGTTGAAAGCAAGTTCGCGAAAGGTTGGTATCTCTATCTCGTGAACACCTTTACACAATCACACATTAAAAAGTGGTATAAAAATATTTTAAATTCTGAATATAATTTTGTCAGTGTGTTAATGTCGAACCAAGAAGCGATTGCGCCTTCTTTAGGAAGTTAACTAGTCGCAAGTTTGAGGTAAAATGCACTTTTTGGTTGTGGTTGTCGATGTCAAAACACTATATAAGCTGTGATTCAAATATTAAATAATGTTATGTCATTTTTTTACTTTTACACTGAATATTTGCTGCTTCAATCCAGATGAGTAGGCTATTGACTGTATAGGGTAAATTTAGTATAGTGTGACAATTGTACAGCTGTGGTATTTGTATAGGGTGTGAATTCTGTATAGAAGATGTGTAGATTTTTGGTACAGCGTGTGGATTTTGTAAGAGGTAAAGGAATTTCAATGGGGTGTGAATTTTTTTCTAAAATTGTATGTTTTTGTTGAGTTATTATTACACAATACTTTTTCTGACCTTTTTGAATCATGCCCCTGACAAATAACCCAAATTACAAAAAAGACTAAAACTAACACTAAAACTAATAAAAACTAAACTAAAACTAAGCATTTTCAAAAAATAAAAACTAAACTAAACTAGCAAACCCACTTTAAAAACTAATTAAAACTAAACTGAATTTGAAAACAAAAAGTCAAAACGAAATAAAAATAAAAACTAATGAAAAATGCAAAACTATAATAACCCTGGTTCAGAAAGGAGTTTGTTGTTGATTAAGCACCGTAATAAAGCTTTAAGTTTGTTGTTATGACTAGCTGATAGATTTAAACTAGTCTGAGTATTTCCTCAGCCTATTTAAATGTGGGGGAGAGGCATTAAATAATTGAAATGTCAGCTTTAACTGGAGGACAATATAGTGTGATACAATAATAAAACAGGTTCAATTGTATTTTCATGCACTTGTAATACAATAAAAGTCTACATATACCCTTCTTTTCTTTGAAACCATTTTTGATAGGAAACTAGTTCTGTTGACATAAAATAAAAATATTTTTTATTACATTTTTATATTGCCATTGGTTTAATGGGTTGAAAGGTTAAAATATTAATAGAATGTAAAAATTTACAATACCAATTTATAATCTTTTTTAATTTAATTACTTTCTGGACTCGGGCGGACTCGACTCGGACTCGGCCTTTAAGAACTCGGACTTGAGTCCAACTCGGCCCCTTCTCGGACTCGATGTTTAAGGACTTGGTCTTGACTCGTACTCGACAAAGGTGGACTCGGACCCAACTCTACTAGGTGTAGAAGAATTATGAAGGGGAGGGTGAATATATATATTTTTTAGTGATGCCTATTGGATTTACTGAAAGGGCCGATTAGGTTATCCACTATCTCGGGTTCTTTCAAGTCTGACATGAGATTTTTACATACAGTACGTTAAAAAATTAGGCTATTAGACTATTTCCGGCCCAAAACATTTTTTATTCAACCAGTGATAAGAAAAAAAAGAAAAAAGAAAAAAACAACAACTTGGAACTTCTTTGAGTTGAATGGCATGCCGTCCTAGGGCATAGACTTTCAGAGTGAGAGAAAGAACCACAAACTGAACAAAAAATCACTCTTGTCCTGAGGCTCTATGCAAAGCTTTTTCCTGACTTTCCGGCAAACTTGCTCTCAAGTTAACTTTGTTTAAACTTCCCATGGATCTCCGGAAGAATCCAACGAACACTTCAGCTCCATGAGCTCACTGAGAATCTCCATTCACCCGCATCCAGAACTCATGTTCAGCACCAAAAACCAATGCAAGTATTGTTCTTATCGATCTTCAAATGCACTTTGGACCTTTTTAAGGTGATTTGATTCTCTGATGGTTCTCAAGGTTAACTGTTTGTAAATGTTGCCATTCTTTTCTCTTTCTTTCTATACTTTTCATTATTCTGTATATATATTCTTTGCTTAAGTTTAGTTTGTTGGTGAAGCAAAGGTTGTCTTCAGGTTGGATTCCAGTAAGTGATCTTGTCTGGCCTGACGGTGGCTGTGTGTGAATCCTGGACGCCTCTGTCCTTGTACCATCGTACCATTCTATATCTATAGTCTTTGGGTAAATGCTGCACAGTGTAACGACGAATTATTATTTTTTAGCCCCTAACCTCTTAGTGTTAACTAATAATTGTTGCAAACTGGTACTACCAACAAAACATTAGTGCATTCCCGGAACTGGGCGTCGTTACACTACATCCTTATGATCGCTTTCTGCCAGGACTTTTACGGGCTTTTCCCAAACCACTGAAGTGACGTCGACGTCCGGGTTACCGGTAGCATGAGCCGTCAGGCAAGTGTTATTTAAATAAACTCCTGATGTACTTACAAACTTTCCAATGCCTTGTTTTATGAGTACAGAACCTATTTGTACTACTGTAGAAGTTTGGTACCATTCTGGGCATTATTAGTGGGGTAATTAGGGCTCAAGGTCATGGTGCAAAGGACCCTAGATTGAGTTTACTCCGAAACTCAGATTATTCAAACATTGTAACGTACAAAAGACATAAAATCACAGAGAGTGGTAGGTTGGATCCTGGGAAAACTGCTGATAATATACCCCTCCAAAGGCAACATCATGAATCAGTTCCTGCATTTTGATTTTTAGATAGGACAGTTTCTCTGGGGTGAGTCTCCTCATGCAGGGCCAAGCTGGAGAGAAAGGTGGACACCTCATCAGTTTGCAGGTCCTGCCAGGCCTGACGCTCTCTCTCTCTCTCCTTTCATCCCTTGCTTATCTCCATTGACAGTACCTCGCTAGGTTGTCCTCACTCTTTGCCTGCGTCTTCTTGTGTTTGGCACCTGAAGGAGTTGTGCTGCCCTCGCTCTTGGTCTCCATTACTACACTGTCACTCTCCTGAAGGTAGTCCTGGGCATAGGCGGAGAGTGTGCAGCGAGGGGTTAATATTTCACACTTCATTTCTTTTTTTTTTGGTCTCCTTTCCAAGAAGCAGAACTGGCTTGTATACAATGGCATGGAGTTTCTCAAGCTGCAATGACAACATTGTGTATTTGCTGTTTAAAGTAACAGAAAAACAATATAAAAAAAAACTAAAAATATTAATTATTAAGAAAATATAACATTATTGATGACAGCCTCCAGGTTACTGCCATTCAGGATTTTTAACCTAATGGTGAGTTTAGCTTTTGTATAACCAAGTGCAAACTTATGTGCAAACAGGAAAGGCTCATACGCAAAAACCAACTCTATATAGAAAATGAGGGTACAATATAACTTTTTGTAACATTAGTAGCTTGGGTTTTGCACCTACGTTGATAAGATTATGTAACCATTGTGCAACTGGACAATGACAATCTAAAGATTTATTAAAAATAAAGGCAGAACCTTAGTGATTACATGACCAAATGGGTGAATGCTGCACGTAAAGTGCACATTGTAAAGTGCTTTGAGTAGTACAGTATGAATGCAGTTCATTTGAACTCGATAAGAAAGTTTGATTATTATATTGCACCTGTAATTCTGTCATAATGCATGCCTGTATTTGTTATGAACTCAAGAATTCCTGAGTATCAATTATATTTGCTGTGTGTTCAAATTTTGCCCTGGTAGATAATTTAGGTCTGTGATGTGTTACGGTGAAGATGTGATTACTTAAGGGTATTACCACTAACATAAAAACTAAAAATCACAATTACATCTACCTTCAAATTTGATAGTTAAATTGTACTTTTAAATTAGTTCTGATGACACAGGGAGGACACAGTATCATTGAAAAAAATTATTCAACTTTATCTATATTGGCAAAAAATACTGCCTTTCTGACCTTGCGCTGGCATGCTCACTTAATAACAAATGGTACCACTGAATGTACTTCCTAGATGATCTGGACAGTTTAATGTCATGTATGAAATTGTACGCACCATATTGGCTTCATCCTTGATGGATGCAATGTTGTGGTTTTTCTTATGACCAACCACCCATTCCTCTCACTTCTCATCAAACCTCTGAAGCTTCTTCTTGAGGCGCTGCTCCTTTTTACAATGTGAACAGATCTTTTGAGCACAAAATATTATCCCCTGACAAAAGGGGCACATCTTTTTTGTAGACCCCCCTGGCATTATAACAAACAGTCAGATACAGACAGACAGACTGACAAAGATGGATAAGACAGACAAGTAGACAAAGACAGACAGAGAGAAAAGAACAAGCAATAGATAAAGACTGTGAGATAGACAAAGATATAGATTGGAGAGATGGACAGAAATATAGATATTGAGAACAGAGAGGATGTGAGATATAGAAAATAATGAAGAGATAGAGGTTGGCTCTTAAAAGTGCCTTTGGGTTTTGAAAATCAGGTGTGGCTATAGGTTCGGACAGGTGATGTGTTTGACAGGATCTGCAGGGAGAACAACAGAAAATGTTAATTATGTAGTGTTATGTTGATATAAGATTTTAAAAGTGTACCCTAATAATGAGTGATTCCCATTTTCTTATAAATACTTAGGATAAATAAATACAGATTCACGTTGTTCCTATTTCCTGTGCGACTGTTAAAAGGCGCGTAACATTTTTTTTTTCTAAAGGCGCGTTTTTTCTTACGTGTCTGGGGTTCGTCATCCCAGATTTAAAGGCAACGTTATGTGCAGTACAACGTTAGACCAAGTGATAATATTGTTATTACTGACACATTACAGTGACTTTGTGGGTGAACCACGATGATCAAGAGAAAATGACATCATTAGATAACTAGAGTTAGCTTATGTTGAAGTTGGCTAGCCATTTAGCAAGCCTAATTTCACAGGTTATTTTTCTGATAATGAGGAAACCTTGGACGGGCTTTAATTCGTTGCCCTAACGTGTAAACCATGTGAATCTAATGCCAAAGAAAGTCATCAATTTTTTATAGCATTTAATAGCAAAACGTGATCGTTACTAGGGATGTCCCGATCCGATCCACGGCATCGGTATCGTGCCGATACTGGCCCAAAACGCTAGATCGGATATCGGAGGGGAGAAAAAATAATTATCCGATACCTATGATCCGATACCCATTAGGGGTGGAACGGTACGTGTTCGTACTGAACGTACGTTCGGTGCATGGATTTACACAGAGAATACACGGTATAAAAATAAATAAAACTCGCGTGCACATTAATTAATGTAATACGGAACTAACTCTTAGATACGCGCATATGCGGGTTCTTATAGGGACAACTAATCTGTATCCCTGCCTGTAATGATGTGGAGGACGCAGTAAGATCCAATTGCAGCTTTATAAGAATAATCAACAGGCAGGGTAAATCAGGGGCAGACAGAACAATGGAGATAGTCTCAGAGCAGAAACAGAAAACAGGCAAGGGTCGAGGCAGGCGGCAGGAATCACAGTCCAATGAACAATCCGGGTCAAGACAGGCAGCAGAAGAATCAGAAGTCGGTATAAACAATCCAAGGTCAGTAACAGTTCAGCAAACACAGGGAAAACGCTCAGAAATTGTACACCAGGGCAATGCAATACTTCGCAGTGAACTGAAGAGTGACAGAGGTTTATATGGGTGTATGTGAATGAGCTGCAGGTGGATGAGAAGAGTGTGGATGAGCTGCAGGTGTATGTGCAATCAGTCCCAGGTAAGCGGCATGATGGGAAGTTGAGTTTGTGATGTGATCAGTCTGGTGTGGAGTGCCCTCTGGTGACTCTCAGAGGCACTCCAGCTGGTGATCGTTACATAGCCCCTCCCCAAAGAGCGGCTTCCAGACGCTCCAAAAACAGTCCAGGAGGGAGGTGGAGCAGAGGCGGATCCGGGGGCGGGATGGAGGGCCAGGTCCGTGGGGCAGAAAAGGACCTGTAGATTGCAGCAGAACGGATGTCCAGGGTGGATCAGGCTGTGCAGGCGACCAGGGCGGAGACGACCCTTCAGGCGGCCATGGCACAGGAACAGACACCGGCTCAGGAACAGACAGCGTGACAGCGGCCATCTCTGTTGAGGGCTCAGGTTCAGGCGTGTCGGCGACTATCTCTGCTGAGGGCTCAGTCGACGTGGCAGCGGCCATTTTGTCCAGAGACACTGGCTCGGTGGCGGCCATCTTGTCCGGAGACACTGGTTCGGCATACGTGACTTGAACAGACTCTGGATCGGCGGCGGCCATCTCGTCCGGAGACACTGGCTCGGCGGCGGTCATCTTGTCCGGAGACACTGGCTCGGCGGCGGCCATCTTGTCCGGAGACACTGGCTCGGCGGCGGCCATCTTGTCCGGAGACACTGGCTCGGCAGACGTGACTTGAACAGACACTGGATCGGTGGAGGCCATCTTGTCCTGAGACACTGGCTCGGCAGTGGCCATCTTGTCCGAAGACACAGGCGTGGTTTCGGCCATCTTGTCCGAAGACACAGGCATGGAGTCGGCCATCTTGTCCGAAGACACAGGCATGGAGTCGGCCATCTTGTCCGAAGACACAGGCATGGAGTCGGCCATCTTGTCCGAAGACACAGGCATGGAGTCGGCCATCTTGTCCGAAGACACAGGCTCAGAAAGAGGAAGAGGAACAGATTCAGGCTCAGTATCAGGATCATATTCAGGCTCAGGAACAGATTCAGTCTCGGCGGGACGAGACTCTTGACGGGCTGACGTGACGTGAAGCTCAGTCTCTGGATCGGCAGAAGTGACGTGAAGCTCAGTCTCTGGGTCGGCAGAAGTGACGTGAAGCTCAGTCTCTGGGTCGGCAGAAGTGACGTGAAGCTCAGTCTCTGGGTCGGCAGAAGTGACGTGAAGCTCAGTCTCTGGGTCGGCAGAAGTGACGTGAAGCTCAGTCTCTGGGTCGGCAGAAGTGACGTGAAGCTCAGTCTCTGGGTCGGCAGAAGTGACGTGAAGCTCAGTCTCTGGGTCGGCAGAAGTGACGTGAAGCTCAGTCTCTGGGTCGGCAGAAGTGACGTGAAGCTCAGTCTCTGGGTCGGCAGAAGTGACGTGAAGCTCAGTCTCTGGGTCGGCAGAAGTGACGTGAAGCTCAGTCTCTGGGTCGGCAGAAGTGACGTGAAGCTCAGTCTCTGGGTCGGCAGAAGTGACGTGAAGCTCAGTCTCTGGGTCGGCAGAAGTGACGTGAAGCTCAGTCTCTGGGTCGGCAGAAGTGACGTGAAGCTCAGTCTCTGGGTCGGCAGAAGTGACGTGAAGCTCAGTCTCTGGGTCGGCAGAAGTGACGTGAAGCTCAGTCTCTGGGTCGGCAGAAGTGACGTGAAGCTCAGTCTCTGGGTCGGCAGAAGTGACGTGAAGCTCAGTCTCTGGATCAGGATCAGCGCGCTCTGAGCTTGACGGGACCAGCGTCAGCGAGGGCTTTGAGCTGGTTAGAACCAGCGATGAAGAGGGCTTTGAGCTGGACAGGACCAGCGATGAAGAGGGCTCTGAGCTGGACGGAACCAGCGATGAAGAGGGCTTTGAGCTGGACAGGACCAGCGGCGAAGAGGGCTCTGGACTGGACAGGACCAGCGGCGAAGAGGGCTCTGGGCTGGACAGGACCAGCGGCGAAGAGGACTCTGAGCTGGTTAGGACCAGCAATGAAGAGGGCTCTGTGCTGGACGGGACCAGCGGTGAAGGCTCTAGCTTGGCGGGTATGTCGCTTGCTGTCTCAGGCATGGCGGGCATGACGCTCTCAGTCTCAGGGGCGGCGGGCATGACGCATACTGCCTTGGCTTCGGCAGATCTGGCGTGAAGTGCGGGCTCGGCTGGACTGGTGTGAAGTGCAGGCTCGGCTGAACTGGCGTGAAGTGCAGGCTCGGCTGGACTGGCGTGAAGTGCAGGCTCGGCTGGACTGGCGTGAAGTGCAGGCGGTGACATGGCGTGCCACGGAAGGAAGCTCTCCAGACATCTGGAGAGTGCCTCTCTCCAATCCAGACCGGAGAGATCGGGGAGCTCCCTCGGGTCAACCTCCTTAGCCCCCAGCCGGTAACACAACTTAATTGCCTCATCACCCAGAGAGCAAGAGGCAGCGAGAGGAACAAACCCCCAGGTGTACTGGAACAGATCGAGGCTATCCAGGGCTAAGGCCGCGATCTGTCCAGCGAACTCCCGGCTCATGCTGGGAAGATCAGGAGAGAACCGAACTGCTGGATTGCTGGAGGTCATAGCTGCTGGATCTGGGTGTGGCGAAGTATTCTGTAATGATGTGGAGGACGCAGTAAGATCCAATTGCAGCTTTATAAGAATAATCAACAGGCAGGGTAAATCAGGGGCAGACAGAACAATGGAGATAGTCTCAGAGCAGAAACAGAAAACAGGCAAGGGTCGAGGCAGGCGGCAGGAATCACAGTCCAATGAACAATCCGGGTCAAGACAGGCAGCAGAAGAATCAGAAGTCGGTATAAACAATCCAAGGTCAGTAACAGTTCAGCAAACACAGGGAAAACGCTCAGAAATTGTACACCAGGGCAATGCAATACTTCGCAGTGAACTGAAGAGTGACAGAGGTTTATATGGGTGTATGTGAATGAGCTGCAGGTGGATGAGAAGAGTGTGGATGAGCTGCAGGTGTATGTGCAATCAGTCCCAGGTAAGCGGCATGATGGGAAGTTGAGTTTGTGATGTGATCAGTCTGGTGTGGAGTGCCCTCTGGTGACTCTCAGAGGCACTCCAGCTGGTGATCGTTACACTGCCTCTCTGAACGCGCGTCTATATCGCTTCAAACGTTCACTTTATAATTATACGCGCGCGGCGCGTCCTATTCGCTTTGGACGCGCGAATGGATTCAAACTGTTCAAGCATCGAACTAGACGCGATAGACGCGAATTTGACGTTCTATTCGCGTTTGGTGTGAACGCAGCAAAATGAACAGGCTGCGATGTCAAGATTGCAATGCTGGTGTGTGTGTGTGTGTGTGTCAGAGAGAGAGAGGCACGGGCGCGATCGAACAGTGGAAACATAAAAACATACTCCGTCATTTTCATACAGGACATCATTAAAACTGCAAAAAGTGTTTAGCCTACTTATATTTGTGTAAAACACAACACTGTGCTTTTGTCAAACTGTAAACTCTTGTCAAACTGACTGTCACCCAAAATCACACACACACACACACACACACACACACACACACACACACACACACACACAGTTTAAAAGCAAAAATGATCTCATCTTTTGGACATTCATCATATTGCATTGGTTTTCATTTCTTGTCCTAAAACAGCACAAATCTGTTTATTTTTAAGTTACCCATTCTACATTGAATAAAACAGAAAATCAAATCATGTTTTTAATGGTAGTATTATTTTATACAGAAATAAATTATTTATAATTCAGATGAGAATAAAGTTAAAGTTAATTAAAATTTTAAGGAAACAAATATATTGATCTGAAATATAGCAAATTAATTTTAAATTCATTCAGGTTACCAAACATATCTCAAGGTCTTTTGAATAAAGGGTGGCAGTCTTTCATTATCAACTGTTGTTGTGGACTATATGGAGAAGTATTTGTTCTCCATTTGAGTGAGATGTTTTTATGTGTCTAACTGAGCAAAGTGCTTCCATATATTTTATTATTAGTAGTATTAGTTCAAGAATAAAATAAAAATATCGGATTGATATCGGTATCGGCAAATAGCCAAAGCTGCGGCATCGGCATCGGCATCGGTATCGGTATCGGAAGTGAAAAAGTGGTATCGGGACATCCCTAATCGTTACGTACGACTCTATGAGCCTCGCAACTTACCTGGAAAGTGGTTTGAGCGCAATGAGAAATCACTGAAGAAATCACCCAAATTGCAAAGCGGGCTGGCTCCGTCTCCATAGCAACGGAAGATGATGATCATGGGTAATGCTGGAAACAAATAAAACTGATGGCCATAACATAGTATTGTTGAATTATCAAGCACACTTTCGCGTTTGTGTTGAAAAAAATGAGGATATCAATTAAAAGAGAATCGGCAGCGGGTCCTCAGTTTTATCTGTCGTCATCACCATAGTAACGGTCGATAAGGCTCGTGGGAAATGTAGTTACTGTTAGATTTGACACACCAAACCGATGGAAAACCGGTATTTCTCAGAAAAGAAACGGCAACATTTAGAAGCGATAGCCGTAACTCAACTCTGCAGTCGCGTTCAGGAATAATATATTTACTATATTTTGACTGTTAGGAAGCATTGACGATGGTTTACAATGTTGAGTAGCCTACCGATTATAAAGCAATAAAACAAGATTAAAATCTTCTGATTAAATGTTGAGTAATGTAGCCCTTAAAGTGTGCAAAATGAATAACAATTGAGAAAAAACAATACTGTGCTCTCGAAAGAAAAACGTGGTGCGGGCAGGAAAAATACGTCCCGTTGAAATACATTCGATTGAAAGTCGTGCTGAGTGACACGGAAAAAAGAAGGAAATTTGTGCCCATGGACACGAATCAATAGATTCATGTTGAGTAGCCTAGCCTACCGAATATAAAGCAATAAAAACAAGGATTAAAATATCCTGATTAAATGTTGGGTAGTGTAGCCCTTAAAGTTTGCAAAATGAATAACAATTGAGAAAAAACAATACTGTGCTCTCGAAAGAAAAACGTGGTGCGGGCACGAAAAATACGTCCCGTTGAAATACATTCGATTGAAAGTCGTGCTGAGTGACACGGAAAAAAGAAGGAAATTTGTGCCCATGGACACGAATCAATAGATTCATGTTGAGTAGCCTAGCCTACCGAATATAAAGCAATAAAAACAAGGATTAAAATATCCTGATTAAATGTTGGGTAGTGTAGCCCTTAAAGTTTGCAAAATGAATAACAATTGAGAAAAAACAATACTGTGCTCTCGAAATAAAAACGTGGTGCGGGCACGAAAAATACGTCCCGTTGAAATACATTAGATTGAACGTCGTGCTGAGTGACACGGAAAAAAGGGAAATTCCATGAACACGAATCAATAGATTAAATTTCGTGACTGTGTCACAAACTGCCGTGAGACTGGGTTAGGCAGATCATTCCACCAGCAGGGAACAGTCATGGTAAAGGTCCGAGAAAGAGATGTTGTGCCTATTTGGGGTTGCACCACAAGTTATTAAATATATATATATATATATATATATATATATATATATATAATTATAATACATTAGACATTTACATATCTAATAATCATTTAAACAAGTTATATTTGTCAGAAATGTTATGCAGCTTCTTCAGAGCTCCGCTAAATAAACATTTTATGTTACACATCTTACAAATTCCATAGAGCTGATGTAATCTTATGACCATATCTTTAAATGCAGAAAAGAACAGCAAGCCCTTCTGATTTTTACTTCCAGCTCATTTAGATTGAGAATTTGCCCCATTAAAAAAAGAAGTCCACAGACAGGCAACCTGCTTTTAATGTCCCTTTCAAAAAAGTAAACATTTGCCTGTTTGTATACTTGGTAAACTAACTGCAGAAAGCTGAATACTAACACAATCATCTGCCACAATCTGTCTTTATGTTCCGTCTCTTTGTATTCTGCAGTTTGTTTGTCATACAGTGCTTTGTGCTGCGAGACAAAGGGGATCAACTTGTCAGACGCCTTTCTGGATTTTGACTTTCGTTCACTTGTATGGTGGCTCTGAATTGTCAAAATACCTCTCAAAATGCTTGCTATGGATGCGAAAAACGCAGGAAATTAAACCTCATCCGACTTTTTTACGACGGGTGAATGTTTTGGAGGGTGTGTTACATCATCGACATAACGTGAGGTCGTATCATTTTTTAACTTGCGAAAATTTCGGACGAGAATTTCGGACTCAGTGTGCAAGGTGTTTTGGGTGTTTCTGATACTGCACTAAACTGATTTAAGTCATACCTTTCAGATAGAAAGCAGTTTGTTGCTATGGGTGGTTGCAGGTCTGAGGTTGGTGTGGTGAAATCTGGTGTTCCTCAAGGATCAATTTTGGGCCCTTTACTCTTTTGCATCTACATTTTTCCACTTGGTCAACTTTTAAGATCACTTGGTCTTAACTTTCATTTTTACGCAGATGATACTCACATTCACATACATTCAAAACCTGATGATAATGTGACTGTTGCCTTTCTGTCTCAATGTATTTCTGAGATAAAAAAATTTTCTTTGTCTCGAAATTTTCTTTGTCTAAACGGTGACAAGACTTGGACATTGGTTCGCAAAGCTGGGTTTATCTTTAAGATGGCTGTTGCTAACAGGTTTTTTTTCTGCCTTGCCCCGGTGGCCCTGCTATGCCGTTCATCAGTACATGGCTTCTGATTTTTATTTATTTATTACCTACTAGTTATTGATGCAACAGGGCGTGTCTGGCCGGAAGAAAAACACAGCATTGAAAGCCTAATTCGTGCCAAAAGCTAAAATAGTAGCTGAACACCAAGCCTTCCATAAATGCGGTCACACACCTCACGAGACACTATACAGTACAGTGTTTCTTTGCAAGAGCTTGTTGTTTCATTTGAGTTCGCTGCCAGTACTGATGAAATTATTCGCGATTAGTTAGTAGAGAATGTGCTTAGTCCATGAATATGTAAGAGACTTTTACAAGAAACTGATCTTACAGCCAGAGCTGTTACGATAGCAAGCCAGATTGAATCTGCTGCCAATCAGGCTAAATCCATTTCAAATTCCCACCGCCCCCGTAAAAGCGGTGCAGCGAACAGTAAAACGCAGAACAACGGGGAAACCATCACATTTTTCTCTTAATTCTGCTCAGGTTGGGAAGAGGACTTCATGCTTTTTCATGGCCAGTAGATGGCACCGCAGTAGAATCAATCATCCATCCATTTTTCAAACCATGCTGGTCCAGCATAATATCATACAGGTATAAATTCCTTTTAAATTGATTATTAAATTGTTTAATTACGGTTTATACATTCTAGTTTCCATAGCAGAGTTCAGGATAAATCCTTTCATTACTACTGGAGCTGCCAGTTTGCTACGTTTCAATCAATTATTAAACAGCAAGCACAAACTATGCTAAAGCGGCAGCCCTTTCGGCACACTCAGTGTCCGAATTCTCTCACTCATTTTCATTCACTCTTTCCTACTTTACTCTATATTAGAGGAGTAACATAGGGAGTAGTGAATTAGGGTATGGGGGCAATTTCGAACACAGCATTAGTTGCACTAGATGTAAGGCCCGCCAGTAGAGAATTGCAGTAGTTCAGTCTTGAAATGACCAAAGCTTGGGCAAGGAGCTTTGCCATGTATTCTGACAGGAAGGATCTGATTTCCCTGATGTTGTAAAGCGTGAACTTACAGCCGTGGCCAAAAATATTAGCAGTGACAAATTTTGTTGTGGTGCTGATTCACAATGTTTCTAGATTTTGCAGAATGATCAAATGAATTTTAAATAATTGCAAAAAGCTTAATTGGCTGAAAAAAAAAGAATGGCTGAAAAAAAAAAGAATGGAAAAGTGTGAAGGAGTACTAGTTAGGTGAAATCACTCTATCATTCTGATTGGATCATATGAGCAGACTGATTGCTGTAAAAGGAGGGAAGAAGTGCTTCTTATCATTGTTTTCTTGTGTTGGCAGTAGTTACCTCAAAAGAAAGACGTGCAGCCATCATTACTTTGCATCGAAATGGCCTCACATGCAAGGAAATTGCTGCAGATAATAGTGCACCTGAAAGATCAATTTACTGGATCATCAAGAACTTCAAGGAGAGAGCAGTTCTTCAACTGCAGTGAAGAAGGCTTCAGGATGTCCCAGAGTGTCCAGCAAGCACCAGGACCGTCTCCTCCTGAGGAGTCAGCTATGGAATCATATCACCACCCGTGCAGAGATGCTCAATATTGGCTGCAAGTGAGTGTGATGCATCTCCACACACAGTGAGGCCAAGACATTTGGACAACAGCCTGGTGTCAAGAAGGGCAGCAAAGAAGCCACTTATTATTTATTTACTTATTAGTTATTTTCTCTGATGAAGCCCCCTTCCAACTGTATGGGACATTTGGAAAATCAATTGTCCGGAGAAGAAAAGGTGAACGCTACCATGATTCCTGTGGCGTACCAACAGTGAAGCATCCTGAGACCATCTATGTGTGGGGTTGCTTTTTTTATTCAAGGGAACGGGCTCTCTCACAATTCTGCTGAAAAACACTGCCAGGAATAAAGAATATTATCAAAACTTCCTGCAACAGTAACTTCTCAACGATCCAGGAGCAATCTGGTAATAATCTGTGCATTTTCCAGCATTATGGAGCACCATGTCACAAGATAAGAGTGATAATTGGGGCAGGCCTAACCTAACGGTTAGAGAGTCAGACTGGTAACCCAAAGGTTGTGGGTTTGATTCTCAATATCGGCAGCAAAATGTAGGTGGGGGAGTGAATGAACAGCACTCTCTTCCACCCTCAGTACACACAACTGTGATGCCCTTGAGCACCTAACCCCCAATCGTTCCCTGGGTGCCGCAGCAAATGGCTGACATGGTTCGTGTTCATTACTCCTAATGTGTGTGGACTAACCTGCATGGGTTAAAGGCAGAGGACAAATTCCGAGTATGGGCTACCATACTTGACCTTCATGTCAAGTCACATCACATCATAATGAAGTGGCTCGGCGTTCATTACATTGACATTTTGGATCTGCAGCCAGGCAACTCCCCGGATCTTAATCCCATAGTGAACCCGAGGTTACCCCGTAAATCAGTCCTAAAGCTCCTCCTGTCCGATTTTAGGGAAAAATCTGTTTTTTCCAGATGCCAGATGAGAAGTTTATCTATGTATCATCTTTTTACTCTTTTAATTCATTTTATAGCATTTTATAGCACATAAAGTTATATAAAAAAAAAATATATATATATATATTTTATAACTGTTTTAATTTTCCTTGCTTTTATTTTGTGATTATTTTAATTCCTTTCTGTAAAGCACTTTAAATTGCCATAGTGTATGAAATGTGCTATATAAATAAACTTGCCTTGCCTTGCCATAGAGAACCTGTGGTCAATTCTTAACCCCCTGAGGTCGGCGGTAGCGCCGGCGATACCAGCTTGCTTTCTTTCTTATCAGTGCAAAAGAGACTCAAAATACTCTGTTGATTTTGATCTTACATATAAGTGCATTTTTATACATAATTGCATAATTATACATCATTCAAAACTGTTAAATGTCTTCTTTTATTTGTGTACACTCATAATAAAAACAAAATGTTGTGTTTTTTCGTAAAATAAAGAAAATAAACATGATGCACGTTCTGCTCTCAATGTGAAGTTGTGCTCTCAACACTCTCTCAATGTGAAGTTCATTCTGAAACGCGACAGAAAATGACCTGTAATTTAGCGAATGTTTGTCACACAGACTTGAGACATATGTCTATACAAAGCTTGGAGTCTCTATTTTTACATGATGTAATTTATATCAAAAACAAATATTCTCTGTTTAATAATCCGTATGAAAGCAACGACATGTACAGTTTCTCAAACGCGTCCTCATTAACTCTAATGTGACCACACCATTCTGAAATGAGATTGGTGTAAAAACATGAAGCCTAATGTACATGTATATGTATCTATATATAGACAGAAACATGTTGAAATGTGAACTAGACAGGTAGGCAACCTTTCAATGCTAAATTTATATACATGTACGACACAAGGATGTTTTTCGATAATAAAACACAGAATGATAAAAGTAGGCTAGTATGAGTGTTTACTCTAATATGGTGAATATTGTAATGTTTAGACCCTTGTTTACTGTTAAATACTGTGTTTGTGGATATCTGCTCAAACTTAGATATGTATAATGTGGTAACAATGTTTCATAGTTTGGAGCGGCTCGATCGCTTCAGTAAATGTTCTCTGCATGCACTGTGAGTTTGAGTCACTCGCACTGTGCGTTTGTAAAGCAAAATGCACCAAACATTAGGCTTCATGATTTTATTCTAATCTCATTTCATAAAGTCATAACGAATGGAAACATTTGAAGTAACATGATAATCAATTATTTTTCTCTAGTGTAGTGTTACTGAAGTGTTCTTTTTTAATGATTTATAGGCCGCCGGCTATAGGCTATTGTTATTATTATCTTATGCAGCACTGTACGTAGCCTATGCCTACAAGGCACAACAAAGCTGGTGTTCATTATTTATATATATATATATATATATATATATATATAAATAATGAACACCAGGTTTGTTGTGCCTTGTAGGCATAGGCTACGTACAGGATTTTGGGAATACATTTTAGATTTTTCTGGTTAAAATTGCGATTTATAACTTACAAAATACACATACATATATGTATGTATGTGTATTTTGTAAGTTATAAATCGCAATTTTAACCAGAAAAATCTAAAATGTATTCCCAAAATCGCGCAGCCCTATAGTTTCTCTTGATATCAGCATGTTCACAGCGTTTTTTTTTTTTTTTTACAGGGACCAGATGCTCCACTGAGGAGTCCTGCTAACTTCAACATTCACATGAGTCTCTGTACATGAACATGGTAAAGTGAAAAATCAAACACCTTGGAAATGACAGGTATGTACTATGTTTCAGGAATGGCACAAAGGTGTGTGACTGTTCAAGTCTTCTGTCTTTAGATCAGTGTGTTCAATAATGTGCTTTTTTTTGTCATTTGTTGTGTATCTTTGGATTATGTTGTGTTGTAAATGAATTCAAACAATCTAAAAGCCATTCTTTTTTAAATCTCCTCATTCTTTGTGCAAGGTTCCTCATAATGATAGGGCCTGATAGCACCTGATAGGGCCATTATGGGAGGGTCTTTGTCTTTCTCAGGTGTGAAACACATCAATATTCATGATGAACATGTCTTACAAATTATAAATCATTATATTGTTTTATCTGAATGAGTTGGCAGGATGATTTTCACATAGTTTTGGAGCAAATATTCTAGGCTACGTGATACAATTTTCAAAAGTCTTGTGAAGAAATAATCAGTATGGGTTTCATGACCTTATTTCAGCCACAATTTATTTGTATTTTTTTCACATACACGTCATTATCTCAAAACTACAAACTTTTACATACATGCTCCTGACATATTATTGTAGCAGAGTTTGTGCTGAATACAGTGTAATCAGACTTTAGTCATGAGCACTATGAGCACATTCAACTCTGAGCACTAATAAGGCAAGAATGGATAGGCATAAGTCAGGATTTGGCCCAGAAGCTGATATCCAACTGTGGCGAGCAGGACGAGTGTAACCTTGACAGTAGTGTTCTTGGACCCACGATGGGATACAGTGAAGTTGAATCACATGAAGAACAATGCCCAACTGGGCCTGGAAGAGGGTTCAGCCATTTGGTGTTGTGAAGGTATTCTAGGTTGTGATGGTCCGTGATCACTAGGACCTCCTTCAAGTTGTGTCACACTTCTGGTGCCAGCTTGATAGCAAGGAGCTCAAAGTCACCAATGTCGTAGTTCTGCTAAGCTTTATGAAGCTAAGCTTTATGCATGGATGGTGCGTGGACAGATTCCTCTGCTGCTGAGACAACACTGCTCCGATGCCTGAGGTGGTGACATCCACTTCCACCACAAAGCGGAGGTAGGGGTTGGCATGAATGATGATAGGTATGTTGGTGGATTGCAGTGCCTTCCTGTTACATTTTTCGCTCTAGATGGAGAGGCGGCCGCATCCCTTCCCCAAGATATGAGCAAACATTGGGTTTGTTATCTCTTTGCTCTCTGGACGCATTTTGCAATCGGCAAATTCTTTCTCAAAGCAGTCACCATCATGCAATTAGCGGTGAATCAGATGAGCCCCAACAGTGGCCATATTCAAGTCCACATTGAAGACATTACCAATGCATTCTCTCACTAAAAATGAAGCAAAGAATGCCGTGCTCTTATTTCATTCAGTTTTGTAATTTTATGTATAATCATTCAGTTACATTGTGGCATTTAATAGAAAGACAGCATTTTCAACACGTGAACCGCTTCGTTCCTATGCAAGTATTTGTGTGAGCCTTAAGATTTCCTTTTTGTGAAAAACTCTTGCCACACAGTTTACAGATGAAACATTTCTCTCCAGTGTGAAGTCTCATGTGAGTGTTGAGGCTACTTTTATGACTGAAATTCTTTCCACAGTGATGACATATAAAACTGTTCTCTCCTGAGTGAATCCTCATGTGGCAATTAAGGGTTACTTTACGTGTGAAACTCTTTCCACACTGATCACATGTGAACATTTTTTTTCCAATTAACGGTTTCTCTCCACTGTGAATGATAATGTGATACCTAAGATTTACAACTGTTGTGAAGCGCTTTCCACATTGATCACATGTGAAAAGCTTTTCTCCAGTGTGAATTCTCATGTGGGAATTAAGGGTGTTTTTATGTGCAAAACTCTGTCCACAATGAGAGCAAGTATAAGGCTTTTCTCCAGTGTGAATTCTCATGTGGGCTTTAAGGTTTTGTTTTTGAGTAAAACTCTTTCCACACTGTTGGCAGGTATAACGGCTGTCTCCAGTGTGAATTCTGATGTGGACATTAAGGTTTTGTTTTTGAGTGAAACTCTTTCCACACTGTTGGCAGGTAAAACTGATCGCTCCAGTGTGAATTCTCATGTGGACTTTAAGGCTTTGTATTTGAGTAAAACTCTTTCCACACTGTAGGCATGTGAAAGGCTTCTCTCCAGTGTGAACTCTCATGTGGACTTCCAGGTTTCGTTTTTGACTGAAATCTTTTCCACATTGACGGCAAGTGAAATAACTGTTAGGTTTGGTCTTTTGAGCTCTTTTTCGTAAGCGAGTCTTTTCCATCTTTGTGGGTTTCTCTCCAGTCATGAAATCATGATGTTTCTCATACTGATCTTTCTCTTCCATTCCATTCGGTTCTTGACTCTCCTCTTTCAACGGCATCAAGTCTAAAGCGAAAACAGACAAATACAAGTTAACACGAGTTTAATGGCACAAAACAGCAGACATAAAAACCAACTCAAGGCATCAAAGCCTACTGAAAGAGGAGTTGTCTGCAATCTTTCAGGACTTTCAAGCACTTTTTCCAGCATCAATTTTTAGTTTTCAAGGACACCATAAAATACATGTTACTATTGTTACGTCTTCCTCTTTTAGTCTGGGGTAAATAGGGAACGACGAACAATAAATATGTGGAGAGACCTTGAGATCTTCAACACTCCAGTCCCAGAGTCACAAACAACCAAACATTAGGGTTTCAAAGATGGCATGTCTGCCTTTTATTTTTACGTTAAGCAGGGGTTCAAAAGTAACCAAGAAAATATTAAATAAAACATTACAAATAAACAAACAATACAAACAAAAACATTACCTCAGGAGGAGGACCCAAACAAAAGAAAACCAAAATACCTCTAAATTAAGGGGATAACATTTACTTACCTATACATAAAATACAGAAAAATAAACAACATATCTTCCCTCACTCCCTAACTATCCATTAAACAGGAGAAAATATATAAGTATCCTCCACCCTACATTACCAACAAGTTTTAACTTATCATTAATGTCATTAACTCAGCTGAACATTATGACGCACACATTGTAACCCAACAACAAAGAGTGCAACGAGCGCTAGCTCGTCTGGGACTGGAGAAAGACCTCAACGCCGCGTTTGTCTCTTTCCTCCACGCTATCTCAGCTGCTTTATAGGGAAATCCTCAAGACACGCACCAATTAGTGCGTGGCCAGCACTCAGATCAATGAATGAGAACAGGTGGTAGTAATTTACCTATCAAGAAAGCAAATACAGGGAGAGAGAAATACAGAGAAAGAGAAAGAAATATACACTCCAACAACACTCCTTGTATAAACAACAATAACAGATTAAATACATCCTTGGACGTAACACGTCATGTTACATAAAAATGCAGATTAAGGACAGAAAATAAACTAAGAAACTCAGACGTATATTGTGACATGAGGGTAACGTGGTTGTCAGCTGTCATAACCATGTCATTGGCAAATAAGATAACTACACATCTAGTGTACATTTTGTATGCCTCCCTAATCAAACACTCCAGATTCAACTCATTAGTAGAGACTTCTGAAGTGGGTGTACTATATCAACAAGGACTGGAATGCTAAATCAGCTGTCCTACTAACACAAAGTTTGCCAGGCCAAAACACAGCTGACAACCTCACAGCTAAATTAATTGATGCAGTGGAGACTTGGGGACTTACTGGGAAAGTGTCTGCATGCATTTATGATAATGCATGAACATTGTGGCAGCAAACTCTCCCGGATGGGTGAAATGGGACTCAGTAGCCTGTTTTGCGCATACACTGCAGCTGGTGGTTAATGACAGTTTTACTGTGTTTGTGCATCAGGTTATCGTTACAGCTGGGCAGCTTGTCAGACACTTCAACCACAACACCCCTACATACAAGGTACTGGAGACAAAACAAAAACAAATTAAACTTCCATAACACCAGCTCATTCAATCGTGCAAAACAAGATGAAACTCAGGGTGTGATGTGTTTGGAAGACTTCTTCAACATAGGTGGGCTGTTCTGTCTAACCGAACGGTAACAAAGCTGCAAGTAACCAGAACCCTCGAGATCCGAGATGAATACTGGCAGAAGATTGCAGAGATTGCGCCAGTGTTGGAAACCTTAAAATGTCCAACCACCATCATGTCAATAGAAAAAGAACGTGTCAGTTTCCAACATTTACCCCATCACATTTAACCTCCTAAACATATACCTGATCAGAGCCGAGGATGACAGCCAAAGAGTGGCAGAGTTCAAGGCAAAGGTTCAGAAGTCCTTAAGTGACTGCATGCGGGTAGTTGTTTTTATTATTAGCCTTTTATTATTATTATTCCTTTGAATTGGTATAATCCCTAGCGTGTAACGTAATTGGGATCAATTGAGGGAACCCTACCATCTTCGAGTGTCTACAGAACGAGCCAATGAACGTTGCACGGGTCGCAGCACGCCCCGCAGCACGGGTATAAACAGGAAGCGGGCGCACGCACCTTTGTCTTTCACTTCGGAGCCGAGCTTCCTGTTTGTTTTTGACTACCAAAACTGCGTTGAAGACTCTTCATCTCTCCACTACAGTGTTGCCGTCACGGCGTGATCAGCGAGTGACTGCGAGCTTATAGCTCAAACAACTGCTGTTATTATAGCATCAAAATTTCTATTGTGTCGGTTCGGTGGGCGTTCCTGTGTGAGGGTCAAATAAAAAAAATTAAATAAAAAAATCTTCACACAAGAGCAACAAAGGCGTGACACTGCGTTTCTGGATGCGGTCATTCCCTAGCGCCAGCAGATGGCCACAATAGCTGCCTCTCGTGTTTGGGCATTCAGCACGCTGATGCAGCCTTTGTGAATAGTTCATGTTCCCATAGCAGGAATATGATTATGGCAGTGTTAAGATCGAGACTTGCTTACCTCAAGGGAGGTGCAGTCCCCTCGCCTATGCCTCGATCTAGTGCCTTTTCGGACCTCAGAATAGACCTACTTTGGGCGCTTAGCCAGGGTGATCTGAGGATTACCGTGAGGGCTTCCCTGCCGAGGCAATCTTCGGGTCCCTCACGTCTCACAAACGCTGCCGCCGTTGGAGCCTTCAAAGGAGCGTGCTGGTCCTTCGCATGGACGACCAGTCGTGTCCTTTGGTGCTCCACCTGACTACCACATGTCGGTTGCAGCATCGGAGAGGGAGCATCAGTCCTCTGGAGATGAGGATTCGGCTGCATTACCCCCTTCATGGAGTGTAGCGTTGCCCGAGTCTGATCCAGAATGGGCGGCTATGCTTTCCCGGGCCGCTGAGAAGGTCGGGCTCCCGAACCGTCTCGGTTGGACGATTGGTTTCTCGGGGCGGGCCGTGCTGGTTCTCAGCGCGCCGATCCGGTGCCATTCTTCCCTGAGGTGCATGAGGAGCTCACTAGGACATGGACGGCGCCGTCCTAGTGGCTCCTCCCTCCTCACCACCCTCAATGGCGGAGCAGCTAAGGGGTATGTGGATGCTTATGGTCGGACCCTTCGTTCCTGCGGGCAGGTGTACCCCTAGATCAAGTGTCCAGGCATTCTGTGGTCACCACCACCTCTGCCACCGGCTGGGGGGCCACATACAACGGGCATGCAGCTTCAGGTCTGTGGACGGAACCTCAACTGCATTGGCACATCAACTGCCTCGAGTTGTTAGAAGTACACCTTGCGCTGGGCCACTTCAAAACACCACTACTAGGCAAGCATGTACTGGTCCGTACGTACGCAATGGTCGCAGTGCTGTCCATCAACCGCCAGGGTAGTCTACGTTCCCGCCGCATGTCACAACTCGCCCGCCATCTTCCACTTCGTTTCGTGCCGTTCATATTCTGGGCCTGCTCAACCGTGCAGCTGACGAGCTCTCACGGCAGCAGGTGCTCCCAGGAGAATGGAGACTCCATCCCCAGGTGGTCAATCTGATTTGGAGGCGCTTCGGGACCGCACAGGTAGATCTGTTTGTCGCCTCGGACACGTCACACTGCTAGTTGTTTTACTTCCCTACCGAGGCTTGGACGTGGCCATGTAATTTTAGAAAATATTGAAAGATGACAGGTGCTTTTGGTGACGTATGATTACGCATAGGCTAATATGTGTGGTAAAAAAATAAACCAATAGCAATGGGAAACTCTTGTGTTGTCATCCAATGTGAAGCCTATGCTATAACGAATACGCCCATGTGTGGATTTGCATAATCTTGTGTATTTGCATTGCATTGCAACTTTGTTTGCGCAACCATTTGCTTCCTGGAAATTTACGCACACGCGCTCGTCGTGACGCACAGAAGTTGTCCTGACTCCTGCTACACCTGCTCTCTAGCGCTCGCTCCATTTATATTCGCCATTTCGACTGCTGCAATGGATTCACGTCGGGGACAGAAGTTATTTTCTCCTGCAGCTGCATTGTAAGAACTTCTGCGAAGCAGTGATGAAGAAAATGTGGAATATTCAGAAGAGAGTGCTGTATCCAGCGTCGACTCTGAAGAAGAGGCTATGTTTTTGGAAGGTCTCAATCCAGTTTTAGATCGGTAAGTGTCTAAACATTTTAGTGAGTTTTTGTTACATTGCTTTTTAGGTTTGATTTTCTGCACTATTGCGGCTTATAATATAAGTACTTTGAAGTACTGTGAAATGCCATTGTTATTCAAGTGCTGTATTAGAAGAAACCCTGTACAACATTGACAAAACAACATACAACAATAATATGTGTCATTTTCTGTGTGTAAGATAATCAGTTGTGTTAGGTGTGTTCCTAATCCTTTTTGTGTAATTCAACTGTGATGAAACTTCAGATGATGACTGGGCACCAGAGGCCTCTGGACAACAGGCAAAGCATCCCTGCATGGCTGCAACATCTTCAGCTGCCTCCAGAAGTTCAAGAGGACAGAAAGGAAGACAGAAACAGCCCAGCACTTTGTGGTAAGCAAATAATGTGATGAGCATACCTCTTGAGAAAAGAAAATGATATTTTAGAGCATCATTATTGTCTGATTGTAGTCTGCATTATTAGCTGGTGGTGTAAATGTTCAATAATAGTAGCAATAGAGTGGGTATGGAGGTAGATTGTTGTATGTGAATGATCATTTGATTTTGAAAATAAAATGTGTCTATATCTACATTTCTTTTCCTGTTTGTTATTCAATAGTGATGGTAATTCAGATGATTCACCCAGCACTTCAGGAACAGGATGGTGCAGTAACATGGACAGCACAGAACCTCCTGAAATCATCTTTAGGCCTCTTCACGCTGTTGGAGCAAAGCTTATAAAAACAGCTTCGTACAGTCCTCTGCAGCTGTTCCAGCTGTTCTTTTCAAGTGCGTTGCTGCAGACACTGATGGCTAACTCCAATGCCTATGGATCAATGTGCCAGACGGTCAACGGCAAGCCATGGAAAGAAATAACCATGAAAGACATGATGTCATACCTGGCACTTGTTATTTACATGGGAATGGTGAAACATTGCCGGACTACTGGAGGAAGTCTGCGCTCTACAGTCTGCCCCTGCCATCTGTAATAATGTCAGGGAGGATGTTTAGTCATGTTTCAACCTCTATTCATCTGAGTGATCCTAAAGCTGGTGCAGAGAACGAGAAGAAAAAGGGATCACCAGCCTATGATCGACTCTGCAAAATAAAGTCCATATATGATGTCATTAGGGAAGCAAGCAAGGCATATTTCCATCCCAATCAGCACATTTCTGTTGACGAAAGGATGGTGGCATCCAAAGCCAGATCTGGACTGGGGATATAAACTACTTGTACTGGCTGATTCACTTGTCGGCTATACTTGGGACTTCTCTGTGTATGAGGGCAAGTCTGCAGCTAATAAAGTCACAGAGAATGGAATGAGTTATGATGCAGTCATGGCACTGGTAAATGAGGTGTTGGGAACTGCTTACAAGTTATTTGTTGACAACTTTTATACCAGTCCAACCCTCTTCAAAGATCTCCTGAGCAAAATTATTTATGCTTGTGGTACCATCAGACCTAACAGAAAAGGCTTTCCCAAAACAACTTTGAACAAGATGCCCAAGAATGCACCTCGTGGCACCATACGCTGGATAAGGGATGATAAGGGATGACAGTCTGTTGTTTGTGGAAGGACACAAGGGAAGTGTTGGTAGCCTCCGCCTTCCACAAAGCCTTCACTGGTGGCACTGTGAAAAGAAGGGTCAAAGGGATTGACGGTTCTTGGTCACTCATGGATGTCTCCATTCCAGCCGCTGTGAAGGACTACAATAGGCTAGTATTATATTATATTTTATTTTATTTTATGATGTTATAATTGTTTGGTTTACTAAATGTACAAATTTTTACTTATTTTTCCAGGTACATGGGGGGAGTGGATTACTCTGATGCGCTTATTGGATACTACAACGTCCTTCACAAGACCAAAAAGTGGTATCGGACATTCTTTTATCACTTCGTTTAGCTGACGCTTTTATCCAAAGCGACTTACAATTGCTATATATGTCAGAGGTCGCACGCCTCTGGAGGAACTAGGGGTTAAGTGTCTTGCTCAGGGACACATTGGTGTCTCACAGTGGATTCGAACCCGGGTCTCTCACACCAAAGGCATGTGTCTTATCCATTGCGCCACCCCTACACCCCTACACCCCTACACCCCTACACCCCTACACCCCTTTTGCAATAGGGATTGTGAGAGTATATGTACCGTGTGGACGAGTGGGCTAATTGACAAACTGTCCTTAAAACTCTTCTCTATGTGTGATGGACACTTCATCTTTCACTCTGCTAGCATGAATGACAATCTCCAAGTGTGACTTCATATTTAGTCCAATGCAGAATAACTATTTTGCAATAGGGATTGTATATGTACCGGGTGAACGAGCTACCGGCTAATTGACAAACCATCAACAGAACAGCACTGCCAAACTGTGCAATACTTTGTAATAGTAAATTTGTTTGTATTTTTGGGGGGGAACTTTTTGAGAAATGTTTATCACTATGTTGATTGCTAATAACTAAGAAACAGTGTTGTTTGTAGCTATATACAAATATGTAAATAAATAAAAAAACTTTTATTTGCTAAATAATGTGTCATATTCTTAATAGTCTTTGGTCTTTTAATACCATACTTTCAAGTTGTGTCATAAGCTTTCTCTAGATCAAAGAAAACAGCAATCGCATGTTCCTTCCTTTTAAATGCATCCCGTATGTAATTCTCAAGGCTAATGAAGTGATCCATGGTGCTTCTTCCTCTCCTAAAACCGCACTGAGCATCACTTATAAGATAATTTGAATCCAGCATAGTTGTTGTTCGTTGACCATCTTTACCATAATTTTACATAAACAACTTGTTAAAGCTATTGGACGATAATTGGATGGATTGCTGAGATCCTTTCCTGCTTTTGGGATAGGGATTATCACTGCTTCTTTCGAGGATGGAATCATTTCTGATATTCAAATGGAATTAAAAATGATCAAAAGCAAGCACAGATACTCAAGGTAAATTCTTTAAAAATTGATAGTTAAAGTTATCTGGACCAACAGCTGTATGTGATCTGTTTATGGCCCTCAGCAGCTCTTCCGTGGTGAAAAGTTGGTTATATGACTCCAAATGATCCGATAAAAAGTAAAAAAAAAAAACTTTTCTTCTGCAGCCCTGAATTGCTTTAAAGGCTTTAGAGTTTTTACCAAAAGTTTCTGCAAGGATATTAACAATTTCTTGTTTTGTGGTTATAATTTCATCTTGACGTTTGATGTGTTGAATTTGAGGTCCACAATTTTTCCCCACCATTCCCTGAATCAGATTCCAGACTTTTTTGACTTTTTCTAATTTGTTAAGGTTTACTGTAAACTTTAGCTTTTTGCTATTTTATAGTTTTTTTTTTTTTTTTTTTGCAAATTTCATCAAACCATGGCAATTTAACAATTTAACAGTGTGTAAACACACAAACAACACCAAATAATGAACTGAAAGAACTGAAGAGCTTAAATAGATAAGATAACGAACAAAATACAAACAGGTGGGAACTAATTAACGAGTAACCAAGGTGACAAACTAGTTAGAAGGTGGGCTGAACGCTGTTATCTGCTTTAGTTTTTGAAATGATAGATCCTCGAGGATAGAGTAGCTGCTTTTTTCACATAAACTAATTTTTTTTCTTAACACGTATCCGTTTGTTGGCAGTGACAAGTCGATCATATTTTTTTGAAAACTAAATTTACGTTTAATCAACGGATTAGGCAAACGCGAGGGAGTACTATACATCTAACCAATCTAAAAACGAATTCTATCGTCACGTGACTAACGTCTGCCAATAATATTCGTTCAAAATATAGTGCCATTACCACGACTGTAGCGTAGCACATGCGTTCTCTAGCTAGCTAGCCACATCCATGAGCACATGCCATAAAAGCGGGAGCACTTTCTATGGTGTAAAATCTTGGGGAAATCACCATAAAATCTTCTCTAACGAAAACTACACAATCAAACATTTTCCAGCAGGAATCCTATCCGAAGTCGAGAAACATTAACAGCGGCATCCAAGATTCCAGGTGTAATGGCTCCGGTAAATACTACTGTTTACACCTGTCTTATAACGTTAGCTAATATTAGCTTAGTGCATGAATTCTGTAAACCGTTAACATATAACGTTATTCCGTTTTATGTTTGTATTTACAGGTAACGTTACACTTGTTAGAAATGACATACAGATCACAGAGAAGAAAACATTTGTTTTGAGGAGATACAGAGCTAACGTGTCAGCATGTAAACATTAGCTAGATGTAATTTTAGCAGTGCATGTTAACGTTAACGTAAACACAGTTATTCTATCAGGCTGTAGCGCCGTACATTAGGATATGAAAGACGATTACTAGACAGAGATTAAAGTGGAAAAGATAACATTTATCATATAAGTTTACATCTACTAGCTACATCACCTAATAGGCTAGTCATGGAAGAGATAACATGTAACGTTATTAGCTAGCTACATACGATTACATCAACTACAGACAACCTAACGTTACTAGCTAGGCATGGAAGAGATAACATATATTAAATAGGTTTACATCAACAGCAGATATCCTAATAGCTAGTCATGGAAGAGATACCATGTATTAAATAACATTACATTACAATATTTTTCCTTAATGTAATACATTTTATCATCAAACAACAACAAAATAATTAAAATTAAATTTATTTTACATTTTTCTTTCCGCTTGCTAGAAAGACGCCTACACTGATACCTAATTTGGGAAGTTCTCACAGTCCACACAAAGACACATGTCTGTACATGGAAGCTCATTCAATTTGCATGTGCATCTCCCTTTAACACATTGTGTTTTTTTACAGGAGCAGTACACAAGCTCCAAGATGCCGACAGGGGCTGGGAGAAGTGTCATCCAGTCAATCCCAAATAAGTCTCCCTCAATCTTCCAACCATGGGCCATTGGTGGGGGAACATCAGGCTGACTCTTCAGGGACCTTCTGTATATGGCTGCCTGGTAGTTTGCCCACTGGGTGTGGTTATGCAAGTCATCCCTGTTTGGTGGTAGACTTCTGTCTGTGCACTTTCCACTCTTGAACAGCTGAGACCTTGCATAATTGACATCCCTGCAGTCTTTAAGGTCATAGAGTGCACAGGTAAATGCTTCTGTAGCTTCATACAGATCTGCTGGCAGTTGAAAAGCTGTTCCCAACCTACTCATTGTGGCACAATGGTCTTCGTTAGAAAGCAGTGTTTTAATTGCCTTCACTTTACCAATGCCATACAGAGCACTTACTGTATCACAGCCAGTGAAACAGTGAAGTCCAATCAGAGCATCTGATATTTTATCACCTAGATGGCTCTGTGTTTGTTTTATCTTTTACCTGTGTGAAAGTAGACGTTTGCTCCAATTTCCCTGCAGAACGAAATGGCCAATACTGTTGATCACAATATTTGTACTGTACTGTGAGGCATGCGCACAGTGAAGCAACAGCCGAGTGTCTGCCTCCTCCTGTATCGTAGACAGTGCTGACAGTGGTAACACCTCAAGGTCTGCGCCACTGTTGTTTATTCTGATTACGTGACACTCAGAGCCATGTCCAACTACCAATGTAATGTCCTCAATTTGATCTATTCTAGACTTAGACCACGACTCAAAGAAAAACTGTTGCAGTTGCTCCTTGTTGCCAGCACAAGACAAGAACTTGGACCATTGTTTTGGTGTTTTCTGGTCAGCTGAATATATTTTAGTCAACTGACATCCTTTTGTAACTCGTCTGTCTCGTTCCGCGTTCTTTATGCTCATCTGTTTGTAGGTATCAGGGACGAAATGCACAACTTTTCATTTACTTGCTTTGGCTGCATTGATCAGGTACATAAGTACATTGTTGGCAAATCTTCCAAATGTATTTAGGGGTTTCATGGCTTGTACTAGTGCCATTGCATCACACACCCAGGTTGAGACATTAGGGATTTCAACTGTGGCTGGTGTATATACTGCCCCTTCTAGAAAGTGCATTAATTTGGCTTTGTCTGTTTTTACAATCGAGCCATCAACGTTTGCAATTGCTGCAGGCAAGGGCCCCAGACTATAGACCAGCATTTCCCCTATGTCTATCTTCCTTACTGTTCCAACCACAATAAGCCTTGCGAAGAGATCTCTATCTGCTTTGAGGGCTATCTCCTGGCCTCTCACTTTGGTGACACTTGAGGTAGCTGTATCCTTAAATGTCTTGAGTTTCATTTTTTTCAATGGTGCATGAAATTCAACCTCATCTGTGTTGAGACGTTGCTGAAAGAATTCAACAAATCCCTTCTCACCTATTTCCTTTGCATTCAGCAGATCTGCATAGATGGCTTCTGATCAAGTCAAGTCAAGTCAAGTCATGTCATTTTATTTGTATAGCACATTTAAACGAATGACAGTTCGTCGTCGTGCTTTACAAGTTAGAGCAGGAAAGGCAGAGACAATATGCCTTAAAGATACATAAAAATGTGTGTAAGTTATGTGTGCATAAATTAAAAGACTATAAAGTATAAAAACCAAATGATAAATAGCTAAGGATAGATAACAATATATATGTATCAACATTTCAAAACAATAGATAAAGCAAAAAGACATAAGAAATTAAAGAGAATTAAAAGCAAGAGAATAAAAGTGTGTTTTCAAATTTGTCTTAAAGCTGACAATTGTGTTACAGGACTTGATATGGAGTGGGAGGGAGTTCCAGAGTCTAGGGGCTATTACAGAAAAGGCTCTGTCCCCTCTGGTTTTAAGACGTGTCTGGGGGATGGCAAGAAGCTGTTGGGTTGTAGACCTGAGTGATCTGGCGGCAGAGTAAGTGGACAGGAGCTCAGAAATATACAAAGGGGCTTGACCATGTAAAGCTTTAAAAACAAAGAGTAAAACTTTAAAATCAATTCTAAATTTCACTGGTAACCAGTGAAGCTCAGCTAAAACTGGAGTTATGTGCTCAAACTTTTTGGTACCAGTGAGGAGTCTTGCAGAAGCATTCTGAACTAACTGAAGTCTATTTAAATTATATTGGGTTAGACCTGTGTACAGTGAATTGCAGTAGTCCAAGCGTTCTGATGCTACCTGACCTGATGTAACATGGTAAAGATGCTCCTTTTACAGTGTTTGATCAAATGGGTTCATCATGTGATGTATGGTTGACAGAATGCTCTGAACATCTTTTTCATCCTGTTCCTTTCTTTTTTCATCCAATTCCTTTCTTTTTTCATCCAATTCTGTTCTCTGTCTCGTTGACGTGTTCTGCCCAGCCATGTCCTTGACCTCCATTGTGATGGCTGCTCTCTCGTGCTGTGTCAGTGTCCACCTGTGCACCTTTGTTCAACGAAAAACCTGTGAGCACACCTTTGGTCTTTGAGTCCCTGTTTGCTGTCTGTTCTATTACCTGGTCACATGCAGTGACTGTAAAGGTATATGCCTGTGCCACAAAGTCACCTGATTGTACCTGTGTGTAGATTCTTGGATGAGTTTCCTTTAGAATGTTCATCTCCTGCCAATATGCTGATAGGTATCTACTGTAATTGATTCTGTCATTGGAAAAGAACCACGGCAGCATGAACCGGATGCTGGAAAGATGCAGACCCCAGTTTGCCTCTTGTGTGGCCCTGATGAATGATAGCAGATCCTCTACCATTTCAATGTAGGAACTCCAAAACTGGTATGTCTTGCTTTCTTGTTGTTTGTTGAATTTGTCATAGCCTTCAAGGATTGTGTTGAACACCTGTGATTCAATAATTACTTGACATGTTTCTTCAGGAAAGGCACTTTGGAGGTCAGCAGCAACTTTTAAAGCAGCTTCACGGCAGTCTTGAGAAAGGGTTTCAAGGTAGGCTTGCCAGTGTAACCTGTGTAGTGCCTCACACATCAACTTGTGGCTTCGGATGCTTCTGTTATATTGGTGACCTGTTATAACTCCCCCAACAGACCCAGCAGCAATAACATCAGCCTCAGTCAGAATGTCTTGTAAGCCAGCATCTCCAAATCGCTTACCAATACAGGACAGGAAAGCCATACATGTGTGAAACATCCCCCATTCTAATTGTAAGTCTTTCCTTGTATGTTTCACTCTTCCACCGTATCTCCTGAGCTTTGGCATAGATGGCTTGGTCAAAGACTAGAACTATCTCCTGAAGTTGGAGTCTGTCTGCAATTTCTGTTGATCTTTTAAGGATGGTTTTTACAGTTCCCAATTCTGTAGGACTTGCATCAATCACTGGAAGGTACCCAATGTTGGTTGGTGGTGGAATTGGATCTCCACGGATCACTGTGTTAAAACCAGTCCAGGAAGGAAGGACTTTGCCATGGACTGCAGTCTTCATCAGGAAGTAGGCACCATCTAATTTTTGTGCTGATTTCCTGGTAAGGTTGTGGGTGTCTCGATTTAGTTCCACTTCTTTTCCTAAATGTTCTGGGCCTGTTCTCTTCCCTCTGATGTATGTCTCAAGGTTAGTAGGGGGCGGATCAAGAGACCTCTTTCTTGTTTTCTGTAAACACTGATAGTCAGGGGTAGGTTCATTACATGGAATAATTTTTTTAATTATTATGCCATTTGTATTGTGTGTAGTCCCCTTACCAGACAACGTTTCCTCTCCAAAATCATTATTGTCCCAAACTAGAGTTGCTTGCAACTGTACTTGATTGTTTTGGGGGATGTAAGTGTCACCTCGTAGTATTTGTAGCTGTGCTAAAGCTGTGTCATGTTCAAGTACCTGTGAGTTAGAGGAACAGTGCCCAAGACCATTCAGCTGAGCTGATCCTGTCATGTGTCTGACAGCCATGGCTAGTGCACAGTGTTTGGGCTTAAGTCATCTCCCTTTCATTGTTAGCTTAATAACATCCTGGCCAATTGACACAATCTTCTCAGCCTCCTCTTCACTAACATTCACTCTTTCATTGTCAGTAGAGGGATCTGTTGTCATGGCTGTAGTCCATGCAATGAAATTGAATAGCTTATCTGGGACCAGATTTGATGCAGCTGACTTCGTAAGTTGCTGTGCTGTTGGTGGCCATGTGAGTTTGGGTGTTGCCTTACACTGTTCAACTACGGCATCTTTCAGTGTCATGGCTGCATGGAACAAGAGGCGGGTCTCATTTGTGTCATCTGTTTCAATTTTTCTTGTGTTGTCTTTATCTGATGATGAGGATGAAGATGCTGATGACAAAGATGATCCAGCTGTGGCAACTTCATCTTGGACCATTTCGTGTGGTGTCAAATCCTCAACATAGACAAAGTCATGCCTTGATAGTTTTTGAAACTTTAGAAAAGGATATGACTTTTTTAGTCTCACTTTTAAGGAACCAGATTTGTAAGAGGAGATGTCAATTCCCTCTGTTTCATGGACACATTTCTTGAACAGTGCATTCAACTTTGATAGCTTAAGCACCCTCCGCTTTCTTAGCAAACTTTCCTCCACCACTGTTGTACAGAAATGCTTGTATCCAGTCTGAAACTGGCTGTTTCCTGTGCAGTCACGTTCATCTGTTTTGTACAGAAATACAGTGTAGTTTCTGTAGCATCGGAAATGATACATTGCTTCTGAGGCAACAAGGTCCATTCCACGTATTTGTAGTAGCAGATTTTCATCCCTGCGTGACTCCGCTGCAAGAAGCAGCTTGCCAGCTGTCAGTGTTTCACATTTTTGAAGATTCTCCTTTACCCTCTTCCGGTTATATTTTTGGGTGAAATATTTATCTCTTCTGCATATTATGCACTGCCTTGGAAGGAGATGTGGTGCTCTTTTTAGATGACCCGGAACCTCTGTTGTGGTTGACCGGAGAACTCTAACCTCTGTTGGCGTATTATCATTTGTATTTGTGGTGTAGGCTTCTTCATCTAATATATTGTAATGGAAAAGATAAGGGAAAAACAGAAAATGTAATGACTGCATGGATTGTAGTAGTAATGCTTCCAACTTTATAGTTTTACAACCTGTCTATGTCTAACTAAGGGGGACAAAAAGTAAAAAATTGCCCCAATTTTGAAAAACAAACTTCTGAATATATATATATATATATATATATATATATATATATATATATATATATATATATATATATATATATATATAAGCAATAGTCAGGGCTCAACAGTGACGGTTGCCAACAACAGCAGCTGCACTTCTGAAACTTTGTATACCAGGAATTGAGAGTGGACATGCAGATAACACTTGAGATTCAAATTCTTTAAATTGTCAAATAAAACAAACAACATGTAATTGTTTGTTTACTGTAATTAAGCTTTTTTTTTTTTTTTTTTAGTGTATTAATTTACTCATGACATAAATTTGCTAAAAATGTCAACCTTATTTACAGTTTCAGCAACTACAAGCTGATACCAAGTTGGATAACCACTTCTTCAAGTTACAGCTGAGCCCTAATGGTATGCTTTTATTATTCATATTGACACAAGGTGTGATTACTGTATGCATTTTAATCTGGGCTCATCTAGTTACTAGTTCCTACATCTAGTTTTTTTTTTTAGTAAGTGCCTCATAAATGTAAATCCTCATTTATTAGACCGTGAACCAATAATTTTACTACACTGTTTACAATTCTGCTAATCTGTTTCCCCAGGTAATCCCAGATCCTCAGCCCTGCTGTGAGACATCATCTCGACCTGATCTGACGAAGCCCTGACACATCTATTCTGCTGAAACAATGAAAATGCCCTGTTTTACACGGTTCATCATAAAACCCTTTTAATATTTTGCTCATCTGATTGGAGCAGCACATTTTCAGTCGCTAAATGTTGAAAAATGTGTCCACTAGATGTCGCTGTCTATAGTAGCCTTTTATTAGTTTACCTTGACTAAAATGCCAATTAAGACACAGGACTATGTCTGGCATTTCTCTTAATACATCCATGGTCTGGCCGGGCAGGGTTTATTTTTTATCATGAATTGGCACATCTGGAATGTGAATGTGGCCTTCTGTGATTTCATATTTTTCCACAGCTTTTTGGGCGATTTGGCTTTCTTTTGTATTTAAATTCACCCACTCTAAAGAAGATTGTACAAACTTGATCCAACTTGTTACTGAAAAGGGTATGATGTTTGTTGATGTACAGCTAGTAACATGCACACAACACTCCATATCCAAGATAAAGTGTCATATTTATGTTAGATATATAAATATAGGCCTACAATATAAAAAACATACGTTTGTGAAAATATATGATCAAACAAGAATTGCTGAAATTTTTGCTGAAATACTGTTGTTCAGTATGTGTGGTGTGCAGGGCGTGTTTGAAACCAAAATTGTCAGATGTAGGCTAGACGAAAATGCGTGGCAGATATAGTGTTGTAGCCGCGTCTGTTAGGCTACTCAGTTTTGTGGTAACCTTAGCCATGTTCTTCATGTACTGGCCTTTTGACAGCTTCGGCTGAAGTTGTCCTTGTGTTAATTGTCGTTATAACTTCTGTATGACCTGGCAACATTACTGGCAACAAAAACTAAACATTTTTGTGATTGTGTCTATAATGTGATTGGCTAAACTGATTTTATTTCGGGTGCGGGTCGGGTGTCGGTTCTATTTTAAGCGGGTCGGGTCGGGTGCGAATTTGAATTAGTGCTGTTGACGGATAACGGGTCGGATGCGGTTTGAAGCACTGCGGGTACGGGCGGATTTACAAAATCAGACCCGTGCAGGACTCTGACATTAGATGGCGCTTAATGTAAAACAGAAATACTCCGCTGTCGCGTTTGTCATATAGTTCATGTTCCGACACCAACGAGACCAGCAGCTGTACATTCATCTTGCCTTGCATCTTCCTCGTCTTATTTCTTCCCGGCAGTGTAGATGCTACTTGGCGTATATCTTCTTCGCCGTTACGTATGTGTGCTCAGCAAGACCTTTTTGTGTTTGAGCGCCCTTAAGTTGTGTTTTACTGTAACTTCAGAAGCTCCAGACACGTGAGCAAAAGCGGCAATCTCATTGGTCGGATAGTTTTTGACGCGGCGCGTCAAACCAAAAAAACGAACCTGAGGCGTTTTTTTAAAAAATGACGCTTTTACGCGTGGCGTTTTTCGCGTCAGTGTGCACACTCACATTGGCGCCCTTTGTTTAGTCACGAGGCGTTAAACGTCGGCGAATATCGCACGCGAAATTCGTTCCGGTGTGAACAGGCCTTAAGTGGCAGCAGGAAACGGAGAACAAAGGAAAACCAACTATATAACTAAGGCAGTGTCTACCGGATACATTTAAAAATGCTCTCCGTCCACACCAGCATTTTCCGACATTTCAGTGTGGATGAGAAACTTTTGGAAAACGCCTGAAAATGCTAAATTCACCTTACTGCGCTTGCGTAAAACCTCACTGAGTTGATGCAGACGGAAAAATAAATAATAAAGTTATCATGCTATTCTTCTGACAGGACCATTTTATTCAGCAAAATATCTCAGCATTCACTGTTGATTCCAGGTCGGTCACCATTTGTTTGGTCTAAAACGAGAATGCTCTCATGTATTGCCACAGGACAGCACATGCGAGTGAATTGTCTGTCATGTTTGCAGGACTGTGATATGAAGAGTGTTCAAAATAACATATTTTAGCAACAGTGTGAAAGTGAATAGCACAAACAGGTCCAATACCGGTATAAACATGAATTATCTATTGGTACAATATGCGTCACGACTAAACTTACGTCATCGTTTTTAAATACCTCTGTTTAGACAGTCCACACTACAAAGCGCAAAACGGCTTTTTTAAATTTATCCACTTTGAAGAGCGTTTTCAAAAAGCTTCGTTTTTATTAATAAAAAATGCCGTCTCAGTGTGGACGAACGGCCAAAACGGAGAGAAAAAGATGCATTTTCAAACGTAAACGGCCTTAATTAGGACACTCATATAAAACATAATTTCTGTAGATCATTTTAATAAGGATCGAATGAAACTAACCTGTTTCTTCATGTTTCACGCTGAACACTTCTTCAATCTTTATGTCTTCACTCTCCTGTTTAATCAATGCCATCTTTATAATAGTGTCACGTGGATCTCAGATGCTTCTCCAGGAGTTTTCCTGTGTGTTTGGACAATTTGTCATGTTTAAGATGAGAATAATTAACAGAAAGAAAAATAAATCCACAGTAAATCTCTAAGAACACATAATCAGCTCTAGTTCAGTAGTTCAGCGCACTGGTGAGGGAGTCAGTCAGAGTGAGAGTTAATGGACAAACTGACTAGACAAAAATCACTCAAAACAAGCACTACAATATAATAGGTTGAAATAACAAATTATACAAACACTAAATAAAATGATTTGTAGATTTTACATATCAAGTCGTCATGAAAACATTTGCGATTAGTTCATAAAAGTTGTCTTTATTAATCATAATATTTGTGTTTTCGTTGTATTTTTACACTGTTTTGAGCGGCAGGATTCGTCAGCGCGCGGTGATTCAAGCGCTTTGAATCAGTGAGTCATTTGGCAAAGCATTAGATTCAATTGACTCGGAGTTTCGAAAAGCTCCGTTTCTCCATCACCACTTTCCAAAACCCGAATTCGTGTTTACGATAAACTGATACACGATATAGTGCGCGAAATGAGACGTACCTTTTCTGTTACTCACATGTGAATACGCTTTACTCACACAAAAAAAAAAAACGCAATATTGTTGCATTAAGCATATTACAAAGATATGTTCAATAATACATGATCACATATCTCTTGTAAAAACTATCAAATCGACGATTGTCGATTTAAACTTTAAATGCAAAGAAAAAACACAAACCTTTCTTCAGTCTAATCTTAACAGTTGCAGGAGCACGGCGCAGCTTAATGATGTCATATATTCAGACCAAAATAAAAGTCCTGTTCAATCTGCCATCCACAATCCAGAGTCCACAGAAATATATATAATGGATCAGGGTCGGCGCCACGAGGGGGCCCGAGGGGGCCTGGCCCGGCCACCTAGGTTACTGTGCCCCCTCACCTCTGGTCAGCACACCACTCTTCCTCGGAGCGCGATTTCATCCGTTGAGACTCAGCAACAGGCATGGTGACGGTTCCACTGTGCCCTCTTATTCCTGACATAATAATTAACTACATATCGTCGCTGTCGCCTGTCGGGTGGAAACCTCATATGTCCAAATTTGGTCAATTTCATATTTTTTTACAAATCGATGCTATTGGTCAGTCCCCAAGTGGTACTGTTATTTTTACAAATTATTAACCAATCTAAAGTGTTGAAAATAGCTTGAGAGCAAATCTCTTAACTCCATTGGACAACTGTCTGAGAATCCTCGTAACTCCACCTCTTCTTCACTACGCGGCGCGAGCCTTGCGGCATTTTGTCTCCTCAGGATTGAAAAGTCACAACGATTAAGAAGAAGTCCTCGTCGAGCAACACGTAAAGCAAGCCTTAACTCTGATTTTATCTGTGTTAAACTATGATATCAGTTATTGATGTATTTTAAATGTCTACTTATTACTAGGCTTATTATTACTAGGCGTATTATACGTGTGCATTGAAGTTTTAAAATGTATCTAATATAATACTTGAATTGAATTAAATGTTTTGGATACCAGCATTAAATTATTGTTTTTATTATTATTTTACTGACTCGAAGTTGGCACTGTGCATGTAAAATAGCTACCCCAAGTAGCAAGGTTTTATTTATGGGAGAAAAAAGGTAAGTTAGGTCTAACATTACTGGTTTAATTTCCGCCTAATTAGACAGCCTAACGTTAGTCAGCTCATCGTTTTTTGTTCTGCTTCACTTATAGCTCTTAAACCTTTAAAATGGAGTTTAGGAAGATGTATGTAACCAGTCGTTAGCTTTGGTTAACTACTGAAGCCTTTTCTCTTGTCAAAAGGCTCAACGCGACCGCTGACTTTGTTTGCGTACAGATTAATTTCCGCCTATTTTAGACAGCCTAGTATTTTGGTATTGCATGCATCACTCATATCTCTTAAACGTTTAAAATGGAGTTTAGGAAGATGTATGTAACCACAATCATTAGATTTGAATGGCTCTTAAAGCCTCATCTCTTGTCAAAAGGCTCAACGCGACCGCAGACTTTGATGAACACTGCTGGCAGCATGCAGCGACGTCTGTGTCCGTACCATTCTTATCAACAATGACAGCGTAAATTAACCTCGTATCTCCCTGCTCCCAAGTCATAAATCTCGTATCTCCGATTAAACATGATTTTGGGGAAATGTTGTGTTAATGTTGGTACACAACAGTATAGGATAGCAATATAAGGTATAATACCAACTTTAACGATACAAAAAATATGCCGTTTTTTTAATTTCCTGAGAGATACGAGGATTCCGCCCGACAGCGACGATATAGGCCTATTTAAAAAAAAAAAAAAAATATATATATATATATATATAACGTTATTATATATATTTTTGTTGTTGTTGTTGTTGGGGTTTTTTTGTAAATTAATTTAGTTTTACTAGAATAAAATCAGCTTTGCAACTTTGCATTTTCACTCGCGACAGGCGATTAAATAAATTAGGTCACTAGCAGCTTGTATGTAATTGATTGAAATATGACTCATGACGTTAAATTTTTTTTTTTTTTCAGTCAACTACTACTCTTTATTCATAATAATCTGTATTCGTCTAAAACACCTAACGTGCTTGATCATTCAAGCAATCATGGATTTATAGATGTTGTTGTTGTTGTTTTAATTAAAAGTGGGTGTATTATTATTATTGAGGGTGGGAGAGGTATGCCCCCCCAGTGACACAACGAGGCCCCCTCGTTCGGTATGTCCTGGCGCCGACCCTGTAATGGATGTCATGGGAATTCTTGGTGAAACGTATATTTTAAAACATGTTGTACAAATATGTGATGAAAAAGATTAATAACTACTAATAACTTGTTAAAAAGACTGTATTCGTTCTTAAAGCACAGTTCATGTGTCAGCATTGAAATGCATATATCTTCCTCAACAATCAGTAAAAGAGATAACTTTTAAAAAAGCAATAAAAATGTTAAGGTTAATGTTAATGCTAAAAAAGTATTGACAAAAATGGTCATTGTGGTTCCATGTGTTTGTCTTTTCTGGTGTTCTATAATAAATATCTTCTGATTACAACATTATTATCTTTGTCTGTGACAGAAGTCCATCCTGTTAAGCATTTACAATGATTTCATAAAGTCAGCAATAAATAAAGTGTCAATGAAAATTTATAGAAGTGTCAATAGGCTACTTGCACGCAGACTCGTTACGTAGTTCCGCTTTGAAGTAATAGGGCTCGCTGAGTTCCGGTTTGTCGGCCATTTGTCGTTTGTCGGCCATTGTTTTGGAGTTTGGAGGAAAATGTTAAGAAAAAAGTGTGTTTATAGATTTCAGAGACAGCAAAAGGTATACAACGTACACTGTTGTGTTCCGCTGTGTACATCTTCTGCAAAGTTCAACGGAACTTTAAGTTTTCACAGTTTTCCTTCAGATGTGGACCTTAGAAAACGGTGGCTTGTGAACATACGCCGAGACGATTTTTGTCCTACCAGCAATTCTAAGGTTTGCAGTAAACATTTTAGCAGTGATCAGATTATTGAACCGCAAACACCACAGGCACGAAAAAAGTTAGTAACTGGCGCTGTGCCAGTGCTTTTTGCCTGGAATGATTACGCCGTTAAAGCATCGCGGTCCAGTGTGTGGGAGAGGAGAGAGAGGCCTGCTGAAGTGGTATCCGTCGAACCCATACCCATGGATGTAACGATGGATCATGACTACTGTAGCACTCCTGAGTCTTCATTTTTAGACCTAGCATGTGCTAAAATAGAAGAACTTTCTAATGAAGTGGAGGAGCTGAACAAACAGCTACAAGAGCTACACGTTCAGCGTGATTTTGGATTGGAACGGTTTGCCGGCTCAGATGAGGACATCAGATTTTACACAAGGTAGGTCTAAAGATTGGTAGAATTTTACGATTAGATGTGATTACATATACTCAGTTTTAGATGCATGTACCTGCATTACTAACACGGAAACATGTCAACAATTTGTAAATGTATTCAGTAACACTTCTGCTTATAGGTTCCCCAGCTACCGTCACCTGATGTCATTCTGGTGGCTAATCGAGCCATCCATACACAAAATCATCCGTGTGTCCAGGGCTAAATCTGCTGCTAGAAAGCAGGAAGACATCATACGTGTACTGCCACCATCAGAGGTAGGTTATATTCACACAGTAAGCCTGACTACATTTACAGAACACAGTACAGGGTAGTATTTACAATGTGTTATCTATATATACAACTCTTAGTCTACCTCATAAGACTCTTGTCTGTTACAGGGCTGCTCTCTATCACTTTATCATACTTACAAGCTCTATTTGCACTATACAGTATGTCTGCATTTGCACTACTCTGTCTGGTTTGCACTCTCGCAATATTGCATTTGTTTTTTTATATTATATGTATAATTGTATTTATTCATATTTTTCTTTGTATTTTTAAAATTCTACTTTATGTATTTAATGTTATCCACCAAGGGTCTGAGAGTAACGCAATTTCAATTTTCTGTATGTCCTGTACATGTGGCAGAATTAACAATAAAGCTGACTTTGACTTTAATATGTTCTTATACAAACTTAACTTTCATGCATTTTTTTTTTTACCTTTCCAGAGACAGCTGCTGCAACCAATCGATGAGTTTTTTCTTTTCCTTGTCTACCTGTCAGTTGGATTAAAGGAGAGAGTCCTGGCACACCTTTTCCATATGCATCCTTCCACAGTGAGCAGAATAATTGCGACATGGACAAACTACCTCTATACGCTGCTGGGATCAGTGTGTGTGTGGCTTTCAGCAGCTGATGTAAAATCTAACCTCCCTGAAGACTTCTCTGATTTCCCAGACACACAGGTCATCATTGACTGCACTGAGATCAGATGTCAAACACCATCCTCACCACTTCTCCAAAGTGAAATGTACTCAAATTACAAGTCTCACTGCACAATGAAAGGCCTCATTGGAATAGCTCCTCATGGTCCAGTGACATTCGTCTCTCAGCTTTATGCTGGGTCAGTGAGTGACAGGGAGATCTTTAAACAGTGTGGGATAACAAAAAGACTGACAGAAGACATGGCAGTTATGGTTGATAAAGGCTTTCTGATTAGTGACTGTGTCAATTGCAAAGTGTACTGTCCACCATTTCTGTCCAGGGGAAAGCAGATGCCTGCACATCAGGTGAAAGAAACGCAGGCAATAGCGAGACTGCGTGTGCACGTGGAACGGGTCATCAGGAGGATCAAACAAAACAAACTTTTTGATGGTGTCATCACACTTTCCCACAGTGTTAACATTAATCAACTTTTTACAGTTGCATGTCTGTTGTCAAATTATCAAAACAAGGCATTAGTTAAGACATGGATCAAATGAAATCAAATCTTAGATTACTTTTTATTTTAACTACTGGAATGCTATTCCATATTTATGACTTACTCTAACTGTTAATGTTTCATTGCCATTCTCAATAAATGTTAACTCAATAAATGTTAACTCAGTCTATATGTTTATTTTAAGAACAAATTGTTATGACAAGCAAGATAAATAGAATTTACTGTAAATTAAACTAACATTGTACATATCAGAAAATGGAATTGAACATAAGAAACAGACATTGTACAAATAAAACATTTAACATTTAATAACATGTTTGAGTGCTGTTTTACAGATTTATCTAATTTCTCTGACTTCTTTAAAATTTCAGTTATTGCATTGACTATTTCATACAGTAAGTATTTACTGTAGATGCGCTGGACAAAATAATCCAGTTATTTCATTGACAGGTATTTTGGCATGTATGTGTAAAAGTAAAAATAATCCACCTTCTCTCTGATAACTTTGTGCACTGAAGTGTCACTGTAGATACGCTGGACAAAATAATCCTCCTGGGCCCACACCATGAAATCACACCACTGCATTCCTGAGACCAGTAGTTGTCCCTGCACTTGGTAATAGTAGGCATGGCTCTTTTTCAGGGTGAGAAATCCATGGTCCATTTGCAAATATTTGCAGTCAACAATGTTTTTGACATTAGGACATTTAATTTCAACAAGTCCAAACTGAGGATTGTCAGTGGGATCGAAAACTACGCCATCAGGGGATGCACCAAGCCAGGGAGCATTAGGATGGATGATTAAACCACAGGGTGAGTAGTTCACATTTTTCAACTTGCTGTATTCCACTGTTACCTCTGACTCCATTTCAGCACCTCTTCTCATCTCTGCTGTCTGTCGGGTTCCTCTGATGATTCGCTCTGCAAGGGACTCTGCAGAGCTTAGGCCTCTGACATGGCATATCTCCCGAAACCTGGAAGCGGTTACTCTTGATCTGCGAAGCTGATGCCAGTCAGGACAAGAGCTTTGCTCGCGTGTTGCCTCTTCAATTTTCTGAGCCGTATCTAATGGTGTGTTTAGACTTTGAAGGTGTAAGAGCTCCTCCTCAGTGCAAACAAACATGCATTTAGATGGAGCAAGATAATATCCTTCAAGAGGCAAAGGTGGAGTTGATGGGGCATCGTGTAGTGTGATGTACCGTGATGTTAAGACAGGCTGCTGGTAAGACAATACGCTTCCTTCCTGGACCAACCCGAATGCACTTTCAACAAGTGGCTTGTCAGGTGACATGTTCATGGTGGTAACAAGTGGCTTGTCCTCAGGGCTGTATTCTGCGTATGCCTCCTCAACTCTAAACATGCATGAATCTGGTAAAGGGCCCACCATCCCTCTGTAGAGTCCAGTTCTGTAGGAACATGTTTAGCTGTATTATTGTTGATAACATTACATTTGTTATTGCTTTAATTACTATTTCTATAGTTTTTTACAATTTTTATGTATTATTTTAAATGCTTAAACACTTTAATAGCATAAAGCCTTGCAATGAAATGCAGCAAAGTATCTTTGTTCTCAGCATCCTTGTAACAAAAAAAATGTGGTTGCTGAACTTACCTCAATCCACCTTGTGCAGAACGATTTGCTACAGGTTTTGTGATGACCATGGCATTGATGGGGCCTGGTTTCACGCCCTGACAGACAAGTGTAAATAATCTTAGAGAGAAGAACAAAGCTGAAACTATAAACTTAAAATGCACTTTTAAAAGAATTCAGTTTCTACATAAAATTACCCTGCATAATGTAAAGAACATACTGTGAAAATGTAACCTTGATATCTTTAATATGAACTGAATAAGATCATGTCAAATATTGAAATCATGGTGAAATAAATGGTTGAAATTGAACTTTGATGCTCCTGATGTCAAAATTACACTGAGATTTTAGTCTAAATTTCACAAGCAATGCCACATATTGTGATTATACTTTCTTATAAATAAGGCTAAATTTCTGATGCTAAATTACCATTGTTCGTGGTTTATGCCAGGATTGTTCTCTTTCAGTGCAGCTAAGCACAGGGGGTACAACAGATAAATTAAGCTGGGAATAATGGGCAGTCTGAAACAGCAAGGCAACCGTGTGATTGCACAAAGCAGTGCCTGCCACACATGAACACTTGCTGTGTGTTAGCACCACAGGTGAAACATCCCTGAGTCCAACCTAAAAAAATTTTTATAATTATTAACTTGTACTTCTTGCTAATAAAGTCTAAGTTAGTAGCATGTTAAATTTAGTAGAACAATAACCAAGGTGGGCTTTGTAGGAGCAGAATACACTGTGGCTACTCTGGATTTATGCAATACTTCATACTGGAACCACACAGGTATCTAAAGAAATATGGATTTCAAATTCAGACTGACAACATTCTGATTCTTCTGCAAAACCTCCTTGTTATTTGTAATACTTCAAGAAAATGAACACATCGGAACACACATGAACAATTCAGAACACACATTAAGGCATTTGAACACACTTGAACACCTGAACAAGAAAATGAACACATCGGAACACACACATTAAAGCATCTGAACGATCTGAACACACTTGAACACCTGAACTGGTTTTGGAGAACGGTGAACCCTATGTCTCTAGCATACTATTAAATTGTGTGGTGCCTCATTCTTCCTCATTGACCTGTAACACAAGGCTCTAACGCAGACTTCCCCTGACAGCCTGTCTTTATTTGATACTGAAAGCAATAACACAAGCACATATTATGCAAACAATTAAGGCATTCCTGTTTGTTTACATTTAGCTAACAGTTAGCACTGAAAGCTGATTAACATTAAATGTTGCTTACCTTCGTAACCGTGTATATACGAGGCTGCGTATAATTTAAAGCCTTTCTCCAGCTTGCTGGATGGAGCTTTGGTTGTTTTGCAAATACGATGCACGTCAGTAACGTTAATCCGTGGGAGATCTTGGAGACAGCGGGAGTAGAACGTAGCCATTGCTAAACCGGAAGTGACTGAGCCCTATTGAGAAGAACGCGGAAGTAGGTGTGCAAGTAGCGTATACTTTAAAAAAAAAAGTTTTTCTTTAAAAAACGGATATTTATATAATAATAAAATATTAGTTTATGATAGTTTATTATACTTAATTTAGTCTTTTATTTAGACAGACAGCAAGACCGCGAGACATTAACGAATGAAAAATGCAAGTTATTACCTGTTCGTGGTCAGTCAATAGCCGCGTGTGGTGTCCAAGTTTGTAAATAAAGACTAAATGACAGCTTCTGATATATTTGTATAGCGATTTATTTCATCCATCTCCCTCTTGCTGGTGTACCTTTGTTATTGTGTGACATAGTTCAATAATGAAGGTGTGTTTAGGGCGGGTTTTACAGTGTGTTTACATTTATGACGATTCAGGCATGATTTCGGCGCTTGCCAGTGGAAAAGCGACAAATGGGTGAAGATGGCAGAAGAAGACTGTACATTCGTGAGATGGACGTATGCGCATTACTTCGAGTTTGTCAGAGATAAGTACAAGAAGAATGTAATAGTCAAATGCAACCTTTGTCTAAAACCGAAATAACTATCGACGTCGCGAAATAGCACTAGCAATTAAAAAAAAAAACATCTCGAACAGTGCCATGCGACCACTCCACTTACTGAGAAGAGAAAAAAACATAGGACGAGAGTGATAAGCCAAAGCAGCAGAAATTAAATTTCTCTCGGTCTGCCATCATGCCACTTGAACCTCGAGAAGTCAGAAGACTTGTGGCAGAGTATGTCGTCGAAGAGATGTTACCATTGTCTACGGTGGAATCTCCTGCTTTCAAGAAGCTAGTTAGCAAGATCCCTGAGACCAACAATGAAAAGGTAAGCTAACGTTTCCATGATGACTAGCTAGAATTTTATATAATCTAGTTCATATAGATTCTAGGTCACTGGGTCAAAATGTATAGTCAAAATGTTATAGCCATCAACAGACCTAAACTGAAAAAAAAAAAACTTACAAACATACTAAATGTTTTAAGGCAAGTGGTTGCATCAATTTGTTTTAGCTACATTTAAAAAAATAATAATGTTGAAAGTTAGACACCTAAATTTGTTTATTTAAATGTAGCTAAAATAAATTGATTGCAACCACTTACCTTTAAAAAAATATTACATTCAATTAATAATTTTTTCAGTGTATATACAGCAGCATAATGTGAATGTATACTCTTGCATCCGATTGGAACAGACAATGAATTTGCAAACGTGTGATTTAGCATGATCATGAACTGGAGTTTTAATATCTGTGTATTTAACTTATTTTTCAGCATGTACTGCCAATCATAACATTCGTCAAAGAACTGGATAGGACCTATACTGCCATGGAAAAAGAGCTAAAGAAAACAATTGATGAGCAGCAGTATGTGTCAACAACTGCAGACATATGGGCCGCCTAAAACAGGAGTTTTTTGGCGGCGACGGTCCGTTGGATCGATTCGGAGACGTTGCAACGGAAGAAGGCTGCGATCGCTTGTCGTAGGTTCAGAGGTAGACACACTTATGACGCAATTGCATCTGAACTTGAGGATATTTTTTCCCAGTATGGATTAACTACTGAAAAAGTGACTGCATGTGTGACAGACAATGGCAGCAACTTTGTTTTAAAGCTTTTAAGGAATACCAACAAGTCGAAACTGAGGAGGACGAAGAAGAGGAGGTGGAGGAGGATGATGGGAAAGTGGCCTTCACCGACCTCCACAGCATTCTCACTGGAGAAGACGATGGGGATGCACAGCAAGGGCTGTGTGTGCACGCTCAACCTCATTGCAAACCCAGAATCCAGGGCTGTTTACCGCAGTTCCACAGCTAAGTGTTCAGCACTATGGACCAAAGCTAGCCGGTCCACTGTTGCATCTGAGTGCCTAGAAGAGATCAGTGAAAGGAAGTTGATTGTGCCCTCAGTAACCCGGTGGAACTCATTTTATGACGCCTATGTTCGGATCATAAATGCCACTAACTGACATTAACACACTGAGACTTAAAGGGTTAGTTCACCCAAAAATGAAAATTCTGTCAGTAATTACTCACCCACATGTTGTTCCAACCCCGTAAAACCTTCGTTCATCTTCGGAACACAAATTAAGATATTTTTGATTAAATCTGAGAGCTGTCTCACTCCTCCATAGGCTTCTAAGACACTATAACTTGCTGGCCCAGAAAATGCATTAAAGACATCGTTAATATAGTCCAAGTGACTCCAGTGGCTCAATCTTAAGTTTATAAAGCGACGAGAATACTTTTTGTGCGCAAAAACAAACAAAAATAACGACTTTATTCCACTTTTCATTTCCTTCTCTCTGGGCCTTGAGTCTTTTCACGTAGTGTTTAAGCGTAGCGCGACTGTGTTGCACGTCACCACGTATCACACACATGACCAGCGTCACCCAATAGTGAGCCTACGTGGTATGCTTTAATGAAATGTTACACTAATTACGTTGTTTACAGAAGAGAACATGCATTTCGCAAGTTTTATTTGTACATTTAAAAACTTAGATGCCATATTTAAACTAGCTAGCTTGTATGTTGGCAAACTATCGTGGAGTTAAAGCATTCTTTCGAGCTATGAACTGCATACATGTGACGTCACATGGGGCGGGGCAATGCGAACCTCCAAACTCCACCTGAGTCCGTTTTCGCCAATGCCTTTATGGCTGATGCCTTTTAGTCCGAATCCGTTTCGTCCGATGCCTTTTAGTCTGAGTCCGTTTCGTCCAATGCCTTTTAATCTGAGTCCGTTTCGTCCGATGCCTTTATGTCTGAGTCCGTTTCGTCCGATGCCTTTATGTCTGATGCCTTTTGGTCTGAGGCTGTTTCGTCTGATGCCTAATTGTACGACACCTGACATTGTTTTTCCTGAGACCTGAAGCTTTTCAGTCTGAGGCGCGATGCCGTTTTGTCCAATGACTGAAGCCTTTTAGTCTGAGGCATGATGCCTTGTCTTCATATGACTGAGGTCTGAGGATGTCCTAAAATGTACACCATACGCGTGGTTTATATACATGTTGCTGCTGATTGGGCTGACTTTTTTGAACCAACCACCAAACAAGAGAACCTTAGCTATTTAATTGTTTATCAATTCTAAGAAATGTTCATTTCCAGGTGAGGGAAATGTCTTTCTTACTGTACTGTACTGTACTACAAAGAGCCTGTAGTCAAAATCTAAATTGTAAAATAAACCTTGTTGCAAGCAGAGAATCAGAACCAAATACGTATTGTGCACAAGTTTTATTAACTAAATCACAAACATAACTAAACACAATACACATACATACATGCATGCATTGGTAAAATGATGAGTATCTCTCTATTAGTGTTACTCGATCTTAGGGCTGCATTTGATATCATTGACCAAAACATTGGTTTAAATCATACTTATCGGACCGTTATCAGTTTGTAGAAGTAAATGAAGAGATGTCTTATCGAGTTCAGTATGGTGTACCACAAGGCTTAGTACTAGGACCGCTGCTGTTCACTCTGTTCATGCTACCCTTGGGAGATATCATTAGGAAGCATGGCATTAGTGTTCACTGTTATGCTGATGATAATCAGCTCTATATTTTTTCATGCCCTGACAAAACTTACCAATTCACAAAATTAACGGAATGAATAGCTGACATAAAAAACTGGATGATTAGTAATTTCCTACTACTTAATTCTGAAAAAACAGATTCTAATTATTGGACAAAAAACGTACTCACGTAATAACCTAGAATACTATCTAACACTTGATGGCTGCTCTGTCAAGTCTAAGTCATCGGTTAGGAACCTGGGTGTGCTCTTTGATACCAATCTTTCATTTGAAAGTCACGTGTCTAGTATCTGTAAAACCGCATTCTTCCGTCTTAAAAATATATCTAAATTACAACATATGCTTTCAATGACAAAATTAGAACGATTAGTTCATGCGTTCATGACATCAAGGCTAGATTACTGTAATGCTCTACTGGGTGGTTGCCCTGCACGCTTAATAAACAAACTACAGCTGGTCCAAAACGCAGCAGCTCGAGTTCTTACCAGAACCAGGAAGTATGACCATATTAGCCCGGTTCTGTCAACACTGCATTGGCTCCCTATTAAACATGGTATACATTTTAAAATATTGCTGATTACTTACAAAGCACTAAATGGTTTAGCTCCGCAGTACTTGAGCGAGCTCTTAACGCATTATAGTCCTTCACGTCTGTTGCGATATCAAAATTCCGGCCAGTTGATAATACTTAGAACATCAAAATATCGACTGCTGGTGGTAGATCCTTTTCCTATTTAGCACCAAAACTTTGGAAGCAGACACACTCTTATGTGTCCGTCACACACAACCTAGACACATGTTAGGCTGCATAGATTAGGTCAGCCGGAACCGGAAACACTTCCCATAAATCCTGATGTGTACTCGTTTACATCATAAGAAGAATGGCATCTACGCTTATATTAGTCTCTCTGTTTATCCCGAGGTATACTGCAGTCCGCCGGCTCCAAGCCTTATCCTGATCTGATGAAAGACCTGTGCCTGGACACGACGACAACACAGTCCTGAGGTGACAACTAGTCTCTTACCTGTGAAGGCCTCCTTCCCTTCCCTTTACCTCTGAACAGATAAAACATAGTCAAAATAATTCCAGTTCACATGGATACACGAAAGCGACAAAAAATTGGGTATTATGAGACAAGTAATTTGTTGAGGTCAATGTGTAAAGAAAGACTACATGCCTGCGCACATATATATTCAAACGCGCATACCTATAGACCAGGGGTGCCCAACCCTGCTCCTGCCGATCGACTGTCCTGCAGTTTATCTCCAACCCTAATCAAACACACCTGAAGCAACCAATTAACGTCTTCAGGATCGCTTGAAAATTAAAGGCAGGTGTGTTTGATTAGGGTTGGAGATGAACTGTGCAGGACAGTCGATCGGCAGGAGCTGGGTTGGGCACCCCTGCTATAGACTAAACACGTAATACACGTGCACACTTGTCAGTGTTAAATTTTTCAATGCTTTCACCTTGGAACCTATTTTAAGGTTTGCTTTCTCGAATCACCAGGCACTGTTGTTGTGCGAATGAGTGGGCCGGAGCGCATTAAGGTTGTGTAAGCGCCCCCTAAGTTAATAACTAAAGATCTTTGCAACGGAAGTGAAACAATCAAAACTAACTTCAGCTGGACAATAACTTTATTCTAAAGCTGCTGTAAAGCCAAAACAATCTATGTTACTTTAATTTCCTACTGTCACTATAAAGCTGAGACAACACTGCTCCAATGCCTGAGGGTGGCGACATCCACTTCCACCACAAAGGGGAGGTAGGGGTTGGCATGAATGATGATAGGTATGTTGGTGGATTGCAGTGGCTTCCTGCTACATTTTTCATTCTAGATGGAGAGGTGGCAGCATCCCTTCCCCAAGATTCTAGCGAACATTGCGTTTTTTTAATCTCTTTGCTTTCTGAATGCATTTTGCAATGGGCAAATACTACTTGGAAGTAGTCCCCGCCAGGCAATTAGCGGTGAGTCAGGATCAGTGGTGAGGCACTTGCAACTCTAACAAACTTCCAGATGTCACCAGATGAGCCCCAACAGTGGCCATATTCAAGTCCAGATTGAAAACATTATCAATGCATTCTCTCACAAACAATTAAGCAAATAATGTGGTGTAATGTTCTTTTTTCATTCAGTTTTTGTAATTGTATGTATAATCATTCAATTACACAGTGGCATTTCACAGCAAGACAGCATTTTCAACACGTGAACTGCTTTCCTGTGCAAGTACTTGTGTGAGCCTTAAGATTTCCTTTTTGTGAAAAACTCTTGCCATACAGTTTACAGATGAAAAGCTTCTCTCCAGCGTGAAGTCTCATGTGAGTGTTGAGGCTACTTTTACAACTGAAACTCTTTCCACAGTGATGACATATAAAACTGTTCTCTCCTGAGTGAATCCTCATGTGCAGGGTTCTCAAGTTTTATCAAAAGCTTGGAGTGAGATCACATGCGGTTAGGGGAGGAGCCCTAATGGAGCCCCGCCCCCGCCCGTCCATCCCCGCCCCCCAATTTTACCCATTGTTCATAATTAACCAGCACAAATTGAAATTATAACAATTGGTAAATCTGATAAATGACAGAGCAATTAATCACATCAAATATACTCTTAAATGTTATATTTCAAAATTACAAATATACAAAAATATAACAAATTGCTCCAAACAGTTTGGAAAAACAAATCTTTTTGCATTTTGAATGTGTCTAGTCGTAATGGTATAATGATTTATTGTGTGGTGGGACATTGTGAACAAATGACATAGTATTAAGGTGTGTGTGTGTAAGTATGGCCTGGTAAACCTTACATTATGGGGACAAAATGTCCCCACAAGGATGGCAATATCCGAAATCCTTGTTCGTGTGGGGAAATTTTTTGGTCCCCATGAGGAAAACGGCTTATAAATCAAAAAAGTTATGTTTTTTTGAAAATGTGAAATTGCAGTAAGTTTGCTGTGATGGGTAGGTTTAGGGGTAGGGTTAGTGTAAGGGAATAGAATATACAGTTTGTACAGTATAAAAATCATTATGTCTATGGAAAGTCCCCATAAAAAATTAAAACACTACATGTGTGTGTGTGTGTATGTGTGTACACAAGAGTACACACTGCAGCTTATGAAATGTGTTTTGTGTTGTAAGTGTTTGTTGCACATTTTGACGCCTTGATAACATTGATATATTTAACGTTCTGGCCTAAAAATGTTAGACGAGCTTTCTTAATTCCAACTTACCTTCTCCATCAAGACGTATGTTCGCGTGATGTTGTTGGTTACTTAGTAACGAACGTACGGCGGCCGAGAATTTTCCGTCAACTTCCGTGTGTTCGCGGCTATGGTTCGCGCATCTATGTAACGAACGCAATCTGGCCGAGATACGTGCTGGCGGCAGGAAACTTCACTTTGTGTGCCTGCGCTCGTATACAACGTTATATTTAAAGCTTGCAGGACAACTTGGTTGGCATTGCCTTTTCAGCGTGAGAAATACACGGTGTGGCGTGTGAGCGTGTGAACTGGTTGAATTGCGTGTGTCTCACGGCCAATGCGTGAGACTTGAGAACCCTGCTCATGTGGCAATCAAGGGTTCTTTTACGTGTGAAACTCTTTCCACACTGATCACATGTGAACGTTTTTTTTTTTCCAATTAACGGTTTCTCTCCAGTGTAAATGATAATGTGAAACCTAAGATTTACAACTGTTGTAAAGCTTTTCTCCAGTGTGAACTCTCATGTGGACATTAAGGTTGTGTTTTTGAGTGAAACTCTTTCCACACTGTTGGCAGGGGAAAGGCTTTTCTCCAGTGTGAATTATCATGTGGGAATTAAGTGTGATTTTATGTGCAAAACTCTGTTCACAACGAGAGCAAGTATAAGGCTTTTCTCCAGTGTGAATTCTCATGTGGACATTAAGGTTGTATTTTTGAGTGAAACTCTTTCCACACTGTTGGCAGGTGAAAGGAATCTCTCCAGTGTGAAGTTTCATGTGGTCTTTAAGTCTTTGATTCTGAATGAAACTCTTTCCACAATGTTGACAGGTGAAAGGACTCTCTCCAGTGTGAATTCTCATGTGGACATTAAGGTTTTGTTTTTGTTTGAAACACTTTCCACACTGTTGACAGGTGAAAGGACTCTCTCCAGTGTGAATTCTCATGTGGACATTAAGGTTTTGTTTTCGATTGAAACTCTTTCCACACTGTTGGCAGGTGAAAGGCTTCTCTCCAGTGTGAATTCTCATGTGGACATTAAGTATGTGTTTATTAGCAAAACTCTGTTCACAATGAGAGCAAGTATGAGGCTTTTCTCCAGTGTGAATTCTTATATGGACTTCAAGGCTTTGCATTTGAGTGAAACTCTTTCCACACTGTTGGCAGGTGAAAGGCTTTTCTCCAGTGTGAACTACCATGTGGGATTTAAGGTTTCGTTTTTGACTGAAACTTTTTCCACATTCAAGGCAAGTGAAATAACGGTTAGGTTTGGTCTTCTGAGCTCTTTTTCGTGAGTGAGTCTTTTCCATCTTTGTTAATTTCTCTCCAGTCTTGAAATCATGATGTTCATCTTCCATATTATTCAGTTCTTGACTCTCTTCTTTCAGTGGAATCAGGTCTAAAGCGAAAAAATACAAATACAAGTTAACACCAGTTTAATGGCAACACACAGCTGACAACCTCACAGCTTAACTAATTGATGACTAACTGGGAACGTGCCTGCATGCGTTAAGACAATGGTTAATGACAGTTTTAATGCGTTTGTCTAATAAAGGGACTGTTCAGCAGGCATCCCGAGGCATGGTGAAAGACAAGTGTCTCCTTTCCTGTTCTCAGGGAACATAGGTTACAGTCGTTACAGCACCTTTTAAATTAAATTAAATTGCAAACGAGGGGAGTAACTCTAAAGCACTGTGTAGATCCAGTTTGAGTAAAGCATTGTGGAGTAAAGCATTGTGGAGGCTGGGCACTCTAATAAAGGGAGCGCCTCCAGCTCTAGGGCTGATCTAACAGGGAGGGCCTCGTGAGAGTCCTCCGACCTTCCGACTAGTTTTAGGGAGCTTAGTATTCATAGTATTCATGAACCTCAGGTAGTGTCTGGAACACTATGCTCAACCTGATATATACTGACCAGGCTCTGGGCTAGAATCAGGGAGGCTCCAAGGGAGCCTGCAGTGTGATGATTAATGGAAAACATCTAACTCGTTGGGGAGCCGCTTTCAAGGAGGCCTGTATAAAGGCCTGACTACTTGAAAACGATCCGTGTTAGCAAAGCTAGCCTCAGACGTTCTTACGTGCTCTTACAGACATTTCTGTGGTCCTGGTTATACTTTGTTTACATTGCCAACAGGCAGTGTACTCAGCAGAAGTGCTATCTACCCTTTAAACAAGGGGAGTACAATCTTATGCTTCCGGACTATTGAGGAGGCCTTCTGAAGGCCTACAGATCTGACTGTCAAGAGCGTCAGGCTGGGCAGTGCTAGGCTCTAAGAAAGTGTACTCAAACCGACCTGAATGGGAGGGAGTACTTGATGTGTCTCTACCTGAGCCCCAGTGGGGCAGGGTGAAACTAGATATACACCACAACAGATATACAAAACAGACCTCCTCCTTCTTCTTAAGGAACTCTGAATGACCCCAAGGTTGAAATCTCTTAAAACCACAGAGACTGAGACTTTTTCCTATAAAAAATACATAAAATCATCCCAAAACAATTCTTGACGGACTTATAATCAAACATCGTTCAACTACATAATTCTATATTGTGTCTACAACCTATATGTGTGTCTAATATGCTTAGATCCCATATAAGTCATGTAATTGTTATAACTATTAGATGTTTGAATGAAAGTGTGTCTTGTTTCCTATCAGTATGATTGTATGTTCTTAATTCAAAAGATGGCTTGATTGAAATCTGTGTAAAATGTTTCATATTCTTATAATAGTAATGATGTCTAAACTGTGGCCTCTGTACTCTCTGCTAGAGCTTGGAGAGTAAGGAGATCAAAGATAACGCATGATTTACGATGAGAAGTGAAGAAAATGCCACCTCTTAAATAAAGACAGTGTCTAATTGGTCAGAACTTATCCAGGAGGCTGGACAAACATTTGAGTTTAAAATCTTAGGACCCGAACCAAGCTTTGGAGGAGGGAGAAGAGAAAAAGAAAAGTACATTCAAAAACGATCATGGAGAAGCCATGACGGAGTGACTTGACAGACTCAGAAGAACATGGGTTAAACAGCTTCATTCAAGCCATCTAACTACTCTCGTCTCAGTTTTCTTTCTTTTCTTAGTTTTCTTTTCTTTTCCGTTGTGAGTCTCGGTTCTACGTTAAGTTTTGCGGCAAAGTTTCGGTCCACGATTCGACTGCAAAGCCTGCTTTCCAGCTTCAAAGACTTTCCATTCATCCGCCAGCACACCACGTGATTGGCCGCCCCAGCACACCACGTGACATCTATCCAGGCATGGAGACGCCATCCCCAAAAGGAACGCAAAAACAAGCAAGTAGCCTCCAGACTCTTAAGCTGAACTGGTGCATTGATATAGATTTAATAACCCGCCTAAGAAACGATAGAAGGGTTAAATTAATGATTGATGGTTCGTTCAGGTCATGTCTTATAAGTGCATATAGAAACTTGGGATTTCATCATCTCTTAAAACTCATTCTTTCCTCACTCTCTTTCTTTCTGCAACTCGTATGAATGTGTTTGCGTGTGTTTGTGTTAGATATTAGTTTTATATGTTAGAATAATCAATAAAGTCTTGTTTGTATTTTAAAGAGAAGTGTTACTTGTGTTATTTGCTTACGAATTTAATGTCTTAAACTGCTGATCTAAGTTACCTTGCTAATAAATAGTTTCACTATAGTTTGGATATTTATATCCGCTGCAGAGCTGATAGTTGTGGCCGGTTCAAATGAACTCTGTATGAGTCATTTGCTCGGCCGTAATAAGTGATTCTTTCGAATTCACTATAAATTAATTAATAATTCCTTTTGAGCTAAATTGACCTGTCAGAATCACTAAATTACGTTACACCTAGCTGGTAGAGCTGTTCCGAATACATTTTTGGAGCTTTGAAGCTTCGGTAATAAACAACACCAAATATTCAAAGCTTTTTGGGGAGGGGGCTGGACATATTCTTCTCTCTAATAAAGGCAGGAATCTCCGAGTGTCTGTCTGTCTGTCATTTTACATTTTTATTATGTCAAGAACCATTCATCCAAATCGACTACACACATGGCGAGTGTGTTGCTGCGGACTCAAGGAAGTGCAGTGTCTAATTTGGTGCAAAATGGACATATGACACATTCAGAATTAATAAACTTTTAATAACCTACAGAACAGCGCGAGCCCGAAGCGGCACGCCTCACTCGGGCAGTAGGGCTGTGCCAGTTAACTTGACAACCGCATCACTACTAGTTTTGTATTATGTTTTGCAATCTGGTCACCCGATTATCAGTGAATTTAAAAATATTCCATTGGACATGGAATATCTTATTTCTTTTCCCAAATCTTCACTCAGGTTATATAAAAGTTTCTTCATTTGGTTCGCTTTTCATTTGTCCTACAGTGTTTTTTCTACTTTACCACAGTAAAAACGCGAATGTCATAGGCCTGATACCTAATAGAATAGTAAATCAGATAATATTTACAGTATAATACATGTTTACAATAACAATTGTCCGAAAAAAATATTACGATGTCCAGAAATCAATTTCAATAGTTTTCAATAATAGTGATTTTCAAAAATATTTTTTCAATTATTTTCACGTGAATAAATGGATTAACAGCGTTAAGCGATAGATCAGAGCGCGCGTCTGTGTGAAGACTGTGCGCGAGCCACAAGAGAACACTGTATCCACACCACTGATTGCAGCGGCAAAGAGCACTCAGCAGCTTGATTTAAAAAACAACACATTTCAGCGATAGAACGCCTCTTATTTAACAAACGAACGAAATGAATGCTCTGCTAGTTAACTGGAAATGTTTTATTTATGTGTATTAGGTACATCCGTGCCGCAAGATGTTTCAAAAAGTGGTGGGGAAAGTAGTGGTGTCCCACCCGTAAATTACGCCTATGACGGTCTCTTTCAGGTTCAGATTCAGGTTTATTGATATAGCCCATTTCATACACAGAACGGTAGCCCAATGTGCTTTACATAATCATAACAATTAAGATATAGTTAAAACTAGTTAAAATGTCATGTCAGTCGATTCAAATAGTTAAAATAATTTGAATAAAATAAAAACATGGGACTTCACAGGAAACATAATACACAGAAAAGCTAAATAAATAATTACAAAACAGATAAATAAAAAAACAAAAACACAGCACAGATAAAAACATAATAGCTTAGCTTCTTTCCTGCTCATGTCCCTCATCCCTCTCACAGTGCAGAGCGGTACGATATATGACGCATCTTTGTCGTGAAATATAAAACAAAAGTTTGTTAAATAATATGTAACTTTCTTATATTATTTAGGTTACCAATATTTACTGAATTTTAAAAAAATGTTTTATAGGCTGTAGTGTGGTGTTTCACTGATGGAAGTGCTAAAATAAACACGCATCTGTTGTAAAATGGAGGTCTGAGTTTAAATTAAATTAAATGAATTCCCTTAAATATAATTCAACTGTAAGAGGCTAAATAGAACAAGGTAACGTTTCAATAAACGTGACGTCCCAGTAAAATCTCACGTTTGAGTTTTAACAAGCTCCTAGATTAATTCAGATTGATAATAACGGGATAATAATGTATTTTATTTCGCCAGATTTTATACTGTTAACATATTCAAGCGCAATAAGAACCGTTTCGAGGGGGATGCCAGGTGTACAAAAAAACAAAACAAAAAAAACGAATATTCGAATCCCAAAAGTTTCAATCGAATACCAACCCACCGAATTCGAATATTCGTGTCCAGCTCCAAAACTAGACCTTACAGAAGATGAACTGATGGGCTCTAGCTCTAATGAACCTACACTCAGACCCTGAGGGGCTCGGGGCGAGGATGCTTCAAGCAGATCGCCTCCAAAAACATATTACACATGCCTAAGCCAGATATGGAGTCTCACACATGAATATCATCTGTCTGAAGTTCACAGCTATAGTCTCATTTCTAACGCTTCTCTAAAGTGAGATATATATAAATACAAGGTGGATATCAAGGTGCCGATAGCGGCAGCGGGGAGAGACCCTGACCCTGGTCCAAATCCTTCAGCGGGTCGACCTGGTACGCTTGTAACGCAGACATGTATAGCAGGACCAGCCTGACCCGCCGCCGTGAATGCCCTGCCATCAAGCGAGATGTCATCTGGAGTAGATCAGAAGGCAGGGCCGGAGCCTCTCGTCAATTGGGGGCATCGACACATACCCGTGTCATAACACTCAACAGCTCATCATACGCGGGGCAGGGAGGCTGTGAGGGTTCAGGTTGTACATCATCTTCACCCTCATCAACCATCTCCTGCTCTCTTGGGCTGATTGTAAGTGAAAACACATCCTCTTCCAGCACTCTCGCAAGCTTCTGAAGGGCGTGAGAGAGGACATTCTGCACATTTCTTAAAATGTTTGTCACTTGACATCATTTTCTTTACCTTTTAAAGGTGATCGCAAATCAAACAAGACAGTGCCTGAAGAGGAAAGCAGGATGACATGTTCTCTAGCCCCCACTTTTATACTTCCAGGTCGCACTAGCAGTGACGTCATAGGTTTTCACTGGTCAATGACGATTGCCGTGATTGTATAAGCTTTCAGACACCGGTTCATGCGGAGGCGTTCTCTATAGCGTCATCGACACAGTGTGAGTTCGCTTTCGAAAGGGAACAGAAATTTAAAGGTAGGGATGTTCCGATATGAACATAAAAAAATTTTACACTGGCGAAATTTCCTTACAAAGCAATAAAATAATGCCTAAATAATGCAAACAAATAATTGGACCATACATATAAATGATAAAAATGTATTTGTCATGGATAAATAAAATGGAATAGCCTCCGCAAGGACAATAATGACTGATTTTAATTAAACCATTTTGTTTAGGAAAATAATACAAGGACAAAAAGGGCTAATTATTATTAATAATGCATCAATGTTTTTTGTTTTTGAAAAAGAAACATCTAACATTAATATTACTGTTTCAAATAAAATCATTCCTGTTTGAGTTGCGCTGAAGCTGAATGTACACCGGGAAACTGAAGCGCTTTATTAACAGGATAATAAACTCATTAAACGCATCTTAAGCGATTAATCAGATATTTATACCACATAAACATAATATTACAACTTGTATCTGCACAAAATGACACGAATGCACAAGTGAAGTTGAACTAAGTTACGTGCTGGTCAGAATGTGTACCTCCTGTTGTGGGTGCGCTCTTCTCGTAAAAGTGAGCTAAAACACGGGCAAACAAAGAATTCACAACGTCCTTTTACAGTCATATTCTCATTATAATCATTCTCAGAATTGTACTGCACATGTTGCACTTTTACTGTACTTTTATTTTCGAAGTGATTCTAATATTTCAAGCAATTCAAAACCATCATGGCGTACAGTGCACATCTGAAGTAATGCTGCACTATATTAGAAAAAAGTTACATTGCGATATTTATTTTTTCTGCAATATATATTGCGATATAAAAACAACTTCACTAGATGATTTGAATGGCTCTATTTCAAAAGAATTAATCATTCTAGAATAATTGGGGTGATTTTGTAGGGGAGTGAATCTGCATAGGAAATAATAAACAATTTATAAAGCATAGATAAATACAATAAAAGAAAGATACAGTTGAAATAAGCAGTGCTTTATGTTTTTCAGGTAAATCTAACAGTATTCAGGTACAGAAATTGAACAATCAAATGTAAAATAACGGTCTACAAAATTATACAGTCTTGACTGTATAAATGAAATCTAACCCATATAATTAATTACCGTAATTAATACAATTTATCTTTTAAAAACACGTGCAAATGATAAACTTTCACTCTCTGATGGTTAAACTTTGCAAGTAATGATATATCATTCAGCCCTACTCTGAAGTGTCTCAGCTGAACAAAATAATGCATTATTTATCACATTTAATATATAGGCCAGATTTTCTTATCGGATTGATAATAATATTAAAAATGATCATTTATCAGCTGATACTGATATGGTGGCCAATGAATCGTGCATCCCTAATATCAGATACACGTTTTCCAAACTTTCCACTACTCACTGCTCGCAAAACAATAAATCAGAGTGCTTTTGAACTTAAGAAAGCAATTGGTCAAAAATATATATATATATAAGTTCAGGGCCAATAGCAAAACATAACCTCTAAATACATCTGCATAAGCCCACGCTCGCTCTGTCTGAGGGGGAAAGTCAAAAGCTGGGTTGAGCCTGTGGGTCATTTCTTAGGGTTAATTTTATACAAGTGAAACTGCCTAAAAAACGGCCTGTGGGCTTGTTGTTATTTGCTAACTGCAGTGATCTCATGTCAAATGAAATGACTGACTTGTTTAGGGTTTAAAATAAAATGGATGTCAATACATCAAAATAATAATTGTAACTAATCTCATGATTTGGCAATATCAATATTTTTCCACCAACAAACTTGATTGTTTTTAAGTCTATTATTGTAATAAGGGCCACCTTTCATAAATTGTTAACATTATCATTAATATTACTGTTTTTGGTTTCAATCTTTGGTTTAGTGAAAGGTGCTTGATGGGGCTGTGGTGATAGTTAAAGGGATACTTCATCCAAAATTAATGTTCTCTCATCATTTACTCACTTATACCATCCCAGATGTATATGATTTCCTTTCTTCCGATAAACACAGATTTATAATCCATATAAATAATCTATCTAGTCCATATAATGCAAGTGTAGGTCCTCTAAAGTTTATGCAGAAACACTTTATTTCTAATTGTCTGGTCATGTGATCTCAACAAACATGTCTGTCCACAAGAGAAGACCCGCTCCATGTCAAATAAAACCACTTTAATTAGGACACTCATATGACATTCTTTAGAAACATCATTCATTTCTGTAGATCATTTTAATAAGGACCGAATGAAACTAACCTGTTTGTTCCTCAGTTTCTTCATGTTTCACGCTGAACACTTCTTCAATCTTTATGTCTTCACTCTCCTGTTTAATAAACGCCATCTTTATAATAGTGTCGTGGATCTCAGATGTTTCTCCAGGAGTTTTCCTGTGTGTTTGGACAATTTGTCATGTTTAAGATGAGAATAATTAACAGAAAGAAAAATAAATCCACAGTAAATCTCTGAGTGCGTCTCAATCAGCTCTAGTTCAGTAGTTCAGCGCACTGGTGAGGGAGTCAGTCAGAGTGAGAGTTAATGGACTTAAACTGACTAAACAAAAATCACTCAAAACAAGCACTATAATAAAATAACAAATTATACATACACTTCATATTTGATGATTTGCACATTTAACAGATTACGTTGCCATGAAACCATTTGCGATTTGTTCATAAAATGTAACATTATTAATAATAATATTTGTGTTTTCGTTGTATTTTTACACTGTTGTGTGAGGATATGTTAAATATACATGGTCAAAACTCTTGTAAAAACGATCAAATCGACGTGTATCGATTTAAACTCTTTAAATGCGTAAAACCACAAACCTTTCTTTAATCATAACAGTTGCAGGAGCACGGCGCAGCTTTATGATGTCATATCGTCAGACCAAAATAAAAGTCCTGTTCAATCTGCTGTCAAATATCCAGAGTCCAACTTGTGGTACAGCGTTTTAAAGTGAACATCGAAGATATTTGTGCTTTTTGTAAAATTTCCCCTGAGACTAACACCATCTATTTTGGGACTGTCCCAAGACCCAAATGTTTTGGAAAGAACTCAGTAATTACTTGCAAAGAAAAGTCATAACTCTTGTTAACTTTGAAGAAATTGATGTTATGTTAAAATGGTTTTCATTTGAGGGTGATAAATATATTTTGTTTATTTTAGATTTAATTGTTATAATTGCCCGTTACTATATTCATAAAGTCAAATGGAATGGAAAAATACAAAATTTTGAACATTTTAAAATTGATGTTAAAATATATTTAGAAACAATACCCAAAAGTAAAAACCTAAAAGCTAGGAAAACTACACAGCTGTTTGACAGGTACAGGTGTTTATGCTGTTTTTATTTTTATTTACTTTTCTTTTCTTCTTTACCCCTGACATGTATGGTTATGTACTCTTGTATGTAAATCAAGTTTTGTTCTTGTTAAAATGCAATAAAAAAATAAAAAATAAAAATAAAAATAAAAATAAAAAAAGCCCACAGAAAACAGCGGTGTAAAGTCCAGCTTCAGAAAGTAAAAGTCCTCCTCAGTATTTTGTTCCAAGCATTTTAATTGCTAATGGGGGTGTTTTCAGAGCACCCCTGTTTCACAGGTATACAGTCTGTCTTCAGAACACCCCCCTTGATTTCACTTCTTTTGGATTAGCCCAACTCACTGGAGAAGAGAGACAGACTGAAGAAAGTAGGCTACTAGAAGGTTTGCTGAATATTATTTATTTAATTGTGAGAGCGTTTAATTCATAGTCAGTCAGACCTCTTCTACCATGTCAACAAAGACATTGGCAGTGTGGCAGCATTTTTTTTAAAGTTAATAATCTATTCGTGTCTCAGCCGCGAAGCTGAGCTCCACAGAGCAGCTGCACAGAGCGGCTGAAATTATAGTGTCTGTCAGTTATTATAATACATATGACAAAAACAATTGTCTAAATTATGTTGCATATTCCTCAAAAGTTCTTGTGATGATATCACTAGTTGACAACATAGTACTATTTTCGGAAATCATAGGCTATGATATTGCGCAGGTGCACGTGATGCAACGCTGTCAGAGCCGACAGACTCGTGTGTCAGACTCATTTCAGTGCAAAATAATTAGGTCAAAAACGATTTAATATACTGCAAATAGCCTACTAGTAGCCTACTAAACACCACATGTTTATTTATAATTCATTTAGGCAGACAAGTCTACCAAGTACTGCGCACAGTGCGCAGCTAATTAATTTAACGTTTTTTTTCCTAACGTAATTTTTAGTCGAAAATTTCAGGACTTGAGTCGACCAAGATTTTCTTTGGTTGATTACAGCCATACCACGAACAGCCTAAATTTTTGAATGGGATAGATTGTACGTGGGACGTCCAGTTCTCAGCCTCTGGACAGAATTTTGAACTGAAACCTGCGCTCGTCTGGACGTGCCCCGACAGTGGTGTGCATTTCAGGGAGTTTGGAGAAACTTGAAAAACTGACTGAAATATCCCTTTGAGATTTTTTTGGTCGAATTTTCAAGTTTCTCCAATCTCTTTGAAACCATGGGCAGGGCATGTCCAGATGAGCACAGGAGCGCAGGTTTCATCTCAAAATTCTGTCCAGAGGCTGAGATCTGGACGTCCCACCTACAACCTATCCCATTCAAAAATTTAGGCTGTTCATGGACAGTGGAATTTAGAGGTTCTGAAGGCTGCAAATGCTCAGGGGGGCCCAAAGATTAACATAAAAGTGATATTTAATCAATTTTATTCATTTTTATCAATCATGACATCAAAATATAAAACAGATCCCACCTGTTACTTATTCGACAGGTTTCCTGTAAGCTGTCTGTGGACTTGTCAATTTAAGGCTAATGATGCTGTTATGGATCTGTTGAAGGAGGACTCAAATGCAGGATGACAATTAACAGCTTTATTGATAAACAGATGACACGACGAGGTGGGAGAAGGTAGCAATCCAAACAATAGGTAGAGATGAGACAATGACAACAGCAGAGCAGCAGATGTAATGAGGTGTCTGTAGGCTGGAGTGAAGATATGGCAGATCAGAGTGAGACCAGAGGTAACCAGCTAAAGCCAGACAGGAAGTTCTTACAGCTTGACTTCTTACAGCTTGACGCTCAGGTATCTCAGGCTCAGAACAGGGCTGCTTGCAGGACAGGATTTGGACAGGACTGGAACAGAGAACAAGACGGACAGAGCCAATGGCAGTAACCAGAGCACTAACAAACTTCTACAACAAAACACTAACAATTTAAGAGGAACAATACTAAGACAGTAGTACTCTGAGATACAACATTTAACGAACTGGCAAATACAAGAGGGAAAGAGCAAACATATAAAGGGAGCTAAGAACATGAGGAACAGGTGAGCACACTCAGACAAACAAGGACTTAATGAGAAGACAGGTGCTAACACTCAAACAAGGGCTCAACTAAACAAGGGGGCGTGGTAATGGGAAACAAGGAGGAAGGGACAGAGGAGCACATGGCAAACACAAACAAAGACACAGCCACGTATTTAAGCACAACATAAACATAGAAACATTAAACAGAGACAACACAGACAAAGCTGCCAGGGAAGAACCCTGACAGTACCCCACTTCTAAAGGACGCCTCCAGGCGTCCAAAACAGGCAGAGACCATGGAGAGAACAACTGGGGGGGAGGGAAGGGCATAGACATGGGAGTCCCAAACTGACCAGGGAACACAAAAGGTGGCATATGGCAGGTGGGAACAGAACCGGGAAAAAGATTAGGAGCTGACAAAGGGAATACTGGCTTATAACCAGGAAAAACAGTGGGTGGAATGGGAACTTGATATGGGGCACTTTGGGGACCAGGAACTGGCCTAGCTGGTCTGGGCTTCCAAGGGGGCTTGACAGACCTGGGGGCAAAGACAGGGCTGGTAGGATCGGGGAAAGTCTTGGAAACAGGTAAGGGGACTGACTCGGGGACGCCCTCCTGGGCTGTGCAGACATGCACGGGGACTGACTCAGGGACGCCCTCCTGGGCTGTGCAGACATGCACGGGGACTGACTCAGGGACGCCCTCCTGGGCTGTGCAGACATGCACGGGGACTGACTCAGGGACGCCCTCCTGGGCTGTGCAGACATGCACGGGGACTGACTCAGGGACGCCCTCCTGGGCTGTGCAGAGATGCACGGGGACTGACTCAGGGACGCCCTCCTGGGCTGTGCAGACATGCATGGGGACTGACTCGGGGACGTCCTCCAGGGCTGTGCAGACATGCACGGGGACAACCTCCTGGGCTGTGCAGACGTGCACGGGGACAACCTCCTGGGCTGTGCAGACGTGCACGGGGACGCCCTCCTGGGCTGTGCAGACTGGAGTAGAAGGCTTGGAAACAGTGCTTTCTGTAGCCTCAGCGGGCTCTGGGACAGCACCTTCTGTAGCATCAGCGGGCTCTGGGACAGCACCTTCTGTAGCATCAGCGGGCATTGGGACAGCCCTTTCAGTAGCATCAGCGGGCTCTGGGACAGCACCTTCTATAGCAGGAGTCACCAACCCGTCGATCGCGATCGACAAGTCGATCTTGGAAGCATTTTAAGTCGATCGCGAAGAGTTTTCAAAATCAGAAAAAAAAAAAGTTTTTTTTTTTTTTATTCATTATTATTTATTAATTTAAAATGCACCATGTGTGAGCCTATTGTGTGTAGTAAATGGTGTCTAGGGGAGGGAAAGGGGTATATCTGTCCAATCAAATAGCTTATAGTTTACATATAATGTCTGTAAAACAACCGCTGACTTAAGCCTTGTTTATACTTTCGCCTTGCACCGCAGCGCGAGCCTCCGCTGACTGCGCGCGCACCTCCCCAAACAGACGAGGCATTTATACTTGACGCAACTGTTTTAGACTGAAAACCAGACCATACAACTGTTTTAGATGCGCAAACTGGGTGCCGGTGTGATGAGATGTACTAATATCCGTCTGCTCGGGCAGATTCGGCTGAAAGTCGTGCATCTTTGGATGCGGAGGCGCGCGCGCTGTTACAATGACGTCATTTTTTGACGCGCGCGCACCTCCGCAAATGTTGAATCATAGTTGACAGTTTGTATAGTTATATACTATTTGTATAGTTAAATCAATATTTTGCTAGTGACTAACAGGCAACAAAGAATGTCAAAGTACAACTACATTGTGGCCTTGTTTTTTCATAATTTTATGCAAGTGGTAGATCTTGGTTTACATTTGGACTTTGGATGTGATCTTAGGCTTGAAAAGGTTGGTGACCACTGTTCTATAGCATCAGCAGGCATTGGGACAGCCCTTTCAGTAGCATCAGCGGGCGCTGGGACAGCATTTTCAGTAGCATCAGCGGGCGCTGGGACAGCACTTTCAGTTGCGACAGCGCTTTCAGTAGCATTTGCGGGCTCTGGGACAGCGCTTTCAGTAGCATCTGCGGGCTCTGGGACAGCGCTTTCAGTAGCATCTGCGGGCTCTGGGACAGCGCTTTCAGTAGCATCTGCGGGCTCTGGGACAGCGCTTTCAGTAGCATCTGCGGGCTCTGGGACAGCGCTTTCAGTTGCATCTGCGGGCTCTGGGACAGCGCTTTCAGATGCATCAGCGGGCTCAGGAAACGCCCTCTCTGTAGCAGCAACGGGCTTGGGAAACGCCCTCTCTGCGGCGGCAGTGGGCTCAGGAAACGCCCTCTCTGTAGCAGCAATGGGCACGGGAAACGCCCTCTCTGTAGCAGCAATGGGCACGGGAAACGCCCTCTCTGTAGCAGCGGGCTCGGGAAACGCCCTCTCTGTAGCGGCAGCGGGCTCGGGAAACGCCCTCTCTGTAGCGGCAGCGGGCTCGGGAAACGCCCTCTCTGTAGCGGCAGCGGGCTCGGGAAACGCCCGCTCATTAACAACGGTGGGCTCAGTTAACGCCCTCTCAACAGCAGGCTTGGGACTAGTGGACAAGACAGGATTAACAGGCATCTCCAGGATCTTGACAAGACTAGTTAGAAGTTCAGATAAAGCTTCTGCAGCAATGACAATAGGCATCTTGGGACTGGGATCAGTAAACATAACAGGACTGGTAGAGGTTGTCTCGGCGGGAATGACATCGCTTATCAACGGCATGGGAATAGAACTCACTTGGCTTGACATCTCAGAAACCACTGGATCTGGAGCTTGGGAATGGAGAAATGTAGACTGTTCAGCACGTACCCTTCTCTTCTTCCTCTTACGACGAGGCAGGAGAAGCAGTAACCCTCGTAGAATCAGCACTGACTGAAACAGATTGAGCAGGCTCTGAAGAGACAGGATAGTTCTCGTTAGTAACAGAGAAAACAGTGGTTAAGTCGACAGACTCAGAGATGACTGGAACAGGCGTAATTGACTGAGGGAAGACAGCGGTTGACTTGGCTGTGTCATGAAGAACAGATGGAGACTCAGATCTTGAAGTGACCGGGAGTGACAATTCTCTGAGAGATGACTACGGTGGATCTGACAGTGTCTTGAATAACAGACAGTGACTCCGATCTTGGAGTGACTGGGGCTGGCGTTATTGTCTGAGAGGTGACAGCGGTTAATTTGACAGTGTCTTGAATAACAGTTAGTGACTCAGATCTAGAATTGACTGGCGTTATTGTCTGAGAGGTGATAGCGATAGATTTGACTGTGTCTTGAATAACAGATGGTACCTCAAATCTTGAAGTGACTGGAACTGGCATATCTGTCTGAGAGACGACAGCGGTTGATTTGGCTGTAGCTTGAATAACAGATAGTGAGTCAGATCTTGAAGTAATTGGCATAGTTGACTGAGAGATGACAGCAGTTGACTTAGCTGTGTCTTGAATAACAGATAGTAATTCAGATCTTGAAGTGATTGGGACTGACCTGGATGTCTGAGAAGTGGTGGGGGTTGGTTTGACTGGCTCTGAGGTAGATGTGGTGGACTGGACTGCCCTATTCCGTCTGGATCTCAGTCTCCTCGTAGAAGCCAGAGGAGGATCATAAATGTGACGAGACAGGCGGGGAAAGTTGAAGGCAGATGCAGGTGGGCTTGGCGGCATTCCCCACTTACTGCGATTACCAAGGTAACTAACGAAACCCCAGAAATCCAGAATACGGAGAGAATCCATCTCCCATGCAGGCAAGGGGTCATCTAGGCAGGAGTTAAAGATATCCTTGAGAGCTGCATCATTATAATCTAGCCCCCTAGACCAGGTCCAAAACATCTGGGCAAAACCCCCAACTCCTAAGCCATCCTGGCGAAGAGCAGTGAGACTACGATGACGGGCCATTCTCTCTTGCATGTTGGCGGGTGGCAGGACCTTGATGCTCATCCTGCTGAGTCCTGTAGTGGCCAGTTCGTTCTGTTATGGATCTGTTGAAGGGGGACTCAAATGCAGGATGACAATTAACAGCTTTATTGATAAACAGATGACACGACGAGGTGGGAGAAGGTAGCAATCCAAACAATAGGTAGAGATGAGACAATGACAACAGCAGAGCAGCAGATGTAATGAGGTGTCTGTAGGCTGGAGTGAAGATATGGCAGATCAGAGTGAGACCAGAGGTAACCAGCTAAAGCCAGACAGGAAGTTCTTACAGCTTGACTTCTTACAGCTTGACGCTCAGGTATCTCAGGCTCAGAACAGGGCTGCTTGCAGGACAGGATTTGGACAGGACAGGACTGGAACAGAGAACAAGACGGACAGAGCCAATGGCAGTAACCAGAGCACTAACAAACTTCTACAACAAAACACTAACAATTTAAGAGGAACGATACTAAGACACAGTAGTACTCTGAGGTACAACATTTAACGAACTGGCAAATACAAGAGGGAAAGAGCAAACATATAAAGGGAGCTAAGAACATGAGGAACAGGTGAGCACACTCAGACAAACAAGGACTTAATGAGAAGACAGGTGCTAACACTCAAACAAGGGCTCAACTAAACAAGGGGGCGTGGTAATGGGAAACAAGGAGGAAGGGACAGAGGAGCACATGGCAAACACAAACAAAGACACAGCCACGTATTTAAGCACAACATAAACATAGAAACATTAAACAGAGACAACACAGACAAAGCTGCCAGGGCAGAACCCTGACAGATGCATTGTTATGAACTGTAAAGTACCCAAACATGTTTGATTGCCTTTCCTGTGCACTGTACTGCATGTTTTAAGCAATAAAACTTACATTATTATGAATTATGACCTATTAATGCATTAACCAAGGAGAGCTTATAGGGACCCTGTCAAATAAGTTACAGGTGGGCCCTTCCTGTGCCCACCTGTAACTTATTTGACAGGGTCCCTGTAAGCTGTCCATGGACATGCCATTTTAAGTCTAATGATGCATAGTTCTGCTGATGGGACACATATGCCATTCATGGTCACATAGGCGGTCAGGGGGACGAATAGGCTGTCCGTGGTCAGTGGGCAAGGCCACGGGCTGTCACTTAGATTGGCCGTGGACGAACAGGCCGTTCGTGGTCACATAGGCGGTCAGGGGGACGAATAGGCTGTCCGTGGTCAGTGGGCAAGGCCACGGGCTGTCACTTAGATTGGCCGTGGACGAACAGGCTGTTCATGGTCACATAGGCGTTCAGGGGGGCGGAAAGGCTGTATCGTGGTCAGTGGGCGGGGCCACGGGCTGTCACTTAGATTGGCCGTGGACGAACAGGCCGTTCGTGGTCACGCAGGCAGTTAGGGGGACGAATAGGCCGTTCGTGTCAGTGGGCGTGGTCAGGGGGCGGTCACGGGCGGTCAGGGGGACGAACTGGCACTTCGTGGTCGGTGGGGGTGGTCAGGGAAATTCGCGAAAAGGCGGTCAGGGGAGGCTTGTGCGCTCCGTGGACGCCCGCCTGCAACCTGTTCAGCGCGCGTCGAAACGATTGCAGGTGGTCGGGGGGGTCACCCCCTTGTGGCCGCTGCCCAGATTGCGAGCGAGGGGGCCAAAATTCGTCGGGGCCTCTGGCCTGCCCCGCCGGGCCCCCCCTTGGGCCTGGCGCGGTCGGCCGGGCCCCGAAAAATCACCTAGGGGGCGGCGCGCAGTGGTCCACTTGCCTAAGGCGAGCTAGGGAGAGCTCTGGTATCTCCACAAATTCAAAGATGGAATGACATTCTACCTGCACCAGCCTCTCTAAGAATGAGTCAGACCAGATAACCCTCTTCAGAAGACATTCCTGTTATCTTCTAAACAGAAAAAGGAAACAAACAGAACACAGAGTGATACAGAACCAAAACTTGTCTACGATCTGCACTGCTGTACTCTAATTTTCTTTAAGTTAGTACTGAGGTGGTTTTGACACTGTGGAATGTTTTATCAGTGCTTCCCCTACCATTGTTTAGCGGCCCAGACTCTAGACCCGCTGTGAAAGTCACTTGAGCAACCGCTTCATTTGAGAAAAACTATCGTCATGTCATAAACACAAAGGTCGTTACGGCAAACCGTCAAAATAAAAGTTCGGTTTAACTTGACAGAAATACATTACAGTTGTAAAGTAGAATTTAGATACATTCTAATGTAATATTAATACTAACACTAATAGAAATAAATTATCAAAATATTATTTTTTAAGGAATAATCAAAAATTTTCTTCCATGTATAAATTTTATCAGTAAAGCTCATTGTGTTTTTGTTGTTTGACAAAAATTGAGCTCCTCCTTCTGTGAGATGATTTGCCTTCTTACACAGAATAAGGCAGTCGTGGTATTTATAAGTCATGTTTAATCAAAGCGTTTCAATCTTCTGTTTATTCAGCTACAGCGATAGGGATTTCCTGGAATGATGCGCATTATTGTACTTCTGCGGCGGGGCATATTTATCGTGTTTGCATGAGAGCGCCCTCTGGCGTTCAAATGGAGCTACCAATCAGCCGCACTCCACTGACAAGCTGCGCATAAAATAATCGCAGCCTTTGCCAAATCGCAGTTTTATTGCGGTTTTATTGCGGTTTTATTGTGATTAATCGTGCAGCCCTAGTAAATACTATCTGAAAGTAGTCCCCATCAAGCAATTAGCGGTGAGTCAGGATCAGTGGTGAGGCACTTGCAGCTCTAACAAACTTCCAGATGTCACCAGATGAGCCCCAACAGTGGCCATATTCAAGTCCAGATTGAAGACATTATCAATGCATTCTCTCACTAAAAATGAAGCAAATAATGCTGTTTAATGTGCTTTCATTCAGTTTTTATTTTATTTCAGTTACATTATGCCATTTCATAGAAAGACCGCATTTTCAACATGTGAACCACTTCTCTCCTGTGCAAGTACTTGTGTGAGCCTTAAGATTTCCTTTTTGTGAAAAACTCTTGCCATACAGTTTACAGATGAAACGTTTCTCTCCAGTGTGAAGTCTCATGTGGCAGTCAAGGGTTACTTTACGTGTGAAACTCTTTCCACACTGATCACATGTGAAAGTTTTTTTTCTTCCAATAAACTGTTTCTCTCCAGTGTGAATGATAATGTGGGAATTGAGGGTGCCTTTACGTGCAAAACTCTGTCCACAATGAGAGCAAGTATAAGGCTTTGCTCCAGTGTGAATTCTCATGTGGGAATTAAGGCTTTGTTTTTGAGTGAAACTCTTTCCACACTGTTGGCAGGTGAAAGGACTCTCTCCAGTGTGAATTCTCATGTGGACATTAAGGTTTTGTTTTTGATTGAAACTCTGTCCACAATGAGAGCAAGAATAAGGCTTTTCTCCAGTGTGAATTCTCATGTGGACATTAAGGGTGTTTTTATATGCAAAACCCTGTTCACAATGCGAGCAAGTATAAGGCTTCTCTCCAGTGTGAATTCTCATGTGGGAATTAAGGCTGCTTTTAAGTGCAAAACTCTGTCCACAATGAGAGCAAGTATAAGGCTTTTCTCCAGTGTGAATTCTCATGTGGTCTTTAAGGGTTTGTTTATGAGCGAAACTCTTTCCACACTGTTGGCAGATGAAAGGACTCTCTCCAGTGTGAATTCTCATGTGGACATTAAGGTTTTGTTTTTGATTGAAACTCTGTCCACAATGAGAGCAAGAATAAGGCTTTTCTCCAGTGTGAATTCTCATGTGGACTTTAAGTGTGTTTTTATATGCAAAACCCTGTTCACAATGAGAGCAAGTATAAGGCTTTTCTCCAGTGTGAAGACTTATGTGGGAATTAAGGGTTTGTTTATGAGCGAAACTCTTTTCACAATGAGAGCAAGTATAAGGCTTCTCTCCAGTGTGAATTCTCATGTGGTCTTTAAGGGTTTGTTTATGAGCGAAACTCTTTTCACAATGAGAGCAAGTATAAGGCTTTTCTCCAGTGTGAAGTCTCATGATTGATTTCTCTTCATTCTTGAAATCATGATTTTCATCTTGCATATTATTCACTTCTTGACTCTCCTCTTTCAGTGGCATCAGGTCTAAAGCAAAAAAAGACAAATACAAGTTAACACCAGTTTAAATGGCAACACACAGCTGACAACCTCACAGCTTAACTAATTGATGACTAACTGGGAAAGTGTCTGTATGCGTTTATGATAATTCACAAACATTGTGGCAGCAAACTCTCCCGGATGGGTGAAATAGGACTCAGTAGCCTGATTTGCGCATACACTGCAGCTGGTGGTTAATGACAGTTTTAATGTGTTTGTGCATCGGGTTATGATTACAGCTGGGCGGCTTGTCAGGCACTTCAACCACAGCACCCCAACATGCAAGGCACAAATGCAAAACAAGAACAAATGCAATTTCTGAAACTCCAGCTCATTCAATTGTGCAAAACAAGATGAAACTCAGCATGTGAGGTGTTTGGAAGACTTATTGTTCTGTATGACCGAACGGTAACAAAGCGGCAAGAAGCCAGGGGTCCGTTCTTCGTACGTCACTAAATACATCCGAGATCAGTTGGCACATCCAAGATGATATCATCGTGCTAATCATGATATGGCAAAATAGCTTCTTCGAACACACCTTTTGTTTATGATTAGTATCGCTGGATTGAGTTATCTGAGATAACTGCACATTCATGCGTTGGTTTAAATGGGGATATGTATTGATCGTAGAAACATTAATTAGCAACGTTGCTATTGGCTGCTCACCATGAACAAAGCGTGTGCACAGTTTTTCTCAGAGCAGAGCAAGCGCTAATTGCCTAAGTTTATGCGGAATTTGAAAGTTTATTTAAAACGTCATACATGCCATTATAATGAGAACACTATTGTAATAAAACGTTGTGAATTATCTTGGTTTAGTTGCCATTTCAGCGCGTTGTTGTGGGAATAGCGTGTCCAGAACAGGGATTTACATGTTTTACATGCATTCACGTCATTTTATGCAGATAAGATGTAATATAAAGTTGATGTAATATAAATATCTGATTAATCTCACATAGGATGTGTTTCGTTGATTTAAACAACCTGCTAGAAAAGTTCTTCAGTTTCCCGGTGCTCGTTCTCTTCAGCTTCAGCGTGCGCGATCAAACAGCAATGCAAAACAGTAAAAGCCATGATTGGGACTGTCATATTTTAATTGTATACACTATTGTAATAAAAGTTGTAAATTATTTAGGTTTAGTTGCATTCCTCAGCAACCGTTGAGTTGATTAACTAACGTTAACAAGTTGGCTTTCCTCAGGACATTCTAAAACGCTTAACGTGAAAAATGAGATGACTGTCCTTTGGAGGGAGTACCTGTAAGCAGAGCCGTCGCATAGACTGTGCGAACTGTGCAACCGCACAGGGCCTCGCGCCAATAGGGGGCCTCGCAATCCTGCTGTGTTTTTTTTTTTTTTTTTACCACTTTTTAAAACATCTCGCGGCACGAATGTAACAATTCTACAAATAAATAAAACATATCCAGTTAACTGGCAGAGCATTCATTTCGTTCGTTTTTTTAAAAATAAGAGAAGATCTAGTGCTGAAATGTGTTTTTTAAATCAAGTGAATAAAGTGCTCGTTGCCGCTGCGATCAGTGGCGCGGATACAGTGTTTTCTCGTGTGGCTTAATTGCGCACACGCCGCACTGTCTTCATTTGAACGCGCGCTTCAATCCGTTGTGGATGCTCTAACATAATGCACACAAATGTGTCCCTGCTTGATATACAACCACTGATTAACATAATCGGTTTTGATGAGAAAAAAAAAACTAACGTTATACGAGAAAAATAAAACCATACGAGAGCGGATTCGAACCCAGAACCTCTGACACGCTTGGCGAAAGTTCTACCACTGGACCATTAAGATACACGTTGAGTTAAATATGCGGATTCTCGATGAAAATTCTCGAGCTGACTTGATGTAAAGCCACTGGTTGCACAGTTGATTTTTTTTCCCCTCTGAAATAAATAGCAAAAAGTCATAGCTGAGACTATGTGCATGATTATGCTGTATTATTCTACTTGATAAAAACGTATTGCAGCAAGATTATGCGTGCAAAAGAATTAGAACAGCTACGTCCGTGTGACAGTAATTCATGCGCAATTGAGCATACACATCAAAGAGCAGGGCCTCGCATTTTATGTTCGCACAGGGCCTCGCACCCCACCAGCGACGGCACTGCCTGTAAGTGTATAATAACTTTGCTTAATTTATACTTGTGGAATGGAATGGAATGAGGCATTTATATAGCGCTTTCATATCTACTACTGTACACCCAAAGCGCTTTACAATCATATTAGGGAATCTCTCCTCAACACCACCAGTGTGCAGCATCCACTTGGATGATGCGACGGTAGCCACAGTACAAAGGCGCCAGTGCGCTCACCACACACCAGCTATAGGTGGAGAGGAGAGAGAGTGATAGAGCCAATTCAGTGGATGGGGATTATTAGGAGGTCATGATTGGTAAGGACCAATGGGTGGAATGTGGCCAGGACACCGGGGTTACACCCCTACTCTTTACGAGAAATGCCATGGGATTTTTAATGACCACTGAGAGTCAGGACCTCGTTTTTACATCTCATCCGAAGGACGGAGGAAGGTACTCGTGTACCTATTATTATAGCTGCTTTCCGACCAAGTAGTTACAGGAACTTAGTTCTAGGAACTGTCCACTTCTAAACAGTTCTAAGAACTACTCTCCCCCAAACTCAGTTTTGCTGTTTGCGTTCGCACTGGCCAAGCGGCCATAGGAACTGGTAAGGAGGGGTAAGGGAGTGACGCAAGCACAGTGACTTTTATTTTGACGGCACGACGGACCTTTATTTTGGCGGCGCTGAGAACGCCAGAGCAAACAATGCTCGCATTCTCTGTGTTTATTAGTTAGCGATCTGTCTAACAGTACTGTTTAATATGTTATTAGATAGAACTGTAATAGAAAGTAGACAGTATATTAAAAAAAGGTTATTAGCCTATGCCGTGTGGTTGATGTCCAGTGTTGCTAGCTGGGCAGAAATACATAATCATGTTTGGCTTGGTCCCCGCAAAGTTGCGTTGGATTTTCTCTTCAGCATAAAGGTTTAGAGGCCCATCTATCACTGTTTTCCATGTTTGTATAGTTAGTTTCTGGAGTAAATATTCTAGCTGTTTTAAAAATGGCGGGTGCTGGTGCTCCGCGTGCGTTCGGTCAATCAGCGTACACTAACGTCACGGGTAGTTCCTATAGTGCTGGTTTAGACCCTACTCTGAAGTAGGACCTAGAACTAAAATCGTTCCTAGTTCCTGCGGTGCGAACACGCCGACATCCGGGTACTTTAGCCAATAGTTCTAGGAACTGTGAAAAGGTTCCTCCGGTCGGAAAGCGGCTTATGATGGCAATATGAGTTGCAGGAATCAACATTGCACAATCTTCATTAAAAATTATAAGGTAGCCTATCTGGTAAAAAAAAAAAAAAAAAAAATTCTGCTTTACAATCTTGGAAATATACCACAAAACCCCTAAAAACTGCTTGAGCGCCAGGTTTTTGACTTTGCGAATGTCATGACACACAGCCCTTTTACCAAGTTCTCCACATCTCCAATAGTGTAAAGGAAAGTACCATTCGCAAAGAATCTCGCGGAATTCGCAAAGAAGGGGTGGCGCGGGAGATCAGCAGAAAAAATGAAGAAAAAAAACAGCCGTTGGAATGGCGTTCAAGTGCGTGAATAGCGGTTAGCGCTTTGCTTTAATAAAGCGACATCGAATGGCAATTACACTGAATCATTCTTCTTCAGACCTTTGACTTAGTTGGAGCAAGCCTAACATAGAAGTTGCCCGCCATAGAAAAGCACCTCCTCAGCGGACCGAAACTCAAGCTGTTATTGTGAACGCGCCGCTCCGCTGCTGTGCGTGTTCCGGTTAGAAGACGAACAAGAAGCTGAGTTTGTGACGTGAGGTGCTGTCCGAAAACCAGTCCAGTATCTGGTGTGACCACCATCTGCCTCACGCAGTACAACACATCTCCTTCGCATAGAGTTGGTCAGGTTGTTGATTGTGGCCTGTGGAATGTTGGTTCGCTCCTCTTCAATGGCTGTGGGAAGTTGCTGGATATTGGCAGGACCTGGAACATGCTGTATACGCCGATCCAGAGCATCCCAAACATGCTCGATGGGTGACGTGTCCGGTGAGTATGCTGGCCATGCAAGAACTGGGATGTTTTCAGCTTCCAGGAATTGTGTCAGATCCTTGCAACATGGGCCCGTGCATTATCATGCTACAGCATGAGGTGATGGTCGTGGATGAATGGCACAACAATGGGCCTCAGGATCTCGTCACGGTATCTCTGTGCATTCAAAATGCCATCAATAAAATGCACCTGTGTTCGTTGTCCATAACATATGCCTGCCCATACCATAACCCCATCGACACCATGGGCCACTCGATCCACAACGTTGACATCAGCAAACCGCTCACCCACAGACACTATACACGCTGTCTGCAATCTGCCCTGTACAGTGAAAACCGGGATTCATCCGTGAAGAGAACACCTCTCCAAAGTGCCAGACGCCATCGAATGTGAGCATTTGCCCACTCAAGTCGGTTACGAGGACGAACTGCAGTCAGGTCGAGACCCCGATGAGGACGACTAGCATGCTGATGAGCTTCCCTGAGACGGTTTCTGACAGTTTGTGCAGAAATTCTTTGGTTATGCAAACCGATTGTTGCAGGGGCTGGTCTCAGACAAGCTTGGAGGTGAAGATGCTGGATATGGGGGTCCTGGGCTAGTGTGGTTACACGTGGTAATACCAATACAGTAATATCTTTTTGTTTATTTAAATTAAAAGTTAAGTTCTGTATTATTATTCTCTCTTACTGTTATATGAAATAATGAAATTACAAAGAAAGTATTACATTGAAACTATTGCTGGTGTTTTTCATTGCACGTTTTTGCACGTGGGCGCCAGATTCTTTTAAAGGTTTAAAGGGGGGCGTGAGGAAAAAAGTTTGAGAACCACTGATTTACCCCATCACATTTAACTTCCTAAACATACACCTGATCAGAGCCGAGGATGACAGCCAAAGAGTGACATTTATTATTATTATATTATTATTATAAACCTTTTATTATTATTATTCCTTTGAAATGGTACAATACCTAGCATGCGTTGTAATATTATCCTTTTGTGTCACAAATTAAAACAAACATTAATTAGGAGGATACTGTTCATCACAGGTTGACACAGATGAGTTGGTGGCAAACAAAATTCTATCACTGAATAAGAGACTAAATCCTTCCTCCTTTATAGTCCTGACTCCTAGAATGTTATCTTTCTAGGCCAATGATGGTATTTCAACCATATGTGGAACATTCTTAGACTTGTTAATCATATTTTATCCTTGAGTGGAGGCCCTCCTGTCACATACCAACACTCTTTACCATTCCAATACAATTCCAAATTAGAATCAGAGTTGTGTGTGCTCTTTCCCTGTCATATGAGTGTCACACACATCTTAAAGATAACATTTCTTAAACAGTGGTCAAACCAGCCTTGTCAAAACAGCGTCTCTGTTCTGGACCCTCGTCAAAAACATCTACCCTATTTGGAAATATCCTGTAGAAATGGATCCTACGGTAGGAGATGAGACACTGGTGTTCGCTACCAAAGCTGGAGTCGGACAACACAGCTATGGTTCTGAATTTGATTGTTCGGGTAAAAAAGGGTTTGGGTGGGTGGACAAAATTTGGGCTGGTTTGGGGTCAGTTCGGCAGTTTTCAAACATCTAAATTTTAAAGTCTAATAGGTATTTATTGGTAATAAACAAAACTAAAATGTGCATGTAGTCCATAAAATCAGTCATCATGACATTACTAAACACACATGCACATGCAGAGTCAGCTGGCGTTGGTGTTGACGTCGTCGACGAGCACGCGCTTTCAGCCAATCAGCGATCAGCAGGCAGACGCGATTTAGCGCGATAACTTGTAGCTGTTTATATTTAAGTGATCGCTAATGCCAAAGTGGCATAAATATACAGTAAGTTGTATCTACAGTAAAGAGTGAGATAGTGAGCAACTCTGAAAATGTGGATTACACATGTGGTGGGAGATGACTCGATGGCTCTTAATAAATATAACTAACTCTGAGAGCACAGTTGAATGACTTGAATTGAAATCGAATATGTGACGACTCCTGTCCATGGTCATGTGCACACTGGCCTAACCAGACATCTGCAACTTTTACACCATCCAGACTGCACTCTACTCGACCCTGACAGCTGCAGAAAAGGTTGGAATCAACGATGAATCAGTTTTGACTGCTAAATTCTGCGTTGTGTTTTGCAATGTGTAATCCGAGGGTTAAAGCCATCGGTTAATTTCTTGATTGCCGTTTTGACAGTGTCCACCTGGACGTTTTAGTCATATTTGCTAATTCTCCTTAATTATTGCCGACAGGGGGGACAAATGGGTTAAATTATGGAATAATTTTTTAAACATTTTAAAATAGGCCTATTTGTGGAAAAAATATGTAATATTTGAGTTACATAAAAGCTTTTTATTTGTTTTCTTCCTAATTGTCCTTGAAATAGTGGTCAAATAGTGGTTTTGGTGGCCGCGCTGTCTTGCTCTCTCTCCCTCGCGCATATTAATCAAAATTATTTGACACGATAGTAAAAGGTTGGAAGACCGCAGTTTCACGTGGAGCATTTGGAGATTTTTTCTCTTCAATTACCGCTGGGTGTTAGTTGTGCTAAAAAAAATGGGGGGGCATCTAAGATTATCTCGTCCCAGGCCCAGGCAAGACTGTCAGCTGGCCTGAGCAGCGGCAAAGAGCACTCAGCCGCTTGATAAAAAAAAAAAAAAAAAAAAAAAAACACATTTCAGCGGTAGATCGCCTCTTATTTAGCAAACGAATGAAATAAATGCTCTGCTAGTTAACTGGAAATGTTTTATTTATTTGTATTAGGCACATCCGTGCCATGAGATGTTTCAAAAAGTGGTGGGGACAGTAGTGGTGTCCCATCCTTAAATTACGCCTATGACTGTCTCTTTCCTGCTCGTGTCCCTCATCCCTCTCACAGTGCAGAGCGGTAGGATATATGACACCTTTGTCGGGAAATATAAAACGAATGTTTTTTAAATAATATGTAACTTTCTTATATTATTTAGGTTACCAATATTTACAGAATTTTAAATAAAATGTTTTATAGGCTGTAGTGTGGTGTTTCACTGATGAATTCCCTTAAATATAATTAAACTAACTGTAATAGGCAAAATAGAACAAATGTAACGTTTCAATAAACGTGACGTCCCAGTAAAATCTCACGTTTGAGTTTGAACAAGCTCCTAGATTAATTCAGATTGATAATAATGGGTAAAAAGGATAATACATTTTGTTAATACAAGTTTGAAGTTTAATTTAGTTTAAAGTTTAAAAGTAGTTTAAAGTTTAAATTAGTTTGAAGTTTAAAGTAGTTTAAAAGTAGTTTAAAGTTTAAAGTAGTTTAAAAGTAGTTTAAAGTAGTTTAAAGTTTAAAGTAGTTTAAAGTTAAAAAGTTGCTAGGGTGTTTCGAGAGGGTTGCTAAGGTGTTCTGGGTGGTTGCTAGGTGATAGCTGGGGTATTCTGGGTGGTTGCTAGGGTGTTCTGGGTGGTTGCTAGGCGGTTGCTAGGGTGTTCTTAAACTATTAATAAACTAAATACTAATAAACTTCAAACTACTGTAAACTACTTTAAACTTCAAACCACTTTAAACTTCTTAAATTTAAAGCTTCCAGCTCCCTTGCAAGACCTCTATCTCTGTATCAGAACATCGTATAGAGATGAGGTTTGGCTCTTTTGACTCATGCTAGCAAACAGCACTTCCAACATGTTACACATGCTAGCAGTGAATAGCTACATGCTAATAGCGATTAGTTAAGTGCTAAATCATGCCAAGATCATGCTAAGAACTCTATAAAAACTCCATAGTAACCATCTGTGACAACTACCAACCACCTAGTAACACCATAGCAACCACCCTGAACACCCTAGCAACCCCCATAAATGCCCTAGCAACCACCCAAAGTACCCTAGCAACTGCCTACCAACACCACAGTAACCACCCAGAAAACCCTAGCAACCGCCTAGCAACACCCTAGCAACCAGCCAGAACACCCTACTAACACCCTAGCAACAACCCAGAACACCCTAGCAACTGCCTAGCAACCACCCAGAACACCCTAGCAACCACCAAAAATACCATAGCAACCACCTAGCAACCGCTTAGTAACACCATAGCAACCGCCTAGCAACCGCCCAGAATACCCTAGCAACAACATAGCAACCACTCAGAATACCCTAGCAACCGCCTAGCAACCACTCAGAATACCCTAGCAACCACCTAGCAACACCATAGCAACCACCCAGAACACCCTAGCAACTGCCTAGCAGTAATCTGGAGTAGATTAGAAGTGTAAGGGTGGATTTCCTGCAGGGGTTCAGGCTGCAAGACTGGGGTGTGTGATGATGTGGGGCTATTTTAATTCCAAAGGCAAAGGGAACTTTATCAGGATGCATAATATCATAGGGAATTTAACATAGGGGTGTCCTGACTAATGCACCCTGTATTTTAAGGAAGAACATTTATTTATTTACTATACATTATTCATTCACACAAATTGGTGTCCTTAAAGGTCAGAGTTTTCCTCATTTTTTTTAATTAAGGCATTAAGATCAATTTCCAAAAGATTATTTTTTATTCCTCTTTTTAGTCAACTTTAGCATGGGTGTGTTCACTTATGCAAAGCACTGTATCGTTCAGCCCTACTCTGAAGCGTCTCAGCTGAACGAAATAATTCATTATTTATCGGCTTAAATATATCGGCCAAATTTTCTTATCGGATCGATAATGATAATATTAAAAATGAACATTTATTAGGTGATACAGATATGCCATTGTATCGTGAATCCCTAATGTCAGATTTTTTTTTTACTTTTTTTTTTTCACTTTTTTTTTTACTACTTACTGCTCCCAAAACAATAAATCCGAGTGCTTTTGAACTTAAAGGTGCTCTAAGTGATGTCACGCGTTTTTTAGGCCGAAACATTTTTTGTCACATACAGCAAACATCTCCTCACTATCCGCTAGCTGCCTGTCCCCTGAACACACTGTAAAAAAACGCCATAATTGCAAAGCCGTAATTCAGAGCTCTTTGACACTCCCTCGTCGTACAACACAACGAACGCAATCAAACATTTAAAAAAAATTCACACATTCACACCAAACGCGAATAGCGCGTCAAATTCGTGTCTAGTTGGACGCTTGGATATTTTGAATCCATTCGCGCTTCCAGAGCGAAATTGATGCGCGTCTGAGGCGAAATCCGTTTGTCTGTTTGCAAGATGCTGATGTTGATTGACCATTCATCGAGAGTTACTGCATCGGAGCGAGGATCACCCGATAGTGTGTGTAAGATGTTTACACTTGCACTTTTCTTATATTTCAAGACTCAAGTATTTGACATTTTGGGAATGTAATACATATTGACATGACAATCTATTTGAAACCCTTACAGTTGTATATTTGTTTTCAGAATGGGATTTTTCCTGTTAACAGGATTTCCTGTTTTTCTGACTTCCTTTTCTGACCTGGTCGAACGGCTTGATTTGAGACAGGGGAAAACATATAAGGAGATAAAAAAAAAAAACACTGGATGGATTTTTATCATTATATGATGGTTGTGTACAGGCACTGCCAACACACATTTCAGTACAATCAACTTGTAAAAGTGCATGTACCATTATATGACCCCTTTAAGAAAGCAGATTGTTCAAAAATACGTTCAGGGCCAATAGCAAAACATAACCTCTAACTACATCTGCATAAGCCCACGCTCGCTCTGTCTGAGGGGGGAAGTCAAAAGCTGGGTTGAGCCTGTGGGTCATTTCTTAGGGTTTCATTTTATACAAGTGAAACTGCCTAAATATCGAGATTTTTTTTTTTTTTTTTTTGAAACATTTGGATTGTGGGCTTGTTGTCATTTGCTAACTGCAGTGATCTCATGTCAAATGAAATGACTGACTTGTTTATAAAATGGATGTCAATACATCAAAATAATAATTGTAACTAATCTCATGATTTGGCAATATCAATATTTTCCCACCAACAAACTTGATTGTTTTTAAGTGTATTATTGTAATAAGGGCCACCTTTCATAAAATGTTAACATTATCATTAATATTACTGATTTTGGTTTCAATCTTTGGTTTAGTGAAAGGTATTTGATGGGGCTGTGGTGATAGTTAAAGGGATACTTCATCCAAAATTAATGTTCTCTCATCATTTACTCACTTATACCATCCCAGATGTATATGATTTCCTTTCTTCCGAATAACACAGATTTATAATCCATATAAATAATCTATCTAGTCCATATAATGCAAGTGTGCAGGTCCTCTAAAGTTCATGTGGAAACACTTTATTTCCATTTGTCTGGTCATGTGATCTCAACAAACATGTCTGTCCACATGAGAAGATCCGCTCCATGTCAAATAAAACTGCTTTAATTAGGACACTCATATGACATTCTTCAGAAACATCATTCATTTCTGTAGATCATTTTAATAAGGACCGAATGAAACTAACCTGTTTGTTCCTCAGTTTCTTCATGTTTCACGCTGAACACTTCTTCAATCTTTATGTCTTCACTCTCCTGTTTAATAAACGCCATCTTTATAATATTGTCACGTGGATCTCAGATGCTTCTCCAGGAGTTTTCCTGTGTGTTTGGACAATTTGTCATGTTTAAGATGAGAATAATTAACAGTAAGAAAAATAAATCCACAGTAAATCTCTGAGTGCGTCTCAATCAGCTCTAGTTCAGTAGTTCAGCGCACTGGTGAGGGAGTCAGTCAGAGTGAGAGTTAATGGACTTAAACTGACTAGACAAAAATCACTCAAAACAAGCAATATAATAAAATAACAAATTATACATACACTTCATATTTGATGATTTGCACATTTAACAGATTACGTTGTCATGAAACCATTTGCGATTTGTTCATTAAATGTATTATTATTAATAATAATATTTTTGTTTTCGTTGTATTTTTACACTGTTTTGAGCGGCAGGATTCGTCAGCGCGCGGTGATTCAAGCGCTTCGAGTCAGTGAGTCATTTGGCAAAGCATTAGATTCAATTGACTCCATTTCTCCATCACCACTTTCCAAAACCTGAATTCGTATTTACAATAAACTGATACACGATATAGTGCGAGAAATGAGACGCTACTGTTACTTTTGTTGTGTGAATACGCTTTACTCACAAAAAAACGGAATATTCTTTCATTAAGTATATTACAAGGATATATAATACATGGTCACAAAACTCTTGTAAAAACGATCAAATCGACGTGTATCGATTTAAACACTTTAAATGCTTAAAACCACAAACCTTTCTTCAGTCTAATCATAACAGTTGCAGGAGCACGGCGCAGCTTTATGATGTCATATCGCCAGACCAAAATAAATGTCCTGTTCGTGTTCAATCTGCTGTCTAATATCCAGTCCACAGAAAAAAGGGGTGTAAAGTCCAGCTTCAGAAAGTAAAAGCCTCCTCAGTATTTTGTTCCAATCACCTGGATTTGCTAATTAGCACAGTTTTTCAGCCAGGAGATAGTTCTAATTAGTGAATTCAGCTGGTTGTTCATGGGTGGAATAAACAAATGACACGACTTTTACTTTCTGATCCATGGACTTAATACGGGGAAATATATAATAGATGTCATGGGAATTCATGGTGAAATATATATTTTAATACATGTTGTCCAATTATGTGATGAAAAAGATTAAGAATTACTAATAACTTGTTAAAAAGATTGAATGAGTTCTTAAAGCACAGTTCATAATGTGTCAGCATTGAAATGCATATATCTTCCACAAGAATCAGTAGAAGATAAATAAAATAAAATAAAATAAAAAGCAATACAAATGTTAAGGTTAATGCTAATGCTAAAAAGTATTGACAAAAAATCATTATCATGCATGTCACCTGGGCCCGGTTTTTCAAAAGTAATCCACTAGGATTTTGGATAATGGATTGGATCAAATCTTGAAAATGGGTTTTTCAAAAGAAAAAAACGGATTACATAATCGGATTAGATCACGTAATCCAATCTTGGTTTTGATCCGGATCAAACCTTTAGTTTGGGTTTTTCAGAACTTTTTTGTAGGATTTGGATCACTTTGATCCAAAAAATCTGGATTAAACTGATCCCATCAGAAGGGTGGATTCAGCGTGGATTTCATGCCCAAAATGTAATGAAAACTTTAAAAATGTATCAAATAATACTATATTTGGATCATGCAGTATCTTACAAGATATCCTATTTATTCATAAGGTTTTAATTGTATTTGTTCATCCGTCAGGCTACAGTGATTAGGTAGGCTTTAACGTATTCAGCCTTTCAGTATAGGCCTACAGCAAAGTAGAAAGAGTTTGGCCTCATAAAATAATCCCCCAACCAGCTGTCAAAATTGACCAAAAACAATAAATTTTATTCTGTCACTAATTGATATATATATTCATCACAATCGAAAATATTTTTGTTTTTAGAATATTTATTAGTGATGCATGCAATGATTACAGAATAACCAAAAGAATGCAAAGAATGGCAATCACTGATTTTTGAAATCCAAAACAAATCCAAATCAGAAATAGTGTCTAACTATTGCGTCCCTTGTTGCACGTCCTGTTTGCTCGTTCTGGCAGAATGCAGGAGGTTGGTTAGGGTCTCCAAGGGGCTCAGGTGCATCATTGTCAGCACAGAGAGGGACATTGCGCTTAGTAGCGATGTTGTGCAGGACAATACAGGCAAGGGTTATGTTGCATGCTTTCTGTGGTTCCGCTCTCAAGTAGTTAAGGCATGCAAAGCGCCTCTTAAGAACTCCATTTAAACGCTCAATTGCACATCTTGCTCTGCAATGAGCAGTGTTGAAGCGTGCCTGCGCCGGTGTATTTGCTGTTAGAAAAGGAGTCATCAGCCATGGTAGGAGTGGGTAGGCACTGTCTCCTAATATTATGCCATCCGGTCGGTTGGTTTGGAGGTCTCTATATAGAGCGCTCTCCCTCAGGATGCGTGCATCATGGACAGACCCAGGCCACATGAGGTCAGCATCACACACAAGTTGGACATTGATGCTGTGCCTCCCCTTTCTGTTTATAAACTCCCATTCATTCTCACGAGGTGCTTGTATATGCACATGTGTGCAGTCGATTGCTCCAATAGTATTGGGCATATTCCCCAAAAGAAAACATCACACACAGCTGATTTCACCACTCCCATATAGTCACCAACAACTTGATAGAAAGTCTCACATGCATAAAATCGGAGAGCAATGAGGATCTGGTCTTCCACAGACAGACCGTGACTCCTTTGGGTTCTGTGTTGAAGTTTTGGCCTGAGAAGGTTCACAAGGTACTCTATATCAGCCTTCCCAAAGCGAAACCGGACATACAGCTCCTCAGTGGTGTATTGCTCCAGTGGCTTGGTACGTTCAACATACACCCTTTGATGGTATCCTCTCCTGGCAAAGTAGTGGTGGCGGTGGACAACACCTGCCATTTCACTGTCTCTCTGTGAATCCTCTGAGAAAGGCTGATTTATATGGCTGTGTAGTTGGTCTTTTCAAACACACCTATTACAACTGATTAGTTTTGGCTTGTGTTCAATTGAGGCAATTGGACCCAAGGCCTATAATTGATGAACAATGTTCACTATAGTAAAGCAACGGAACCATGGACTCAAGAAGCTGTAACTTCACTGCTGCTGAAACCAATGCACTACTAGAGGGTGTTCTGTGCCATTATGGAACAATTGCGGTGGAAGAATCTTAAGGCCAGGGCAACAAAGGACCATGCTGAAGCCAAAAACCCACAAATAGGCAACAAGCCATTTAAGAGGGGAGGTTACACAGATGTGGTCCTCGACATCATTGGAGGTGAGAAGTCGCAAGCTCTCCATGGTATTCAAGGTGTTGTAGGGGATGGCGAGCCTTGGATTGAGGAGGAGGAGGAGAATCTGCCAGTTCCTCCTGAGGCTGATCCAGAGAGCGTATTTATATTGAATCTCAGCTCTGGTCCTGAGGAAGAAGCTGGATCCTCATTGGTTGAGCCAGTGGTAGTTGCCACAGGATCTCAGAGGAAAGGCTTGAAGCGCCCTTCATCAAACAAAGATGATGATTACAAGGCACTTCTGCAAAAAGAGACTGAAAGGGCAGAAGCACAGCTTCGTCTGGCAGAGGAACAACTGACTCTGACCAAACTGCAGCAAACCAAGGCCAGACTTGAGATCCGCCTCCTAAAGGCTACGCTCAGACAAGCTGGTCTCTCCACATCAGATGAGGAAGTCTGAAATTATTGTGGAGTATTTGACATTGTCTTTTTTTTTAATTCAATACATCTATATTTGAAACTTGTTATAAATATCCTCAATGTACAGTGTTTGTGTTGTAGGTCTCAGATGAGCGGACTGCTGGAAGAGGATGGGGTGGGGTTTTTCTTGTTTTTAGTTTTTTTTAAATGTGTGTGTGTTTTCATTTCAAATAAAAATAAACTTATATTGACCCCACACTGGCTATTCTACTTGTTGCTCTTTACATATCTATAGTTCTACATTGTGATTTCCTATCCTGTTTGAGCACTGGTTATCCAGATTTGGTGATCCTGAAAAGTTCCTATCCGGATCAGATTGATCCAATCCGATGTTGCTTTGAAAAACTGGCTCAAAAGTAAGCTGGATTACATGATCACGGATCGCAAAAAAAAGGATTACTAAATCCGGATCAATTTTATCCGGATTAAATCTTTTGAAAAACCGGGCCCTGGTCGTTGTGGTTCCCTGTGTTTGTCTTTTCTGGTGCTCTAAACATCCTTATCTTTGTCTGTGACAAATGTCCATCTTGTAAAAGTTTATCTGTCGCCAAAATGCAACCTTGGGTCTTTTTGTTAATCTACCTGAGGCAAACTTTCATTTAAAAGCATAATTAGAATGGAAAAGCCAGTTTAACCGTATTTCGGTTTCAGTCAAATTGCCTTTTGAATGGGAGTGCTAGGGGCACTACTATGATCATCAAGCATCAAAAATCACTATTTTTAAAACACTAAGAAGGCTCGACACAACATGAAACTTTGCTGGAAGTATCACCAGGGGCTCTACACATGAACGCGTGCATTGAGAACATTGTTTGTGTACACAGAGTTTACTAAAAGAAAGATTTTGAACAACTCACTGTAACTGTGTCCGCTGGCATTTTGACAGTCAAAAATACACTTAAAGGGTTAGTTCACCCAAAAATGAAAATTCTGTCAGTAATTACTCACCCTCATGTTGTTCCAACCATGTAAGTCTTTCGTTCATCTTCGGAACACAAATTAAGATATTTTTGATGAAATCTGACAGAATTTTGACTCCTCCATAGGCTTCCAGTGTGACCGAAACTCACCGGCCCAGAATAGTTATTAAAACATCGTTAAAAGAGTCCAAGTAACTACAGTGGCACTACATTAAGTTTATCATGCGACGAGAATACTTTTTGTGCACAAAAACAAACAAAAATAACGACTTTATTCCACTTTTCATTTCCTTCTCTCTGGGCCTCGTAGTGTTTTTGCGCTGCGCGTCTGTGTTGCACGTCATCACGCAACACACACATGACCGGCGTCGACCAATAGTGAGCCTACGTGGTGACGTGTAACACAGACGCGCTGCGCAAAAACACTACGCGAACCAACTAGAGGTCGAGAGAGAAGGAAATGAATAGTGGAATAAAGTCGTTATTTTTGTTTGTTTTTGCGCACAAAAAGTATTCTCGTCACTTGATATACTTAAGATTGAGCCACTGGAGTCACTTGGACTATATTAACGATCTCTTTAATAACTTTTCTGGGCCAGCAAGTTTCGGTCACATAGAAGCCTATGGAGGAGTGAAACATGGCTCAGATTTCATCAAAAATAGCTTAATTTGTGTTCCGAAGATGAACGAAGGTCTTACGCGGTTGGAACAACATGAGGGTGAGTAATTACTGACAGAATTTTAATTTTTGGGTGAACTAACCCTTTAAGCCTAACGTCATCATCAACTGTCAAAGTTCAATTCCAACAATTATAACAATTATTTTACAATTAAAACTTGTTATTGTATAATAATAAAATGTTAGTTTATGAAACAGTTTATTATACTTTGTTTTGTCTTTTATTTAGATAGAATTGCATATTAGTTGTGCTACATACTCTTTTGCTTATATTTTATTACGTCATCATCAACTGTCAAAGTTCAATTCCAATACTCAAGAACGCCAAGTACAGAGTGCGCATGAAAGTGCCCAGATGTGTTCTTGATATCGAGGATCATCAAATTCGCTAGGTGCACAACAATGGAAATAGAATTTCCGGGTTATCTGTGATGAGCTGGACCACTTCCGGCCACTGCTTCCGTCGATAGCGCTCTCCAGCTCCAAGTAAATAAGAGTTCTCTTCACCGCTGTGTACCAATTAATTGTGGTGTAATTCCATCCTGAGTTTCCATCGTTTCCCTGTGGATGAAGAGGTGAACTGTGTGGACAGAAAAGATTCAGCGGGAGAACTACTCCCCGACTGACGGTACTCAAATTTGCAGTGTTCATTTTCTACCTGGGGATTTTGTGGGACTGAGACGTTTAAAGAAGGGCGCAGTCCCATGTCTGTTCGCCTGGAACAGTTTTTCTCTTCCGGCACCCAGGCTGAATGTCGGGCAACGTCAGCCGAGACCTCTGACCCCAGAGTTACTGCCGGCGGACATGTCTGAAGAGGACAGCGTTCAGCCTATGGAAGTCACCGTTACCGACCACGACTACTGTGTCACTTCCGTGGTAGTTTATGAGTAGTATCTGTGTGTGTGTGTGTGTGCAGGGCTGGCACATCCATATAGGCGAACTAGGCAATTGCCTAGAGCGTCACTTTTGTAAGGGCAGCAAAATGTGTGCCAACCGGGAATGAACAATTCACAAAAGGCTATATGATTTGCTGAGCTGCCGCTGCCCCGCCCCGCCACCTGCTCTCACGAGTCATGACTGTGATGGGAAGTTCGGATAATTTTACTGACTCTCTTGTTCGATCTCGTTCATCAAAATGAACGAATCTTTATTTGAGTCATTTCGTTAATTTAAGTGGCTTTAAATGTTATACTTTTAACAGCCAAATTCCCCAATCACATCCACCTATGCAATGTTGATCATATTCTGAATTAAGAAATCATTATAATGCAGTCAAAAATAATTTACAGGGAACTTAAATATTTACTTTACCTTCCGAGTCTTTCGTTCATTTGTCACGTGACATACGCAATGAACGGATCATTCATGAATCACCCAGGGACTACGCAGGATGTCTAAACGACCAAAATTATCTGGTTGCGAATATAAAAAGAGGAGACTTTTGAAGGAGAAAGCACACCAACAACAGAGGGGTTCGTTGTTAAAATATATTGATCCAGGGAGTATTTGCAAGGATGACAAGCCTTCAAGTCCACCACAGAACCAAGAGATCGCTAGCACAGCTAACGTTACCACAATTTCTACAGAAGAAGAAACAGCAGGTGCTAGCAGCATCCCGAGAGCAGATGCTAACATTAGCCTGCCTTCAAATCTACCGTCAAGTCCACCATCACCAGGTCAGGAGATTGCTTACTCAGCCAGTGACATTGCTCCACAAGAAACAGCAAATATCAGCAGTATTATCGGACCTCAGACAGCTGAACAAATAAGTGTACACAGTGAGGAATATACTTTTAATGATCCCAGTAATTGGCCAACAACAGTAACCCAAGGACTTAGAGACATTTTAATTGAGAGAGGACCATATCAAGTGAAAGGAATTGATTTTCCCAGAGACAGTGCACACAGAAAGTTTTCTGTGTGTCATTATAGACGGACATTGACAAATGGAGAAAGGCTGGAAATGCCCTGGCTAGTTTATTCAGTGAGTAAGGATGTTACATTTTGCTTCTGCTGTAAACTTTTTTGTGGAAGCGAGAGAAAATCAGCTCTTGAGAGAGATGGGAATTTGTCAAGCATCCTTAGCAACCATGAAAAATCAACTGAACATATTGAAAGTTTTCATAAATGGAAAGAGTTGGCGCGAGCGGCGACGTCTCCTACTTGTATTTGTTTGTTTGTTTTGTTTTAATGTATGTTTTCAGACGCCGTAACTTTGCGGATTAATTAAGCCATAAACCAATAACGTGTTGGCCCTCACTATGAGGCCGAACCAAGTAATTTTTCTGCTGATCCTCACTTTATTGGCCAACCTTATCCAACATGTCGTAGGCCACAACATTAAGACACACACCGGCCAGACGGCTCGGATCACCTACACCCAGGACTTTCTGTTAAATATCGGACTCCCTTCAACCCGTCTTTGCTTCAAAGACACGTCACTGTTACCACCCGAATGTGTCAGAGGCAACAACGCCAAAACAAGGAAACGCGGGAGGAAAGGAGAAATCCGGGAGCAGATTAAAAGGCAACCCTATAGACAATCTCTTCCAACTGTCATGCTCGGTAATGTCCAAAGCCTACGGAACAAAGTGGATGAGTTGCGGGCCTGCACTCACTACCTCTCGGACTACCGGCATTCTTGCCTTATCTGCCTGACAGAGAGTTGGCTTACGGGGCGGACCCTGATTCTGCAGCCGACCTGGAGGGTTTCACGCTGGTGAGGATGGACCGCAACCAAAATTCTGGAAAAAGCAAGGGTGGAGGTGTGTGTGTATATATTAATAGTAAGAACTGTTACCCTGCTCATATTACAATGAAACACCAAGTTTGCACGAAGGACATTGAACTACTAGTGCTCAGCTTAAGGCCCTATCACCTGCCTAGAGAGATACACCAAATCAGACTTTTTGTTGTGTATATCGCACCCTCTGCCGATATACAAGTTGCTACTTCTACTATCCATGAACTTGTAGCTCAGTCGGGGTCAGAGGCTCCAGATTCTGCTAACTTTGTGATGGGAGACTTTAATTAATGTAGCCTAAAGGAGCACTTACCCACATACCAGCAATATGTCACTTGTCCCACCCACGACACAGCCTGCCAAGACCAGTGCTATGGAATTATCCAGGATGCCTTTTACTCTAAAGCACTGCCCGGCTTAGGGAACTCGGATCACAACATGGTCAAACTGATGCCCGCCTATGTGTCTAGGCTGCGTCATGAGAAAGTCAGAAAGGTGGAGGTTAAGAGCTGGACTGCTGCCGCATCCGAGGCACTGCGAGATTGCCTAGAGCGTACGGATTGGAACATAGTGACCGACGGAACCGAAAACGTCAACGACGCAGCGCTTGCTATCTCGGGGTACATAACATTCTGCGAGGAAGCAAACATTCCCAAAAAGACTGGGTAACTCCAGAATTAAAACAACTTCTTAACCAAAAAAAGCGACTGTTCAAATTGGGAGGAAATAGAGAAGAGAAAAGGACTGTGCAGAAAAACATTAAAGGTATGATCATGGACTGTAAAGCAGCATATAAACTTAAATTAGAGAACTTTTTTAGAAATGATGCTAGGAGAGCTTGGCAGGGGGTCCAGGCAATCACAGGATACAAGCCTAAGAGGCATCTCATGGCAGTGGAAAATGAACTTGAAATGGCAAATGACTTGAATGATTTTTATTGCAGATCTGATATTCATGATTTTACAGCTGAACAGGAACTGGTTTATAAAGAAATCAGTAGTATGAAGTGTGTGGATATAGACATTTCTATAGACGATGTTAAGTCTTACTTTAGACATGTGAATCCCCGTAAAGCTAGTGGGCCTGATGGTATTAGCAGCAGGACATTAAGGGTGTGCGCAGATCAGCTGGCACAGCCCTTTCAAAGGCTGTTCCAGCTGTCAATAGACACTGGTGTAGTTCCTTGTCTATGGAAAAAATCTTTGATCTTACCCAAAAATAATAAACCTAGGGAACTAAACGACCTGCGCCCTGTTGCCCTAACATCTACGGCAATGAAATGTTTTGAAAAAATAATTCTGAAACAGCTTTTATGTGAGGTCACACCATCCTTAGACCAAAACCAATTTGCATATCGTGTGGAAAGAGGGGTTGAAGATGCACTGCTGACTCTGACAAATAACATATATGAGCACCTTGAACAGGCAAAGAGTCTTGTCAAGATTATGTTCATAGATTTCAGCAGTGCCTTCAACACAATCCAACCCCACCTGATGGTAAAAAAATTGGTTCACCTTGGGGTTAAGTTTTGTGGATTTTTGACTTTCTGACGAACCGTAGTCAACAAGTCAAATTCAACTCATGTGTCTCATCGTTAAAAGCCATAAACACAGGGGCACCACAAGGGTGCGTTCTGTCTCCTATTCCATACACCTTATACACCAACAACTGCCAAGCAACCATCTCAAACCACACCTTTTTTAAATATGCTGATGATACAGCATTAGTGGGTTTTGTACAGTCCAATACTGCATCCCTAGAGGGCTTTGAGAGGGAGGTGCAGGGTTTTATTAATTGATGTACAGATAATTTCCTTGTGGTTAATGCGAAGAAAACAAAGGAGATGACCATAGATTTTAATAAAAAGGGAATTATAGTTCCACCCTCAAATATAAATGGTGTAGTGGTAGAGCGGGTCACTACATATACATATTTGGGTGTTGAAATAGATAATAAACTGACTTTTAATGAATGTGCACAAAATAAGTCCAAAAGGTTGCAGAAGAGGATGTTTTTTCTAAGGAAACTTAACCATTTTAGAATAGACAGCTGTATTCTTCAGATGTTTTACAAAGCTCTCTTGCAGAGTGTCTTATCATTTGGCCTTATTTGTGCCTTTGGTAACATGTATATTAAAAAACAATAATAAATAATTTAATGAGAAGTCTTATATTGACCTATTAAGATTTTTTACATCTACCTTGTAAATATTTTTTTTTGCTATTTTATTAAAAAGTGTTCACAAAAATCAACAACAATTACAATTTTAACAATATTTCAAGTGTAATCTTTCTTTTTTTAAAGTATACATTTTATCATACTTATTTCAAAGTTAAGGATTCATTAGTTTGATATAGCCTACATTGGAACAAACACTGTAATAACACCTTAGTTGATGAGTTTATTTTTGACAAAACATACTATATATTTAACATATGAGCAGAACCTGGCTAACAAAAGCTTATTGTAGTCTATTTTACAGTAAAAACTATATTCTATCAAAACTAGTCAACGAAATGTTGTCTTTCATATTTCGTCTGTAACATAAGTAAACAACTGCGCGCACTGAAAATTTAAACAGCTTTTTTGCGGTTTACAGACACTATTCCATATCGCGATTAGAACAAAGCACTTAAGAATAAAAAACGTATATCCACAATCCTCAGCTGGATCTGTTGCTCCTCGAAGTTCAGTAATGAGCTGAAATGAGAACGACTGACATCTCTCTCTTTTCATATAGATTACATAAACAGAGAATATTTGTTTTCGTTTTGAATTAGATCATTTAAAAGTACACACTTTAATGATTATAAAGATACATAGCTCATGCCTGGGTGAGTAGTATTCGCTGAGTTTTGTTTAAGTTTAGAGACGTGCACCAGAAAAAAAGTTCACGGAGATGGAGAGGCAAAAAAGCACACCGTTTATTTTACAAAAGAACAATGTTTTATTTCGATTGTAAGTGGACACATAAAAAAAGTAGACATTTAACAGTTTATTTTTTCATATTTCTTAAGTCTGTATGATCAAAAATGATGGAGTATTTTAAGTCTATTTTGCTACTATGTGAAAAAAATCGAGCAAAACGCGCCGGCACGTTTACCGACCCCAGAGGGTTAATCAATGATAAAAGTAAAAAGAAATGGCATCTCAGAGGTGGTTAAATGTAACGTGTGGAAAATGTTGTCTTTTATGCACAGACAAACTACACCCGGCACATGTGGCTACTGATAATAATAATGCTCTGAAAATTACCATAGTCCTTGGCTTGTGCCAGCGTTGCTCTGTCTCGGTGCAGCTAAGGACTGAGGATACAGCAAGGAGGCGGAACTGAGGGTAGGTCGCCGTATGAAAAAGGAGAGCCACGGTATGATTGTAAAGTGCCTTGCCAGCAGCACACGAGCACACCGTCTCATACAGCTGCACTGGGGAGGAGTCTTCGAGGACAATCTAGGAAGAAAACAGTACAAAAAGTTACTACTCACGCATAACAAACCATAATCCTAGGCAGTGCAGTATAATGTGATGTGGACTCTTCAGGGACCTGTGGCACAGCTTGCACACTGACTCTCCCTGTGCCTGACTTTTTGTTTGACGGCAAGTTAGGGATAACATCACATTGATTATCATTTAATTGATGCATCAAGATCATTTAGGAATAATTACATGGTTCAATCACTCAAAAGTGATATGGCAAGATTTGCTCCAACATGGTGTTAAAGTATAGCCACTTACAGCTATGCACGTCACAGGCAAAATGGCTTTTTAATGCAGACAAGAGGTAGCGTTTATTTTTTATTTATTTTTACAGAATAGCCTCATTTACATAACACCTTTTCACTTTTAACCCAATTATAATGGGGTCCGATCAAACATCCATTTCTCAACCCGATTGATAGAGGTAGTGTGTGTATGTACACATCTATTTGATACGCTATTCCAATAAAGCGGAAAATTAGTTACGTTAGGATCTTGTGAACGGATTGACTTTCAATCAGACTAAAAAGAGGAGTAAATGTAAACGAAAGTCACAGGGTAAAACTATCTACTATAATCATGTGAGAGGAATCAACCCTAGAGGAAAATCTGTAATTCCCATAGATGATTTAGTTGGCTGAGGTCACTTAACATCAAGCAACTGCTAGCCCTCCCTAGTTCTAGTCAGCGGTAGTCTGCTAACTCTGCCATGAAGATTTGACACAGTAAAAAAAAAAAAAGTACCTTCATAGTTGTTGATGAATTGTGAAATGTATATTTTGAACCCCTTCTCTCTCTCACTCCTCGGAGCAGATGAAAAAGGAGTTAGTAATCCGGTGCAAGTCACTGATGGTAAACTTAGGTAGATCTTGCAGGCTCTCGTATAAAACAACAACATCTTCATGAATGAGGCGAGCGGAAGTGGGACGGCTTACTGGAATCAAACGGAAGTCGGCAACATTCTATTTATGCAACTAGCAAATGCAGACTTGAGAGAATCGAACCGTTAGAAATCCCAGAAGACGCTGCAGGGGTCGACGTACAGAAGCCTGTAAGCTTTAAACTTCTCGTTTTCACTTAAGAGATTCTCGCTGCAAGCTCAAAATACATGACAGCTGGTGAAAGTAAATGTTTGTCCGTCTCTTTTCTTTAATTTTAATAAAGTGATAAAGACCTTATGAAAGCGGCAGTATTTTTATTGGCATATTATAAAGAATCTTAAAGGGATAGTTCACCCAAAAATGAAAATTCTGTCAGTAATTACTCACCCTCATGTTGTTCCAACCCCGTAAGACCTTCGTTCATCTTCGGAACACAAATTAAGATATATTTGATTAAATCTGAGAGTTGTCTAACTCCTCCATAGGCTTCTAAGGGACTGAAAGTTGCTGGCCCAGAAAATGTACTAAAGAGATCGTTAATATAGTCCAAGTGACTATAGTGGCTCAATCTGATACAGAACCAAAACTTGTCTACGATCTGCACTGCTGCACTCTAATTTTCTTTAAGTTAGTACTGAGGTAGTTTTGACACTGTGGAATGTTTTATCAGTGCTTCCCCTACCATTGTTTTAGTGGGGCGGCCCAGACTCTAGACCCGCTGTGAAAGTCACTTGAGCAACCGCTTCATTTGAGAAAAACTATCGTCGTGTCATAAACACAAAGGTCATTATGGCAACCCGTCAAACTTTTAACTTGACAGAAATACATTACAGTTGTAAAGTAGAATTTAGATACATTCTAATGTAATATTAATACTAACACTAATATAAATAAATTATTATCAAAACATTATTTTTTAAGGAATAATCACAGTTTTTCTTCCATGTTTTAATTTTATCAGTAAAGCTCATTGTGTTTTTGTTGTTTGACAAAAATTTTGTTTAATTGATATGATATGATATTGAAATGATTAAAATAAATTAAATGAATGTTTTATGTCTTCAAAAAACACAACACTGAATATGTGTGAAATTTTTTATGTATATTCTATGGGATTGCAGAGGTTTATTTTTCATATTATATCAAGTGTACTGTCAAGGTTAGTTCAGATGAAGATGATGAAAAGGGGTCAAACAACTTTCTACAAACAAGTTCTTTAATAAAACAAACTCAGGTAATCCAAAGGCAAGCATGTGACGTAACAGAGTGTCAACACAAACAATACCAGACCACAACTGAATGAAAAGGAGGAACTTAAATACATAGGGTGATTGAACTCAAATGATGAACAGGTGGTGACTTGTTAATTAGAAACCATAGTTACAAATGAAGAGCGGGAAACTGATTATTTTCAGTAAAGCCCCCTTCCAACTGTATGGGACATATGGATAATCAATTGTCTGGAGAAGAAAAGGTGAATGCTACCATGAGTCCTGTGTCGTGTGAAGCATCCTGAGGCCATCTATGTGTAGAGTTGTTTTTCATTCAAGGGTTTTCTCTCAATTGACCATTCGCAAAGACCCGCCCCTTTAGTTACTGTTGTTATGTCCGACAAGCCATGCCGCTCTGACGCTACATAATGTTATCACGCAGTAAAAAAATACATAGTGGAGCAGAGAGCACAACGCGCTGACAGACAGGACAGACCAGGTTACTCAACTGTCAAATTTTGTCATTTTTAAAAGAAATTTAACAATAAATACCGTTTTGTGGCTCTTTAATGTGTCTGACAGATCACTGTAGAGCCTCAGTTAAAGCTGCTCGTGAACCGATCATCTCTTCCTTCTAGTTCATTTATAGCATCAAATAAACATGAATGAACATCAGAAGGAATGTTGTTTTAACTGCGGAAAGATGTCAGTACACTCCATTTTTCAAGTTCAAATCCTCCAACGTTAATCTACTAACTCTCCTGACTGCTTTGTCGGACAAAAATGGCGTATTCGGCAGATTATTATTGGTCAGATTGCCTATCAATTAAACTCCCTGAGAAGAGTTAATTCTGCCCAGGAGCAATTTGATGATGATCCTTGCATTTTCCAGCATGATGGACCACCATGTCACAAGGCAAGAGTGATAATTGGGGCAATCGTGAGCAGCAAATGGCTGAGTGCTCCAGGTGTGTGTGTTCACTACTCATTACTCCTAATGTGTGTGGAATAACTTGTATGGTTTAAAGGCAGAGAACAAATTCCGAGTATGGGCTACCATACTTGGCCTTCATGTCAAGTCACATCATTATGAAGTGGCTCGGTGTTCACTTCATTGACATTTTGGATCTGTGGCCAAGCAACTCCCCGGATCTTAAAGATAAACTGAACTGAAAGAATCAACGTTGATAACGTGTTGTACTCTCATTCCTGCTTAATAATCAAGAAACTTTGCTGCCGTACCATGAGTCCAGCAGGCGTAATGATATGATGCAGCGCCTGAAAATAGGTCTAATAGGTTAGACAAACTTAGTCCTGGTCACGTTGGCAGTTACCGAACTGGGGACTATTTTCAGGCGCTGCGTCATATCATTACGCCTGCTGCACTCATGGTACGGCAGCAAAGTTCCTTGATTATTACGCAGGAATGAGAGTATAGTTCCTAGCCATGTCAGCCTAGAAAATCGCAACTTTACATTTTCCGTCGGTCTTAGTACACGATGTAACTACAGAAGAGTCAAGTTTTAAATAGGAAAAATATCAAAACTCTTTGGTAATTTTTTTGAGAGAGATGCTAATGGTCTTGTCCGATTCAATGATCTATGCTAAGCTATGCTAAAAGTGGTACCGCCAGACCTGGAGATCGGCTGAATGGATTCGAAAATGGTAAAACTCAACTGTTTAACTCTGGGGGAGTTGTAAAATGAGCTTATTTCCCCAAAAAAGTGGAGTATCCCTTTAAGCAACACAAAAAAGTGTTTGTTAGTATAAGAACGCTGGCAATTCCGATGACGTCACTGGCATGGTAGGACCTGCGAAGAATATATAGGCAGCTGCAGCTCCTATATACAGACGAAAATGAGTAATTTTAATGGCATGGGTATCTGACTACCACCACACGCCCGGCCCGACACATTAACTGTAATTATGAACCCGAGCCCAATTTAAACCCGACCATTTTTTAATATGTGGGCCGTTATAACCAGGGGCGGCGCCAGATAATTTTTTAACGCAGGTGCTGAGGGGGGTGCTAGATATATTATATATAAATAGTATTAATAAATGAGCAAACATAGGCCATTTAATATTTAATATTGTTATTTTAATTATCACAATTAAAGTATTAATTTTATTCAATTGAACAAGCACAACATTCAGCATTCAATCAAATATTCTTATAGATTTATTATTAATAATGAATTATTTCAACATAATCTCGTTATTTCGTAATATGTACATAATATGTGTGCGTGCAACAAGCAAGATGTGCATTTGTAAATCCGGTGACGCGCGTGCATTGATTTTTATTAATAAACAGTGTCGGCTGCAAAGATGAAGTTGATGATCGCCATATCCGTAGTGAACGCGCCTATAGAGAGAAATGCACATCATGGATTACATAATCAGAGAGTAGCCAATAGGCTCTATGCACGATCTCTTCCGCGTTTTGTCTTAGCCCGCCCAGTTACATCCGGTGCTGCGTCGGAAGCCGTTTTTGCATTAGGTGGAGATAATGGCAAATTACACTCGCTGTTTACAAGAACTTCCAGCGGTTAACGTGAATGATGTTAACAATATTGTGAGGCAGTTAACTGTCACACATATGAGTAAGAAAGAGAAGTTCTTTAAATTATAAATTTCGAGCTACATCGACAACTTTGAGGGTGAGTATTCTCTCATATCGCGCGAAATCCGACTAGCGAATCAGTTTCTAAAATCGTTGTCTCCGTTTCTGAGAAAATGAATTTTTTTTAAGTTTTGCCGCTATACACTTCGCTATAGAACGCGCTATGCGGAAGTAAAGACGCCGGCTGAGATCCTACCGGAAATACGTCAGCAGCGTTCGTGCATAGAGCCTATAGGCCTATTAGTAGGGTAGCGATACTTCTGGTCGCGCCGCCGCCCGCTACGATCGCCATTCATTCTCAAAATGGACTGTGAACAGCTTGTTTTCTCTGTCATTAATATATCTGACAAAAGTAAGAATAGCAGATGTTGTCCGTTTTGTTGATGGTTTTCATGGAGCTGTGACAAGATTGAAATTGGACAAAGGTTACAAATTATTCTCGACGTTTGCTTACATAAAAAAAGTTCCATTAATTTAAATGGCATGGCACTTGATGACTAATGGGCCTTTCACACAGGACGCGGTATGCGCGGCGCTTGCCGCTGGGTTCAGCGTTGCCCTTCAGATACAACGCGATTTGCTTGCGCTACTATAGCTAAACAAAATAAATAAATAAATTGAAATGATGTCTGATTGTAGGCTATGTTTGAAATCTAGTGGATTTTGTGAAAATGTCATGTTGTTAAGTGTTAGTTTGTCTCGGAGATTGCAGCTCTTTTTTGCAGATTGCAGATTGAGATCTTCCACTAGTGACTAGATTATGTCTCATTTTTCATGTTACCACCATGAATGAAACTAAGAATTGTACATCTTTACAGTGAATTTGACCTAACGTTGCTGGTAAGTCTAATAATGAAATTAAGGCAAATAATAAAAAAATGGTTAGACTAAAAACATGAATGGAGTGATATTACATGTTTTAAAAAATCATGATGTTACAAAATCACATTTTACTGTCGGGTCCCCTTATGAAAAGAAAATATATTTCCCTATATATGAATGATCAATATATTAAATGGTTTAACAGTATATTTGAAAATATACAGAATAATATATAGTGTTAATATTACAATATATTGAATAATAAAGAATTTTCATATATTTAAAAATGTGAGACAATATATTTACTAATATATCATAATGTATGTAATTTTATATTCAGTAATACACTTCATAATATATACAGGGATTAAAGTTCTCAGTCGCTACGAGAGTACACGACGGATTTCCGTCAATATCAGGGTTACCCCCTGTCCTTATGTCTTAAATTCACTTTCCGCTCACGGAAAAACTGCTCCGTGTTCACTCATTTTTAAAAGTTATTCTAATATGTTAATTTTTTTATATCATGAACGTCTACATTTATAATACTATATGTAACGGTTTGGAAAGTATTCTACACGTTTAATAAATGTTCCAGCAGCCCTTGCTTGTACAAGTAAACAGCAGGCCTGACAAAGACCCCGCACCCAGGTAACATTAAAAAGAAAACAGGGAAAGAAAGTTACAGAAAACAACTTCTACAAACAATTTTAATTTGCCAACAGTTAATAATAATAAATAAAAGTGCATGACGTGCAAATCAGATAACAATCAAGTGCAATATAAACATGTTTTGTCAGGGCATCACTCCAGAACCGGCATCAACACTCCATTTTCAACATCTGCTTACTCCTTCACACCACAGACACGTCTTTTTGCCGTCTGTGTCTGGCGTGATTTAACTTCTCCCCAGTTGTTCCATGAAAACCTACAAAGCACGGCCTGCGGTGTAAGATATCTACGACCGACTCTCGTAGACTCGTAAGTTACACAGACTTCATCCTCCGTGAAGTGCTTAACACACAAAAAAAGTGCCCTTCTTCTCTCGGTATAGCCCAAATCCAACGCTTTTTCAACATTTCGTCACAAGGAAAGCTGTGAAATTATAAATAGGGTTATTTATTCTTTAAGTTGAAACATAAAAAGGTACGCAACAGGACTGGCTGCTTTTAGTCTCCGAATTTGTCCTCCGACTGCTACTGCTAGCGCTTTCACCGGAAAAGAGTTTACCCTACTTCCGGTCTCGGCGGCCATTTTTGTGAAATAGGCCTATTTCTTTTCATTTTGAATTGTTTCGTTTAAAGACATTTCAAGCTTTCTATATTTCTGAGTATATTCTGAGTTTCGGTTAAGTTAGGATGAGATACGCTCCAGTTCACGTGCAATGCAAGTGACCGCGGCGCACCGGCCCCTCCATGATTATAATGTCTGCTATATTTGCTTCTTATTTATTAAATACAGGCAATCCGTTGATGAATACATATTAAAATTAAGATACAATTTATACAAAACGAAATTCACTTTAAAGAAAGGTTTTCTACAAAACAAAACTTAATGAAGTGGCCAAAATCATGTCTGACCCACTCCATATCTCTCGATATATTGCACATCCTATCTTACTCATGCTGTTCACTTTTTTATATTCAACATAGATGAAAAAAACGAACATAATATTTTAACAAATATGAAACTAAATGCGCTTATTTAATGGCTACAACACATATAGTAGGCCTACAGACTCTCTATTTGTACAAATTTCTGCACATTCCTATACTTCTGAATTTTGCACACATAAGTTGAAAGGCATTTGTTTGTGCATAGTAAAACATATCTGCAACATTTATCAAGTTAATGGATAATTGTGCGTGCATTCATTAATTATTATCTTAATGAATAATGCAACAAGGATGACGCATGTAAACTGCGTTGTTTCAGAATGGAATGGATCGCAATGAAGAAACGTTTAAAAAAAAAAAAAAACGTGAACTCCCTCTGCATCAACAATGTGCCCTGAGACGATGAACATCAGCTAGCTTCAGGGTGAGTAGAGAGGGACATTGGAAGTGGTTTAATTAGCAGCTAGTAAACACATTATTATCGATCTGTGATATCGTCGGAGACGAGTCATGATTTATACAGTTTATATGGTCGGAGTGGTGGCTAGCTTGTGGAGTTTGACAAAAGTGCTTCCAACGTGTTTAGCTGCTAGCTCTTTCCCTAGGTTGGATCGTTTGGTATCTAGCTTGATTTTGTGACTCAATTTCAATGAATGCTGAGTGTGTCAGTCTCAGTTTTGTTGAACGCTATAAAGCCTAACGTTACACGTAATATGTGCGTGTAAGTGAATATGTACATGTTTTGTGTATGTGACAACGTTACATCCAGCCCTTTGCTTAGTAACTTGCAAGCATGATAACAGTTAACACACTTCTCTGTCCTCTGCCTGACGTGAGCGTTTCAGTGCCCTGTCTCTGCGGTAACATAGACAGCATCGGTGGTGTTAGTACTGGTCTGCCCTGTACTATAGCCTGAAAAGTTTAACATTGACGGAATGGCCTCAGGTTTAGCCTAACCCTCACCAGTGAACCTGTTGTATTTAAAGTACAACTCTCTAAATAGTCTGTCGCTAAAAAATGCTCACTACAGACTCGAAATCTAGGGGCTGCATGCTATGGCTGCTCTGCTAGTGTTGGTTAGCAACGGAGTAGCTTACCATGCCAGTGACGTAGCCGAATGTTGAAATCCAACATGGCGACGCCCGTGTAACAACAGCAACATTTTCAATGTACCATTTTATCCTTTTTAACAAATTCTGCCACTTTAATAATTGTACCAATGAGAATAAATAAAATACATCTGTTATATCACCTTTACTCAAAATTCCAGTTCAGTTCATCTATAATGAACATGAAAATCCAGATAAATACACTGGAAGTTTCAAATTGGTCATGAAGAGTCTTTCTTTTGTCTTACTCTTTCAGTTTTATAGGGTAATACAATTGAGAGACCAGATGCTGACTGTGCTGATGCTGTGTGTCTGTGCTGGGGTGATATAGTGTCTGTGATGGAGGGATAAAGGGAAATAGGTGAGCTTGAAAACTCTGCTAAGTGTGAGTGACGTATAGCTGAGAGCGTCAGGAGTGTGTAATCTTGACAATAGTGTTCTTTGACGCACAGTGGGATACAGTGAAGTTGAATAACATGAAGAACAAGCTTCTGCATCCCTTTCACAAGATTAAGTCAAGTCAAGTCACCTTTATTTATATAGCGCTTGGGAGAACCCAGGCTCAGTCGGGGGCCAGTTCTCCTCTGGCCAACGAGCGAACATTGTATGATTATGATCCAGGCAGCATTACAGGTCAGAAGTATAAACAGAGAGACTAATATTAGCATAGACGCCTATTTTCTTATGATGTAACGAGTACATCAGGATTTATGGGAAGTGTTCCCGGAATTATAGAAGTCTATAATGTGTTATGTGTATGCTAGGTCAAAGAGATGTGTTTTTAGCCTAGCTTTGAACTGACAGAGTGTGTCTGCTTCCCGGACAATGTTAGGAAGACTGTTCCAGAGTTTTGGTGCTAATAGGAGAAGGATCTCCCGCCAGCAGTCGATTTAGATATTCTAGGTATTATCAACTGGACGGAATTTTGAGATTGCAATAGACGTGAAGGACTATAATGCTTAAGAGCTCGCTCAAGTACTGCAGAGCTAAACCATTTAGTGCTTTGTAAGTAATCAGCAATATTTTACAATTTATACGATGTTTAATAGGGAGCCAATGCAGTGTTGACAGAACCGGGCTAATATGCTCATACTTCCTGGTTCTGGTAAGAACTCGAGCTGCTGCGTTTTGGACCAGCTGTAGTTTGTTTATTAAGCGTGCAGGGCAACCACCCAGTAGAGCATTACAGTAATCTAGCCTTGATGTCATGAACGCATGAACTAATTGTTCCACATTTGTCAATGAGAGCATATGACGTAATTTAGATATATTTTTAAGATGGTAAAATGCGGTTTTACAGATACTAGACACGTGACTTTCAAATGAAAGACTGGTATCAAAGAGCACACCCAGGTTCCTAACCGACGACGAAGACTTAACAGAGCAGCCATCAAGTGTTAGACAGTATTCTAGGTTATTACGTGAGGAAGTTTTTTGTCCAATAATTAGAATCTCTGTTTTTTCAGAACTAAGTAGTAGGAAATTACTAGTCATCCAATTTTTTATATCAGCTATTCATTCCGTTAATTTTGTGAATTGGTAAGTTTCGTCTGGGCGTGAAGAAATATAGAGCTGAGTATCATCAGCATAACAGTGAAAACTAATGCCATGCTTCCTAATGATATCTCCTAAGGGTAGCATGTACAGAGTGAACTGCAACGGTCCTAATACTGAGCCTTGTGGTACGCCATACTGAACTTGTGATCGATAAGACATCTCTTCATTAATCAATCATTCATAAATAATGATTAAAACAGAAAGATACAAAGCTTACAGACGCAAACCAATGCAACGCAGCAGCAGCAGAGAGCAAACATAGCGTTTATCATCTCTTTGCTCTCTGGATGCAGTTTGCAATGGGTAAACACTATCTGGAAGTAGTCCCCGTCACGCAATTAGCAGTGAGTCAGGATCAGTGGTGAGGCATTTGCAGCTCTAACAAACTTCCAGATGTCACCAGATGAGCCCCAACAGTAGCCATATTCAAGTCCAGATTGAAGACATTACCAATGCATTCTCTCACTAAAAATGAAGCAAAGAATGCTGTTTAATGTGCTTTCATTCAGTTTTTTTTATTTCAGTTACATTATGCCATTTCATAGAAAGACAGCATTTTCAAAATGTGACCCGCTTCTCTCCTGTGCAAGTACTTGTGTGAGCCTTAAGATTTCCTTTTTGTGAAAAACTCTTGCCACACAGTTTACAGATAAAAGGCTTCTCTCCAGTGTGAAGTCTCATGTGAGTTTTGAGGCTACTTTTATGACTGAAATTCTTTCCACACTGATCACATGTGAAAGTTTTTCTTCTTCCAATAAACTGTTTCTCTCCACTGTGAATGATAATGTGGGAATTAAGGGTGCTTCTACGTGCAAAACTCTGTCCACAATGAGAGCAAGTATAAGGCTTTTCTCCAGTGTGAATTCTCATGTGGTCTTTAAGGTTTTGTTTTTTATTGAAACTCTGTTCACAGTGAGAGCAAGTATAAGGCTTTTCTCCAGTGTGAATTCTCATGTGGGAATTAAGGGTTTGTTTTTGAGCAAAACTCTTTTCACAATGAGAGCAAGTATAAGGCTTGTCTCCAGTGTGAATTCTCATGTGGGAATTAAGGCTGCTTTTAAGTGCAAAACTCTGTCCACACTGTTGGCAGGTGAAAGGACTCTCTCCAGTGTGAAGTCTCATGTGGGCTTTAAGGTTTTGTTTTTGATTGAAACTCTGACCACAATGAGAGCAAGTATAAGGCTTTTCTCCAGTGTGAATTCTCATGTGGGAATTAAGGGTTTGTTTTTGAGCAAAACTCTTTTCACAATTAGAGCAAGTATAAGGCCTTTCTCCAGTGTGAATTCTCATGTGGTCTTTAAGGGTTTGTTTTTGAGCAAAACCCTGTTCACAATGAGAGCAAGTATAAGGCTTTTCTCCAGTGTGAAGTCTCATGTGGACATTAAGATTTCGTTTTTGATTGAAACTCTGTTCACAATGAGAGCAAGTATAAGGCTTTTCTCCAGTGTGAATTCTCATGTGGTCTTTAAGGGTTTGTTTTTGAGCAAAACCCTGTTCACAATGAGAGCAAGTATAAGGCTTTTCTCCAGTGTGAATTCTCATGTGGACATTAAGATTTCGTTTTTGATTGAAACTCTGTTCACAATGAGAGCAAGTATAAGGCTTTTCTCCAGTGTGAATTCTCATGTGGGAATTAAGGGTTTGTTTTTGAGCAAAACTCTTTCCACAATGAGAGCAAGTATAAGGCTTCTCTCCAGTGTGAATTCTCACGTGGTCTTTAAGGTTTTGTTTATGAGCGAAACTCTTTTCACAATGAGAGCAAGTATAAGGCTTTTCTCCAGTGTGAAGTCTCATGATTGATTTCTCTTCAGTCTTGAAATGTTGATGTTCATCTTGCATATTATTCAGTTCTTGACTCTCCTCTTTCAGTGGCATCAGGTCTAAAGCGAAAAAAGACAAATACAAGTTAACACCAGTTTAAATGGCAACACACAGCTGACAACCTCACAGCTTAACTAATTGATGACTAACTGGGAAAGTGTCTGTATGCGTTTATGATAATTCACAAACATTGTGGCAGCAAACTCTCCCGGATGGGTGAAATAGGACTCAGTAGCCTGATTTGCGCATACACTGCAGCTGGTGGTTAATGACAGTTTTAATGTGTTGGTGCATCGGGTTATGATTACAGCTGGGCGGCTTGTCAGGCACTTCAACCACAGCATCCCTACATGCAAGGCACTGGAGGCACAACAAGAACAAATGCAATTTCCGAAACTCCAGCTCATTCAATTGTGCAAAACAAGATGAAACTGTGAAGATGAAGCATGTGAGGTGTTTGGAAGACTTCTTGTTCTGTATGACCGAACGGTAACAAAGCTGCAAGAAGCCAGGGGTCCATTCTTCGTACGTTGCTAAATACATCCGAGATCAGTTGGCACATCCAAGATGATATCATCGAGCTAATCATGATCCGGCAAAATAGCTTCTTAGAACACACTTTTTGTTTATGATTAGTATCGCTGGATTGAGTTTTCTGAGATAACTGCACGTTCATGCGTTGGTTTAAATGGGGATATGTATTGATAGTAGAAACATTAATTAGCAACATTGCTATTGGCTGCTCACCATGAACAAAGAGCGCGCACAGTTTTTCTCAGAGCAGAGCAAGACCTAATTGCCGAAGTTTATGCGGAATTTGAAAGTTTAATTAAAACGTCATACATGCCATTATAATGAGAACACTATTGTAATAAAACGTTGTGAATTATCTTGGTTTAGTTGCCATTTCAGCACGTTGTTGTGGGAATACCGATGTTCTGACCAGCACAGTCAAGTTTGCTTGTGCATTCACATCATTTTGTGCAGATAAGATTTGTAAAGTTGATGTAATATAAATATCTGAATAATCTCACAAAGGATGTGTTTCGCTGATTTAAACAACCTGCTAGAAAAGTTCTTCAGTTTCCCGGTGCTCGTTCTCTTCAGCTTCAGCGCGCGCGATCAAACAGCAATGCAAAACATTAAAATCCATGATTGAGACTTTCATATTTTAATTGTATACACTATTGTAATAAAAGTTGTAAATTATTTGGGTTTAGTTGCACTCCTCAGCAACTGTTGAGTTGATTAACTAACGTTAACAAGTTGGCTTTCCTCGGGACATTCTAAAACGCTTAACGTGAAAAATGAGATGACTGTCCTTTGGAGGGAGTACCTGTAAGTGTATAATAACTTTGCTTTAGGGTTGTGCCGCCGATGGACGATGATGGCTGACCGACATCACGATGGAGAGCCACCATCATGATGCCATGCCCCCTACCCTGTCAGACCAGCCCAGTCTCACGGCAGTTCGTGAAAGGTCAAGTAATTGAATCTATTAATTCGTGTACACCAGTGGTTGGGATTGGGAACCTATGGCTGGCTCTTGGAAACACACCTGGCTCTTTGGCAAAAAATCATGTGGCTCGCAAGGTCTCTCACCCTTTACCAACAAACGATAAAAAAATTAAGACACATCAACAGAGTCCGGCTCTCTGCAGAAAAAGCAGCCATTTACAATTCCCTTGTTGTACAGCCTACCGAAGTTAATGAAAAGTTTATGATAATGATAATATTCAAGTTGTACCGGCAAAAGTGCGTGTACGTTTCTGTGGTAACCTACAGCTCCTGCACTGGGAGTCAAGCAGCTGCAGCTTGTTTAAGGTAATGGCGAAAATCATTTTAGAACAGCAGCGAAAATGTAAAAGTAGGCTATATAAACTTTAATATAGGCCTACCCTTTTATTGAAACGGGAGCTTTGCTGCGCAAAGAGACATTTCACCCGCTGGCCACTGATACTTTCACTTTTGCCGCAGAGACCTTTTATGTCCTATAAATGTGTCGTATTTTTGATAATCCGCGCAGATTTCAGTTGACGATTCTGTTTAAAGTTATTAATAACAAAACATGAATGAAAGAGAAAGAAAAGAGCAGGATGTGCTTTATATTGAAAAGAAATATTAAAAGCGCAATAAGTCGCGAAAGAGAACTGAATTACACTGACAGGATGCTGTGCGCACGCTCCGAGCGCAACACGGACAAGCAGTCTTTGTCTTCGGTTGCGCGCCTAAACGGCCAAATAAACAGAAATATTTCAAAATGCCAAGTCGAGTATTCCCGTAAACACAGTAGATGTAAGTACTAGCCTATGTGCATTCTCTCTCTCTCTCTCTTTTCGTGATGGTCAGCGTGATTTCCGTAGCATTAGGATCCACTTGGATGATGCGACGGCAGCCACAGTACAACGGCGCCAGTGCGCTCACCACACACCAGCTATAGGTGGAGAGGTGGTATTATTCTATTTCCCACAATGCCAAAGCAACGCAGCTTACCGAAATACAAGCTTAGGCACACGCTTCTGTCCATACAAGCTCATGCAGTTGTCCACTCTAGACAGAATACTCCAGTTGCAGGGAACACTTTAGTAGGCCAAGAAGCAGCAAATATATTAAGAATAACAAGTCTGGGTTTCATCAATAGTCCATCCTTTTTAAAACGGCGATATAAAAAAGGCTAATAAGAGTATTGTAAAAAAAATAGTATTCTATTTCGCCCAATTTTATACTGTAAACATATTCAAGCACAATAAGAACCGTTTCGAGGGGGATGCCAGGTGTACGAAAAAAACAAAAAACAAAAATTAATATTAAAATCCCCAAATTTTAAATCGAATACCAACCCACCGAATTTGAATATTCGTGTCCAGCTCCAAAACTAGACCTTACAGAAGATGAACTGATGGGCTCTAGCTCTAATGAACCTACACTCAAATCCTGAGGGGCTCGGGGCGAGGATGCTTCAAGCAGATCGCCTCCAAAAACTCCTATTACACATGCCTAAGCCAGATATTGAGGCTCACACATGAATATCATCTGTCTGAATTTCACAGCTAGTCTCATTTCTAACGCTTCTCTAAAGTGAGATATATATAAATACAAGGTGGATATCAAGGTGGCGATCGCGGCAGCGGGGGTAGACCCTGACCCTGGTCCAAATCCTTCAGCGGGTCGGCCTGGTACGCTTGCAACACAGACATCATGTGTATAGCAGGACCAGCCTGACCCGCCGCCGCGAATGCCCTACCATAAAGCGAGATGTCATCTGGAGTAGATCACAAGTGTGAGGGTGGATTTTCTGCAGGGGTTCAGGCTGCAAGACTGCCGAATGACTAAAGAAACGTTGTCAGCAAGATTTATACATACACCGTATAACGAACACCACTAACCACTCGGTGAGTTGCACAGTTTTGAAAACGAACGTTAAGGGTTGTTTTAAGGACATGTTTGTGCATGGCCATAGACTCCCATTCTAAAGCGGTCATGGGCAATTCTAAAATAGTCAAAAAGTCGAGACAGGAACCATTGTCAAAATTTCTTTGTCCACCACACTTGTTCATCCAAAACAAACTACAAAATAGACTCAAAGTGTTAAATACCGGAATTATCCTTTAATTAAAAATTCTCATTAGTATTGTAAGAAAACACTAATTTTACCTGGTCAAAAACAGCTCTGTTTTCAGCACGCCGTTTATGTGCATGTGTCTTTAAATGATAATGAGCTTTGCTCACCCCGCCCCTCTGATCTGTGGGCGTTTTGACACAACACACGTGGAGTGTTGCCTTGACAACAGTTGAGGGTATATTTTGGAGAAAGAATGGCAGCGGGAGTCTCTGAAGACAGATCTGTGCAACCGTCTCAATTTGAACTGGAGTTGGACCCGGAACAAGATGACGGCCCCGAAGAAGTTCGACAATTAAGGCTCGAACAGGACGTTTCTGAATGGTTGGTTAACGTAATGTCACTTTGATCTATCTTGTACTGGCAGGATAGAGTAGTGAGATACGCTAAGTGTTTACTGATGTATACGTTAGTTCATTGACAGATTGATGTTACAGTTAATGGTCATGAAAAATGTTTTACTTTAGCTTTATACTGTCTGCAGAGCCGATCAGCCCTATACGCACACTACGCAAGGTGCGTAGGGCCCCACAAATTACTCAAGGCCCCGCCTCCCCCTCGTATCAAAGCGCGTCAATCAATGTTTACAATATCGATGAGAAAATGAAGCGGAACTATCCTTCTGGTCACAAAAAGAGAGAAAAAAGCACCATGAGAGTTAATTGCGTGCATTTGAAAAAAACAACACGCGTCAAACATCTTTCCAAACACGAGAATCATTTATAAACCTCTTGTCCAACAAAAGACAACATTTAATAACATGCACTTACTCCAAACTCACTTCATAACGACAGCTGAGCTCCTTCTGTGAGATCGATGATGTGCCTTTTTACACAGAATAAGACAGTCGTGTATTTATAAGTCATGTTTAATCAAGCGTTTCAATCTTCTGTTTATCCAGATACAGCGATAGGGATTTCCTGGAATGATGCGCCGTTATTGTACTTCTGTGGCGGGGCATATTTATCGTGTTTGCATGAGAGCGCCCTCTGGCATTCAGATGGGGCAGTATTCACTACCGATCAGCCGCACTCCACTGACAAGCTGCGCATAAGATAATCGCAAATCGCGTGCGGTTTTGTTGCAATTAATCGTTCAGCCCTATATGTACTAATGCAATATGGAAAGCTATGTACAGATGGTACTCAACCAGAATAATACTTTTATTGCGGGTGTGTATTTGCAGCCTCTCACCGCTAAGAGGCGCTACAATCACAGACTTTGCAAAGTGTCAGTTTATTCTCTCTATTGTGTAATCTACCGCTGCGGCTCATTGAGAGCGATTGAAAGCTGGTAGCAAATCAATTCAAAAGAAACATTGAACGTGAAATTGCTGAAAATGTAATTACATTTTATTAAATTTAATAAATTGAATAATGAAAAAAAATCAACAAACATTGCAATAAAAAAATATTAGGCCACATCAATGAGGCTTTGTAAGAGCATACGACATTAGTTTAACAGTATTCAGACGATAGCTCTGTGGTCAACGCAACAACATGAGCCTCTCGGAGCTTCAAGCGATCTGAGATCGAATATCAGTGTAGCCGACAGTGTTTATGTTTTTCCATTCTTGATGCTTAAATATGTAACTGTTTATTAAAGTCAAGCATCTTGTTTAATTATCAATTGTACATTACAACATAAATTTGCTACATTCCAGTTGAGCCGCTGCAAAGTCTTTAATCTGCAATTTTTTTTTTTTTTTGTGAATCATTCACGAAATTGAGATGATTGACAGTGATACCGGCCAAAGCAACGGAAGATATTTTTCAAAACAGATCGAACAAATCAGAAAAAATACTTTCAATACAGTATTGCTTTCAATTAAAAAAATAAACAATGAAACCGTAAAATAAAAATAAAATGAATTAAGTTTGAAAGCCCATTTCAAGGTATAAATAAAGTGTCGGGACAGTTTATTTATTTAAAACAGGATTGCATCGATAGAGTTTATTCCCTTTGCGATGCAAAATAAGAAACACTATTTCAATTGTCAAAGAAATTGCAGCTAAGTAAAAAAAAATAAACGGTACAAAACGAAAATAGTTCAAAGCAACAAATTAAGAACAGACATTTTTCTTTGCCTCTCTCGCACTGGATCTCTTTTTAGCACGTTTATTTTGTCTCCCTCACTGCGCGTGCCGGGTCTTTCTCGAAATTAAACATTTCAGGGTAAAAACACACCATACAGCTGATAATACTGTATATGTCGCTGCGTGTCATCCACACAAATCACGAAAGAAAAAACTGTAACAAATAGCCTTTGTTGCTTCAAAGACACAGCATGCCTTGCTGAATTCACCTTACAATAAAACGAGGTTGATCGCGAATTAAAGAGCTCTGTATCTGCTAAATTGAAATTGTGTGTGGAAAACCTTTAAATACAATCAATAAAACTACAATATGTATAATTTAATAAGATATAGGGCCTACATATGGACTTTTGGAGATTTTGAGATTAATCCTTAAAAGAATGTTGCCTTTGCCTGCTCATCAGGCTGGCTATCCGACACTCTCCATATGAAAGACGGAACATTAACACCTCTTGTCCTGCACCCCCACGATAAAGCAACTATACTGCCTTCTCCAAACCCCCCACAGGCTATCTGAGTTTGCAAAACAAAACAAAGAGTTTGCAATTCACACTTAAATCGCTATTCTAGACATTAGCAATAGGCTATTCAAGTGTTGATAATGAAGGAATTAAAGGAGAAGTTCACTTTAAAAAAAACTTTTGCTGATAATTTACTAACCCCCATGTCATCCAAGATGTCCATGTCTTTCTTTCTTCAGTCGAAAAGAAATTAAGGTTTTTGATGAAAACATTCCAGGATTTTTCCCCATATTATGGATTCTAATGGGACCCAAACGGTTCAAGGTCCAAATGACAGTTTCAGTGCAAAGGGCTTTAAACGATACCAGACGATGAATAAGGGTCTTATCTAGCGAAACGATCGGTCATTTCAAAAATAAATAAAAAAGTTTACGTTTTATAAGCACAAATGTTCGCCTTGTTCTGTTCTGTGATGCGCGTTCGTGACGTCACGTAATACGCAATTACGTTGAAAAGGTCACGCTTGAAAAATTTCTGTCCTGAAGAAAATATTCTTTTTGGCTTTTTAATATTAAAGCACCCAGGATACGCACACGAATGGGCATTTTAAACGTTAAACTGACACAAATACATTTTAAATTGTGTATATGGTCCTCCTCCCGCACATTTGTAAACACATCAAACTTGACCTTTTCAACGTAATTGCGTATTACGTGACGTCACGAACGCGCATCACAGAACAGAACAAGTCGAACATTTTGATGAAGCTAAATTCTCAATAAAACTGTTTTCATTGGTATATTTTACTGTTTCTGTTGTCAAACAACGGAATGAATATGAAATGGTGACTGAAACGCGACCCACTAAGACATAACCAGCTCTCCCTTCCAAGATGTTAATCTGCACAAAAATCCTGATAATCGAGCCGTCGTCTGATTAAATCAAATACACATAAGATAAACACAATATCTGTTTTGCGATTTCGGCTACACTTGCATGTAAAATTAGAGAAGCAACATCATATCTGTGTTTAACTGAATTAAAGCGCTGCTCCTCTCTCCAGCGCGAGACGCAGAGAGAGAGCGAGAGAGAGAGAGGCGCGCGCGCGTGCTGGGAGAGCAGTACCGGCGGTACCGGTAGATTCTCAGAAACTAAATAAGGTTTGGGCGCTTTGTTGAAGGGAAAAATCGCTAAATGGGTCTGCAATGTCGCTAAGTTGGCAACACTGTGTATCTCCATTTCTCCAACTAGGTTTTGGGCCACGGGTCAAACAGAAAATTCGCGCTGCGTTAATCAAGCGTTAAAAAAAATAGTGCCGTTTATATGATTTTGCATATATATATATATATATATATATATATATATATATTTTTTTTTTTTTTTTTTTTTTTTTTTTTACAGAACTGCTTTTGAAATTACGACTGGAATTATTATAGGCTATAAGTAAAGTCACTGTATTTGTTCCTTAGTGTAAAATGGAAATGCATGGTAATTTTATTTTATAAATATAAGCAAAAAACTATGGTGTAACAGAGTTTTTGAACTAGACAAATCTCTCTGCATCAATAATAGGCTATAAAATGCATTAATAGGCTAATATAAAAACTTCAGTGGTCCAAGTTGGTTCGGGATTTGAACTCGTGTTATCTAAATGATCGAAATGTAAGTTCTACCACTCGGCCATGACTTTACTCGTTGAGAAATGCCCAAACGTTCCAATGTGTGTTTGCTCACACGAGCGAGAAGCGCTCATCATTCGTCTCATTCCTCAATAGAATAGTACAAATAATCAGCTTCATTGCACATAAATTACTTTTGTTTGGTATTTTTGGTATTAAATTAGTTTTGTGCAGTTGCTGCTGTTTTGCACAATATCCCTTTGCGCCACCTGGCGGTCATTTCGCGAATGACTTTGAAATGCGACTGGTTTATTTTACTACCGGTTGGCGCGGCGGTAATAGGCATTCTGGTTGATTACCATCTGTATTGACATTGACTACTGATTGGCTCCACTGAATTTAAAATGTTGATTGGCTGGAGATTCTGGTCAATATGGATGCACATCCCTGAGTAAATAATAACCATCAAGTATCATTTAAAACACAGTGACATGCTATGGTGCCATTTTAGCTTTTATTCATTCACAGGATATGCATTTTTGATATCAATAATTCAATTTGTACTATTTAAAATGTGAATTCTTGATACTAAGAATGAACTTTTTGTAGTAACAATGTCTTCTGATATCAAGAATTACATTTTCACTAGAACTAGTTAAAGGAGGGATTGTAGTGGGAACACTGGGGTGTCAGGTGTGACTGTGTGGCAATGGCAAATGGTTCATGGCTCACGGGTCAGGTATGAGGGCCCCTAAACAGAACTTTGCTTAGGGCCTCAGGGAGGTCAGGATCAGCTCTGATACTGACCCTTGTTTATAAAGCAGTCTGGTGAGAAATGATTTGCGCAAACATGAAAGCATTGACGTTGATCGTGGGGAACATTCCCTTCGAAAACAAAACTCAGCCACTGCTTCTTCAGTGGTTCGGATTTAGAAACATCAAAATGATGCTGTGTTCATTATTACACCCAAGAGCAGAATACCACAATCGCTTATGCTGGGTACACACCAAAAGATAATCGGGCTGATTTTGGGCCGATTTCCCCCCTTCCGACAATCCTAGCTATGTCCCGATTATCTTGATGGTTTAACAGATTATTTTATCAGATTTTCCCTTGGTGTGAGGTGTGTTAAGAGTGTCCGAACCTGCTCGGAAGAACGTCGGAGCCGCTCCGATCGCGAATCGTAAATATTAAACATGTTTAATATTTACGATCAGAAATCCTGATGTGTGGGGGGGAACCCCGAGGACAAACGCGCGCACGCTCTGGAGATTATCACGTGAAACAAAACAATATCCAATCAGAAAGCGAGATGATGGAAGACACGGTCATTCTCTCTCACACACACACACACACACACACACACACACTTGCAGGAAGCTTAATGTTAAGATTTAGTATTCATAAGTGTAAATTTCAAGGAAACAAGCCTTTGTTTTTCATTTTAAGTGCAGAAATTTTGCAATACCTAAACACAATTGGGTTTGAAAAATAAGAAAGCTGCAAAGTGCGTTTCAATCTGTAAACATTTTCAAATTTTTGTTTAACTTTTAAGTTTGTCACTGTTTATGTATATGTCTTTTTATGTTTGTTTATCGGCTTTACTCTTTGTACCCCCCCGACTGTAATTGTAATTCTTAAAATCAAAAAATAAAAAAGATTTAAAAAAATAAAAAAGAAGAAGCTGAGTGTTAAGGGTTCAGTGAGGTTCTATAGAGGGATTAAATAACTTTTTCTAAAGAGACAATAAATCCAATAAAGAATAAATAAAGACAATAAAGAATGAATATATTTCTGTATAAAAGGTTATATACAATGGTAGGTACAATGGTTTTTTCACGTGAATTTTCTGTGAAAATCATTCCAAACATTATCGCAATTTCTTCCTGCATGTTGTCCGTCATGCTTATTCTGAAGTCTCACGATATTTTGCGAGATTCCCTGTGTTCATAGTCGAGACCCTGGTTGAAAATCTGTTTGTGTGTGGTGTGCTGTCTTTGTCACATCATGGCACACCACACACTATAGGAGCAAAACGCTTAAATCTAGGATTTTTTGTCCTCATGTTTGTGGTCTTGTCACATTTTGAAAATCTTATAAGATGTCAAAAATCTTTTGGTGTGTACCCAGCATTAGATGCCATTCTGCTCCAGCGTATCAACAATGGCGGACTATGATGACAGCTCGCTCAGGGCGGGTCTGTGTTGAAACGCTGCTGTCAATTAACAATCGTGGAAGGGGCGTCCGACCGTGTGACGTCACATGGTCGAGCGGCTTGATTTGAGACAGGGGAAAACATATAAGGAGATAAAAATAAAAAAAACACTGGATGGATTTTTATCATTATATAATGGTTGTGTACAGGCACTGCCAACACGCATTTCAGTACAATCAACTTGTAAAAGTGCATGTACCATTATATGACCCCTTTAAGAAAGCAGATTGTTCAAAAATACGTTCAGGGCCAATAGCAAAACATAACCTCTAAATACATCTGCATAAGCCCACGCTCGCTCTGTCTGAGGGGGAAAGTCAAAAGCTGGGTTGAGCCTGTGGGTCATTTCTTAGGGTTAATTTTATACAAGTGAAACTGCCTAAAAACGGCCTGTGGGCTTGTTGTTATTTGCTAACTGCAGTGATCTCATGTCAAATGAAATGACTGACTTGTTTAGGGTTTAAAATAAAATGGATGTCAATACATCAAAATAATAATTGTAACTAATCTCATGATTTGGCAATATCAATATTTTTCCACCAACAAACTTGATTGTTTTTAAGTCTATTATTGTAATAAGGGCCACCTTTCATAAATTGTTAACATTATCATTAATATTACTGTTTTTGGTTTCAATCTTTGGTTTAGTGAAAGGTGCTTGATGGGGCTGTGGTGATAGTTAAAGGGATACTTCATCCAAAATTAATGTTCTCTCATCATTTACTCACTCATACCATCCCAGGTGTATATGATTTCCTTTCTTCGGATCAACACTGAGATTTATAATCCATATAAATAATCTATCTAATCTATATAATGCAAGTGTAGGTCCTCTAAAGTTCATGCAGAAACACTATTTCCATTTCTCTGGTCATGTGATCTCAACAAACATGTCTGTCCACAAGAGAAGACCCTCTCCATGTCAAATAAAACCGCTTTAATTCACTTTAATTCAGGAAATTCATATGACAACATTCTTCAAAAATATCATTCATTTCTGTAGATCATTTTAATAAGGACCGAATGAAACTAACCTGTTTGTTCCTCAGTTTCTTCATGTTTAACGCTGAACACTTCTTCAATCTTTATGTCTTCACTCTCCTGTTTAATCAACGCCATCTTTATAATAGTGTCGTGGATCTCAGATGCTTCTCCAGGAGTGTTCCTGTGTGTTTGAACAATTTATCATGTTTAAGATGAGAATAATTACCAGAAAAAAAAATAAATCCACAGTAAATCTCTGAGTGCGTCTCAATCAGCTCTAGTTCAGTAGTTCAGCGCACTGGTGAGGGAGTCAGTCAGAGTGAGAGTTAATGGACTTAAATAAACTGACTAGACAAAAATCACTCAAAACAAGCACTACAATATATTAAAATAAATAATACAGACACTTCATATTTAAAGATTTGTACATTTAGCAGATTACCTTGTAATGAAACCATTTGAGAATTGTTCATAAAATGTATAATTATTAATACAAATATTTTTGTTTTCGTTGAATTTTTACAATGTTTTGACTCTACTCACTACTTACCAAAACCGAATTCGTGTTTACAATAAACTGATACACGACATAGTGCGCGAAATGAGACGTTACTGTTACTTTCTGTTACGCTTACTCACAAAAAAACTGAATATTCTTACATTAAGCATATTACAGGGATATGTTCAATAATACCTGGTCACATACCTCAAATAAAAATCAACGTGTATCGATTTAAACTCTTTAAATGCGTAAAACCACAAACCTTTCTTCAGTCTAATCATAACAGTTGCAGGAGCATGGCGCAGCTTTATGATGTCATATCGCCAGACCAAAATAAAAGTCCTATTCAATCTGCTGTCCAATATCCAGTCCACAGATGTCATGGGAATTTATGGTGAAATATTTTAATACATGTTGTCCAATTATGTGATGAAAAAGATTAAGAATTACTAATAACTTGTTAAAAAGATTGTATGAGTTCTTACAGGACATTTCATATGTATCAGCATTGAAATGTATATATCTTCCACAAAAATCAGTAGAAGATAACTACAATAGAATAAAAAGCAATACAAATGTTAAGGTTAATGCTAATGCTAAAAAGTATTGACAAAAAATCCATAATCCTGCATGCCACCTGGTCATTGTGGTTCCCTGTGTTTGTCTTTTCTGGTGTTCTATAATAAACATCTTTATCTTTGTCTGTGACAGATGTCCATCCTGTTAGTCATTTACAATGATTTCATAAAGTCAGCAATAAATAAAGTGTCAATGAAAATGTATTGAAGTGTCAATACTTAAAAAAAAAAAAGAAAAAGTTTTTCTTTAAAAACAGTAAGTAGAATTACATAATACAAATACATATTTGTTCAAACAAAAGTTTTTTTGCCTTAATAAAGGTTTCATTTTGATTGATACAACTTGTTATTGTATAATAATAAAATGTTAGATTAAGAAACAGTTTATTATACTTTGTTTTGTGTTTTATTTTTTAATAATGTGAATGATCATGAATAATGCCGTGATTTACACCTGAGAAGACAATGACCCACATAATGAGCTGCATAATGAGCCTTTCATTCAGGTGTGTCACTGAGAGTATCACAAGTAAAGATAAATATCCATGGTAAACATTTCTAGTAACTATGCAGTTAATTCTCATACTGTATTTTCAGAATGTTTTGGAATATATCCTGTTTTTATTTATATATAATAAAAAAAAACTATAATACATAATTTAATGAGAAGGTTTATATTGACCTATTAAGATGTTGTTTACATCTACCTTGTAAATATGTTTTGCTATTTTATTAAACAGTTTTCACATATAAATCAACAACAATTACAATTTTAACAATATTTCAAGAGTAATCTTTCTTTTTATAAAGTATACATCGATTTTATCATACGTATTTCAAAGTTAAAGATTCATTAGTTTGAATATTGGAACAAACACTATAATGACATCTTAGTTGATAATTCAATATTCAATATTTTAACAAAACATCACATATTATATATTTAACATGTGAGCAGAAATTGGCAAACAAAAGCTTATTTGATGTGAACAGTGGTCTTTTTACAGTAAAAACTTTATAAACTATCCAAAACTAATCAACAAAATCTTGTCTAAACATTCATATTTCGTCTATGATATATTTGCATATAAATGTTAAAGGAACACTCCACCGTTTTTTGAAATAGGGCTTATTCACCTTCTTTCCTACATTTAGATAGGTGGGCAAATGCATTTTTGTCTCAGTGCATGCATTGTTTTAGTTTGACAGGGTCGGTGCTAGCTTAGCTTAGCATAATTAATGGAATCCTTTGTTGCCAGCTAGCATGTCCTGAGTAAAAGTGATATAAAAAAAAAACAAAAAAAACACCTAATTACTTCTTGTGGCCTGCGTATTCACAACAAGTACAAATAGCGATGCAGATTAACACTAGGTGATTTCCTAGGCAGATATTGACTTGGGACTATATTAGGGGGAAGCACAGGCAAAGCACTGCTACTTGGGCGCAGAGATATCACACCCAAGTAGCAGTGCTTCGCCTGTGCTTCCCCCTAATATAGTCCTTAATATATAAGTCAATATCTGCCTAGGAAATCGCCTAGTGTTAATCTGCATCGCTATTTGTACTTGTTGTGAATACGCAGGCCACAAGAAGTAATTAGGTGGGTTTTTTATATTTTTTTTATATGACTTTTACTCAGGACATGCTAGCTGGCAACAAAGGATTCCATTCATTAAGCTAAGCTAAGCTAGCGCCGACCCTGTCAAACTAAAACAATGCATGCACTGAGACAAAAATGCATTTGCCCACCTATCTAAATGTAGGAAAGAAGGTGAATAAGCCCTATTTCAAAAAACGGTGGAGTGTTCCTTTAATTTGCAGTTTAATATGGTGCTTGTTATACAAAGACATTTTATTTCAACATATTTCAGTTGATTTTTACTCATTTCAGTATAGCAATATAGTTTGGTAAAATCTAAACTAGTAGATGTGTTCATGTAAAAATAACATGTTTACTATTGTAAGTGCAAGTGTGAATGAACGGCACAGATGCGCGCTGTTGTTTACTACAGCTGTCTACTACATTGTCTACTTACTACAGCTGTAGTAAACATCTGTGCCGTTCATTCATTCACACACAGACACGTGATTCATATTTAAACAGTCCTTTTGCAGTTTATGACACTATTGCATATCGCGATTAGAACAAAGCACTTAAGAATAAAACACTACTAGGCTACAGTCCTCTGAATAGCTGGATCCGTTGTTCCTCGATGTGAAACTAAATTGTTCCTAAGAATTATTCCACACAGCGAAGCAAGACGAGACAAAGTCCATGAGTCTGATTAAACAGATGTGTTTTATCCAGCTGATGTGGGCATTGACACGTTTGCATGGATCGCTCATTTGCGTTTGAATAGCGCGCGCTCTCCGTGGGCAAGGTCACATTAGCACTTAATGAGATGAAATGAGAACAACTGACATCTCTCTCTTTTCATACAGATTACATAAACTGAGAATATTTGTTTTATATATAATATACTTCATTTAAAAGCTGCCTCCGAACACTTCTCTCATTATGATAAAATGTGTGAGAGGTTCTCGAGTTGGTGACTCATGTAATGGCCAGATTACTGCTAGATGCCCTCCTTGAGGATCTCCGTGACGTTAACTCATCCATGGGGAAAACCTTATTCTTCGTGCATCTTTGTGCCCTCGACGTATTAAGACTATCGTGGGTGCAGGGGTGTGTGGTTATACGATGATGGACACTTGATTCTCTTCTTTTTGCTCATCGTCATTTAAGGAGGGTTCAAAAGCAGAGTGTAGCGAGTTGCGCTCCCCCTCGTAAAAACTGGGGACCTGCTTGTTGCACTCAGCAGCCTCATAATAGACCTAAGACAAAATCTTGAGGGTTGTTTTGTCAAGTCAAGTCAAGTCATTTTCATTTATATAGCGCTTTTAACAATGTAGATTGTTTCAAAGCAGCTTTACAGAGATAAGCGTATAATTTAAGGTAACAGAGATTGTTTGGGATTTATAGCGGTTCTTTAATAGAGTTATTTTCCAGCTAAAGTTATTTTTGATTGATTCGCTTCCGTCGCAACGATCATTTGTTATTACATTTTGTCCCAGGTCTGTGGGGGTGTGCCCCGATGGGACGAGGCATGTAAATCAAACAGCTTCTACCTGACACCCTCATGAAATAACTGTACTTCCTCGCCACCTCTGGTGATTTGGGGGGCAGCGGTTTCCAGCGAAATGTTAGATGTTCTGTTGCTTCCTGCTGTCATCCAGGACACGGAACATCTAACATCCCCTCAAATGAAGTGTTAAAATTGATACCACTATCAGAGAGTCTGGCAGCGTGGAAACTTCTGCCAGGCTTTTCTGCGTGGGTATTAAGTACAGTACAAATAGGATACAGAATCCAATTTATTAATCGTCTTCCACGTTTCAACGGCGTGGTATCCACTTCCGTGAGACTGGAACTGGCGCATGTACTGTCACAAGAGCTACAATCTCTGCTGAGCAAAGAGGCCATAGAACATGTTCCTCTTCCAGAGAGAGAGTCAGGCTATTACAGCAGATACCTCCTGGTTCCCAAGAAGGATGGAGGGTTGCGTCCAATCTTCGATCTTCGAGGCTTAAACCGTACAGTCAAAGCGCTCAAGTTCAAGATGTTAACTGTAAAGACGATTGTGTCGCAAATTCAACATCACGTTTGGTTCGTCATGATCAATCGGAAAAACGTACCTGTATACTTTCATACAGAAATATTGCCACAACACAGGAGGTTCCCAAGGTTTGCTTTTGGGGGCGAAGCTTACCAATATCGGGTCCCTCCAATTGACCTAGCCATGTTACATAGACGATTGGGCGATACTGGCCCAGTCTTAAGAGCTTGCACTTCGACATTGAGATCAATCTATGCTCATCTTCTCTCTATGGGGCTGAGATGCAACGCCAAGAAGAGCGTACTCTCTTCCACCCTGAGTGTAACATGCTTGGGGTTAAATGGGACTCTGTCACCATCGTGGGCACAACTGTCTCCCGCTCATGTCAAGACCAATTTTAAATACCCTAAGCAACATCTGGCTAGGTCAGGACATTACATAGGTCTCATGGCAGCTGCGTCCACAGTGATTCCTCTGGGCCTTTTGCACGAGGCCACTTCAGTTGGGGCTCAAAACGGGGGATTTCATCTATACAATCCTCAAGGGCAAATAAAGGCAAGAGCACTCGCTGAGTGCTTCGTGTCCTTTCTAAAAATCCATGTTTATGGTAAGTCACGCACTGAACGCTTCGTTCACTTTCTAAAATTCATGTTTATGGTCAAGGTTACGTGCTGCGGCTTCGTTCCCTTTCTACGTGGTTCAGACCCCGGTTCCTTGCCTTGGGTCCCACTTCATGTGCGTCTTGCCGTCACAGAATGCTAACGGCAGATGCCTCCCTGATGGGCTGGGGAGCGGTCATAAGTGGTTGACCAGCTCAAGGGGAATGGGAGGGTCATCAGCTCAATTGGCACATCAACTGCCTCGAGCTGATGGCCGTATTTCTGGCCCTGAAATACTTTCTCCCTCAGTTGAGAGACTGTCATGTCCTAGTGCGGCACAGCGGCAGTCTCTTACATAAATCACCAGGGAGGTCTGCGCCCACGCAATCTGAACAGAACAGCGAGGCAGATCTTTCTCTGGGCCCAGGAAAATTTCCTGTCACTCAGTGCAGTGTACATCTCAGGGCACCTGAATGTGGGAGCGGATTTACTGTCCAGTCAGAAACTACCGATAAGTGAATGGAAACTCCACCCAGAAGTAGTCAAACAGATTTGGACCAGATTTTACAAAGCGGAGGTGGACCTCTTCGCCTCTTATCAGAAAGCGCAATGTCCCCTCTACTTCTCTCTGTGTCACCCAGCCCCTGGGTCTGGACACGATGGCGCACACATGGCCCAGAATGTGCCTGTATGCGTTTCCTCCAGTTTCTCTGCTCCCAGGAGTTCTAGCCAGAGTTCGCCAACAAGGGTCTTGCATCTTACTAATAGCGCCGCATTGGACGAACAGAGTTTGGTTCTCCTAGATAATATCTCTCCTTAACGGCTCGCCAAGGACGATTCCAGAGAGGAGGGACCTTCTGTCTCAGACGGAGGGCACGATATTCCATCCCAGGCCCAACCTCTGGAACCTTCATGTTTGGCCCCTGATGCGTACCAACTGAGGGACACTGGGCTTTCGCCTGCCGTTATTGCCTCCGCTACCGCTTTGGCAAGGGGTGCCCCTTACAACATGTTTGTGATGCGGCAGGTTGGTCCTCTCCGCACACATTCATAGGATTTTATAGTTTGGATGCCACTCCGGGCTCTCACGTCCTTGAGTCGACATCACAAGCTAATGTCTAGGGCTTTCTTGCGTCCTTCTTGCGTGAGCACACCTTCACAACCGTAAGGAGTCCAGACACCTTCAAGCACGGCGGCGTGGGCATTCTCGTTCCCAATGCGCTAAGCAGCGCAGCATCGATTGTAGCTTTTGAAAGGGAACGTTCCGGGTTACTTGACTGTAACCCTGTTCCCTGAAAAAGCGGAACGAGATGCTGCACTGCATTGGCGTGCTGATGATGTCCCAGGACTGCTCTTCAAACAAAATATCTGACGATGCACCTGCAGCTCATCTATTTATAGCCTCGCGTCGCGGCTATATTACCTCCGGGTCAATTCTATTGACGTGTTTACACACTATATTCACGGCTGGTCACGTTTAAATCTCGTTCTGCTTTTTCAAGGAACAGGGTTACAGTCAAGTAACCCGGAACGATCTCCACATATCTGTTAATGTTAATTTCCCCATCACCCCATGGTCACCCCATGCTCCCATCACATTTGTTTCCCTGCTGTATGCAAGCTCAATGAGTGACAGGGACATTTTTTAATTGTCTGGTATAACCAAATGCCTCACACCAGAAATTGCCATTATGGTGGATGAAGGCTTTCTAGTGGACAACCTTGTTGCTGGAAAGGTTTACCGACCTGCCTTCCTCGTAAAGAACACCCAGATGGCCAAAGAGGATGTCCAGCGCACTCAGTCCATTGCCTGCCTCAGAGTCCACATTGAGAGGTGCATCAGGAGGGTCAAGGAGAACAAACTGTTTGAAAAGGTCATACTTCTGTCTATGTCTGGGTCTTTTGACCAGCTGTTTTCAGTTGCTTGCCTCTTTTACTTGAATCTTTTAATTTTCATCAATGTTTGCTTTTACAAGCACACATACTCTTATGTCTTACTGCCCACCAGGATTAACCAGGATGCTGCAGCAAGCACAGGAGAAGACAAGAAGCCAAAAATAATCTTGTATTACAACAAGACCAAAGATGGAGTTGACCACCATGACCAGGTATTTTGTTACTTTGTATTTTTTTGCATTATTTACAAATTTTCCTATGACAAATTGATTGTTATTTAAATTAGTAAGTCACTTTAGATAAAAATGCTAAATGAAAAAAATGAACAAAATTACTTTTGCCAGTTCAGACAGTTTAAATATGTTGTCTTTTTCTGAGAGTCTTATTCAAGATGGTTACTGCTTACACATGTAAACGGAAATCCAACCGTTGGCCCATGGTTTTCTTCTCAAATATGCTGGGTGTGTCTGCCCTAAATGTTTTTGTCCAGTGGACGTAAATGAATGTGTCTGACAGATCACTGTAGAGCCTCAGTTAAAGCTGCTCGTGAACCGATCATTTCTTCCTTCTAGTTAATTTATAGCATCAAATAAACATGAATGAACATCAGAAGGAATGTTGTTTTAACTGCGGAAAGATGTCAGTACCCTCCATTTTTTAAGATCAAATCCTGCAACATTAATCTACTAACTCTCCTGACTGCTTAATCGGACAAAAATGGCGGATTCTGCAGATTATTATTGGTCAGATCGCCTGTCAGTCAAACTCCCTGTGAAGAGTCAATTCTGCCCAGGAGCAATTTGATGATGATCCTTGCATTTTCCAGCATGATGGGCCACCATGTCACAAGGCAATTGTGATAACTGGGGCACTCGTGGAGAGCAAATGGCTGAGTGCTCCGGGTGTGTGTTCACTACTCATTACTCCTAATGTGTGTGGAATAACTTGTATGGTTTAAAGGCAGAGAACAAATTTCGAGTATGGGCTAGCCTACCATACTTGGCCTTCATGTCAAGTCACATCACAATGAAGTGGCTCGGTGTTCATTACATTGACATTTTGGATCTGTGGCCAGGCAACTCCCCGATCTTGATCTTAATGAACATGAACATCCAGATAAATACATTGGAAGTTTCAAATTGGTCATGAAGAGTCTTTCTTTTGTCTTACTCGTACAGTTTTACAGGGTAATCCAATTGAGAGACCAGATGCTGACTGTGTGTCTGTGCTGGGGTGATTAAGGCCCAATCCCAATTCTATTTTATACCCCTTCGCCTACCCCTAACCTTTGCCCCTTGAAACAGAGTGTCAAGGCGTAGGGGTGAAAATATTCCCCTAAGAAATGGGACACCACTACTACACCGTTACATGTCATTATACATCGTCGCTAGCGCCTACGTCACAGGAGATGCGCCAATGTTTATCACAAACTTCCAAGATGCCGTCGTCAGCTGTAGTCTTGCGTGAGTTACAGCTATTTTTTGTATTTTTCTTCTGAAGTTTGCAGAAAACAACTGAGATGACGATATCTTCGACGCCTAAAGCTGCGTTCACACCAAACGCGAATAGAGCGTCTGGCGCGAGTGATTTCAAAGTTAAGACGCGCTTACGCGCGTCTGGAGGTCTTGCGGCGCGAATGAGACGTTTCGAAAAAAATCGGTAAAGTTCGTTAACAATATGATGCGTGTAAAAAGCAAAAGTTTGAAGCGAAGTGGATGCGCGAATGAGGCGAAATGTCTCATTCGCGCGTCCACTTCGCTTCAAACTTTTGCTTTTTACACGCGTCATATTGTTAACGAACTTTAACGATTTTTTTGCAACCGTTTCTTTGAAGAACATGACCGTAAATATGAACACAAGCTTGAATGTGACAAAGAAAATGATTATTGGCAGTCATGTTGCCTCTGTAGCCGGTGTATGCAGGTACATTTCTCATACCCCTTCGTTTGAAGTGTGGTCCCGAAAAATCTTCGTTTCAAGGGCTATCTGGCCCTTCCCCTTCCCCCTCCAACCAAAAGAGAATTGAGAAAGCCCTACCCCTTCACGTGCACACGCAAAACAGAGGGGAAGGGGAAAGTGAAGGGGTAAGGGGTAGAATTGGGATTGGCCCATAGTGTCCGTGATGTAGGGATAAAGGGGAATAGGTGAGCTTGAGAACTCTGCTAAGTGTGAGTGACGTATAGCTGGGAGCGTCAGGAGAGTGTAATCGTGACAATAGTGTTCTTTGACGCACAGTGGGATACAGTGAAGTTGAATCACATGGAGATTATTTTTTATGCGCAGCTTGTCATTGATGTACGGCTCTGTAAACGCTGCTCCATCTGAAAGCACTGTGAGTTTGAGTCACTTACAACATGCATTTCAAAAAACAACACGCGTCAAACATCTTTCCAAACATGAGAAGCATTTATGAACCTCTTGTCCAACAACAGACAACATTTAATAACATGCATTTACTCCAAACTCACTTCATAACGACAGTTGAGCATCCTTCTGTGAGATGATGTGCCTTCTTACACAGAATAAGGCAGTCGTGTATTTATAAGTCATGTTTAATCAAAGCGTTTCAATCTTCTGTTTATTCAGCTACAGAGATAGGGATTTTCTGGAATGATGCGCCGTTATTGTACTTCTGCGGCGGGGCATATTTATTGTGTTTGCATGAGAGCGCCCTCTGGCGTTCAAATGGGGCAGTATTTACTACCAATCAGCCGCACTCCACTGACAAGCTGCGCATAAAATAATCGCAGCCTTTGCCAAATCACGGTTTTATTGTGATTAATCGTGCAGCCCTAGTAAATACTATCTGAAAGTAGTCCCCATCAAGCAATTAGCAGTGAGTCAGGATCAGTGGTGAGGCACTTGCAGCTCTAACAAACTTCCAGATGACACCAGATGAGCCCCAACAGTGGCCATATTCAAGTCCAGACTAAAGACATTACCAATTCATTCTCTTACTAAAAATTAAGCAAATAATGCTGTTTAATGTGCTTTCATTCAGTTTTTTTTTTTTCAGTTACATTATGCCATTTCATAGAAAGACAGCATTTTCAACATGCAAACCGCTTCTCTCCTGTGCAAGTACTTGTGTGAGCCTTAAGATTTCCTTTTTGTGAAAAACTCTTGCCATACAGTTTACAGATGAAAGGCTTCTCTCCAGTGTGAAGTCTCATGTGAGTGTTGAAGCTACTTTTACAACTGAAATTCTTTCCACAGTGATGACATATAAAACTGTTCTATCCTGAATGAATCCTCATGTGGCAATCAAGGATTACTTTACGTGTGAAACTCTTTCCACACGGATCACGTTAACGTTTTTTTTCTTCCAAAAAACGGTTTCTCTCCAATGTGAATGATAATGTAAAACCTAAGATTTACAACAGTTGTATAACTTTTTTCCAGTGTGAATTCTCAAGTGGGAAATAAGGTTTTTTTTTTGAGTGAAACTTTTTCCACACTGTTGGCAGGGGAAAGGCTTCTCTCCAGTGTGAATTATCATGTGTGAATTAAGGTTTTTTTTTTGAGAGAAACGGTGTTCACAATGACAGCAAGTATAAGGCTTTTCTCCAGTGTGAATTCTCATGTGGGCTTTAAGGTTTTTTTTTCGATTGAAACTCTTTCCACACTCTTGGCAGGTGAAAGGCTTCTCTCCAGTGTGAATTCTCATGTGGGCTTTAAGGCTTTGTTTTTGAGTGAAACTCTTTCCACACTGTTGGCAGGTGAAAGGAATCTCTCCAGTGTGAACTCTAATGTGGGCTTTAAGGCTTTGTTTTTGATTGAAACTCTTTCCACAATGTTGACAGGTGAAAGGACTCTCTCCAGTGTGAATTCTCATGTGGACATTAAGGTTTTGTCTTTGATTGAAACTCTTTCCACACTGTTGGCAGGTGAAAGGACTCTCTCCAGTGTGAATTCTGATGTGGACATTAAGGTTTTGTTTTCGATTGAAACTCTTTCCACACTGTTGGCAGGTGAAAGGCTTCTCTCCAGTGTGAATTCTCACATGGGAAATTAGGATGTGTTTATGAGCAAAACTCTGTTCACAATGAGAGCAAGTATAAGGCTTTTCTCCAGTGTGAATTCTTATATGGACTTCAAGGCTTTTCATTTGAGTGAAACTCTTTTCACACTGTTGGCATGTGAAAGGCTTTTCTCCAGTGTGAACTACCATGTGGGATTTAAGGCTTCGTTTTTGACTGAAACTTTTTCCACACTCAAGGCAAGTGAAATAACTATTAGGTTTGGTCTTCTGAGCTCTTTTTCGTGAGTGAGTCTTTTCCATCTTTGTTAATTTCTCTCCAGTCTTGAAATGTTGATGCTCATCTTCCATATTATTCAGTTCTTGACTCTCCTCTTTCAGCGGCATCAGGTCTAAAGCGAAAAAAAGACAAATAACAAGTTAACACCAGTTTAAATGGCAACACAACCTCAAAGCCTCACATCTAATTGATGACTAACTGGGAAAGTGTCTGCATGCGTTTATGATAATTCACAAACATTGTGGCAGCAAACTCTCCCGGATGGGTGAAATAGGACTCAGTAGCCTGATTTGTGCATACACTGCAGTTTGTGCATCGGGTTATCATTACAGCTGGGCGGCTTGTCAGGCACTTCAACCACAGCACCCCTACATGGCAAGGCACTGGAGGCAAAACAAGAACAAATGCAATTTCCGAAACTCCAGCTCATTCAATTGTGCAAAACAAGATGAAACTCAGCATGTGAGGTGTTTGGAAGACTTCTTGTTCTGTATGACCGAACGGTAACAAAGCGGCAAGAAGCCAGGGGTCCATTCTTCGTACGTCGCTAAATACATCCGAGATCAGTTGGCACATTCAAGGATGATATCATCGAGCTAATCATGATCTGGCTAAATAGCTTCTTTGAACACACCTGTTGTTTATGATTAGTATCGCTGGATTGAGTTATCTGAGATAACTGCACAATCATGCGTTGGTTTAAAAGGGGATATGTATTGATCGTAGAAAAATTAATCAGCAACATTGCTATTGGCTGCACACCATGACCAAAGAGCGCGCACAGTTTTTCTCAGAGCAGAGCAAGAGCTAATAGTCTAAGTTTATGCAGAATTTGAACGTTTAAAACGTCAGGGAACACCTCAAAGTGTGCAAAACCCAGGAGAGAGGGCTAGCAAAAAGTAGCAGACAAATTAAATTCTGTAACGAGTGAGACAAAACAGACAATTATTTGTTATATTTAACAAATAATCTTTAAAACTCACTCTGGGATCTATGGTCCCATCCTCCCAACAAGAACAAGAAGGGTCTTGGTTAACATGACTATGATCAGATAAGTTGGTTTTATTGCTGTTAAAAATGTGGTCACGTAGAAAAAGCAAAGGCCATAGGAAAGACCCACAGCCCTTAAAACAGACTTTCCTGCATTCATTTATTGACAAACTTATCTGTAAATGAACATGCACCCCAGGACACTGTGTGAATGATTTACTGTCTTGTGTAGTGTCTTTTGATACTGTTATGTCTTTGATACTATGTATTTTATGATAGAACCAACGGTCAATGTAACCTCACCTGTGTCGTGTCTCCTATCTAATTAATACTCATTTAATGAATCACATATGTTTTGATATATCTATCTGAGTAAAAATGAACACAAACAGCAAGGCCTGTTTAACCACACCTGAGAAAGAGCCATAAATCCTCCCAACAGAGGAATTTCCCGCTTGGAAATCCCCCCCTTCTTATTGGTCGACCCAACCCTGAGAGGTGGGACCTTTCTCAGACTTTAAATGGCCTCTACACAAGCTCTTGGCACACAATCGGCACTCCAGCCATGGCAACAGAGTCAAACCAACCACGCAAGTTCATCACTGTGGCGAGCACGACGAGGTCGAGGGCCGTGGGAGGACGGCGCGAGGCCGGTGGCGCGATTGATAATGAGCGACACGTGCGCGACGCACCGGTCTCGCATCTCTCACGGAGGAGCGGAAGCATAAAGGAGGAGCGACGACAGTGAAGAGCGAGAGAGGACAGGCCTGGATTTTATTTGATGTGTTGTTTCTGTTTTGTGTTGCCAGCAGTCGTCCGTGAGGGGCTGCTGGCTTTTACTTTCATTTTTGTATCTTGTTTATTTATTTATTAAAATGTTGAATGTTTGCCGGTTCCCGCCTCCTTCTTCCCATAACATCTGAACCCCGTTACATTGGTGCCGAAACCCGGGAAGAAGGAGTGACACGCTGTCGGAGAGCCCTCGCTGCTGGGGGGGATCGCGGTGCTGAGGAGGTCGGGCAGCACGAGGGAGCGATGGCCGCCGATTGCTGCCCGAGGCGATGGTGCTGGAGCGATGGAAGATCTGGTGGGACGGAGAGCTCGACACCGTGCTCCTGGATCGAGGAGGGGTGGCTGCCGTCCAAGAGGGAGCGGAGGAGTCGCTCCCGTTCGCCGTGGGCCGGAGCCTGTTGCCGTCGGCCATGATGGGGGCGGAGCAGGGAACGGGAAACTCGCTGCCGGCTGCCCTCGACAGGAGGAGTCACCGCCGGCCGCCAGGAGGCGGAAGAGTGTCGAGCCGTTCCCCAACGAATGTCCAGTACCATCGCATGGCACCGCGAGTGACTCTCAGCCGGTTGAGGACCGAGCGGCAGTGTGTCTGGGAACCGGATCAAGATATATATATATATTTTTTTTTCTCTCCCCTCTCTCGTCTCTGTCGCTCCTCGTGCTTCCGTTTCCTTTCTCTCGTACCTCGTCTATCCATACCCCCAGCCCAGGTACAGCAGCCGCCGTTATCAGTCCCCACCGGGGAGGGGGGGGGGGAGTAGGCGCAGTCGCGTGGGTGCCCCCCGGCCTGCGAGGGGCGATGGGGGTATGTGGCGAGCACGACGAGGTCGAGGGCCGTGGGAGGACGGCGCGAGGCCGGTGGCGCGATTGATAATGAGCGACACGTGCGCGACGCACCGGTCTCGCATCTCTCACGGAGGAGCGGAAGCATAAAGGAGGAGCGACGACAGTGAAGAGCGAGAGAGGACAGGCCTGGATTTTATTTGATGTGTTGTTTCTGTTTTGTGTTGCCAGCAGTCGTCCGTGAGGGGCTGCTGGCTTTTACTTTCATTTTTGTATCTTGTTTATTTATTTATTAAAATGTTGAATGTTTGCCGGTTCCCGCCTCCTTCTTCCCGCAAATTAACATTCAAACTTTCGGTTCACAAAATCCCCTTAATTAGGGCCTTGATGGAGATGTGTATGCAGTCTATGGCACCAACCACATTAGGGAAGCCTGCGGGACATATACTGTAAGTCATACTTATTGGCATGGTGGTCATGATTGCACAATCTTCATTAAAAATTATAAATGTAGCCTACCTGCGTTGGCAAAAAAAAAAAAAAAAAATCTGCTTTACAACCTTGAGACTTACATGGCTTGGAAATACCACAAAACCCCTAAAACCTGCTCGAGCGCCAGGTAACCTTTGCACATGTCACGACAGACAGCACTTTTCACCAAGTTCTCCGCATCTCCAATACTCCACTTGCAAAGAATCTCAGGGCAATGCACACAGTTTGTGCTGTTATTAAAGCCAGACTATGAAACCGATATCTCTCAAAAAGTACACTACCGTGCTGCACTAAAGGACTTCCTGTATCACCACCACTTATAAAGCCACAATCTAATCCTGTTTACATGAAATAAGGCTGCTCCCGAGCAGGTTTAAGCTTACGCACCTGTTGCTATGACAGCAAGTCCAGGATGAGCGTCGAAGAACCAAACAATCCAAGATCATTCCAAATCGTCAACAATCAAATCCAGCTAACCGAGTTAGCGACGTACGAAGAACAGACCCCAGAACCCTTGAGATCCAAGATGAATTCTAGCAGAAAATGGCAGAGATTGCGCCAGTGTTGGAAACCTTAAAATGTGCAACTACCAACATGTCAATTAGGGATGGGGCCGATCCGATCCAGTATCGGTATCGGGACCGATACCAGCGTAATTCACGTATCGGATTTTCCCGATCCAACCTGCGGAGATATCCGATATATCCATGAGTCATGTCTGTGCTTTAACGTTGTCTGCTGAAATGACTCCAAAAGTGATTCCCGCCGGCGAGTCTGCTAGCTGGCTGCAAACTGTGGAATGGATTTACTGAACGGAGGCGCGGCTCAATGAGACACAGAGTTATGAGACACGCCCCCGCTCAGGAAATCCATTCCGCAGTTTGTGGCTAGCCAACAACGTCTGCTGTGTGGAAATACTTCACACTGGAAACACCGCAGAGCAAGACAGCAAAATGCAATGTTTGCAAAGCCATAATTCAGAGCTCTTTGAAGCTCCCTCGCGTCATACAACACAACGAACGCAATCAAACATTTAAGAAAGCACCACGTTACTGTGCGTTCACACCAAACGCGAATAGCGCGTCAAATTCACGTCTACCGCGTCTAGTTGGACGCTTGCATGTTTTGAATCCATTCGCGCGTCCAGAGAAAAATCGACGCGCATAAAAAGCAAAAGTTTGAAGCGAAATTGACGCGCATCTGAGGCAAAATTCGCTTGTCTGTTTGCAAGATGCTGATGTTGATCGAGCATTCATCGAGAGAGTTACCGCATCGGAGCGAGGATCACCTTTCAGATAGTGTGTGTGTGTGTGTGTAAGATGTTTACACTTGCACTTTTCTTATATTTCAAGTTCAACACTCAAGTATTTGAAATTTTGGGAATGTAATAAATATTGACATGACAATCAATTTGAAACCCTTACAGTTGCATATTTGTTTTCAGAATGGGAGTTTTCCTGTTAACAGGATTTCCTGTTTTTCTGACTTCCTTTTCTGACCTTATACTTACCTCAAGTTGCCTTTTGGGATATACATGCATACAAACGTACATATCATACTTGCCTGTTGAGAGAAGTTTATTTCAGCATCATATAAAATAAACAATAATGATAATAATAATATTAAAGCAAACACAGCTCTGGTATCGGAATAGTATCGGTATCGGCCGATATCCAAGTTCAGGTATCGGGATCGGATCGGAAGTGAAAAATTGTGGATCGGTGCATCCCTAATGTCAATAGAAAAGGACGTGTCAATTTCCAACATTTACCCCAGTGGTTCTCAAAGTGTGGGGCACAGGGGGGCGTGGGAGATCAGCAAAAAAATATAAATATAGCGCTTTGCCTTATTTCCACTGATTCCTCATGTTTGCTAACTTTTTGCACATCGTTATTTATGTCTCTGTCATTTATGTCACTTGTTATTTATGTTTTAGGGTGTTTAATTGATGTCTGATGTTGCTGGGAGGATTCGCAGAATAAGAATTTCATTGTACTGTGTGACGACGGTTTAAAAGTTTGAAGTTGAAGTTAATAAAGCGACTTCAAATGGCAATTACACTGAATCGTTGTTCTTCAGACCTTTGACTTGTCACCGTTGGAACAAGCCTAACATAGAAGTTGCTCGCCATAGAAAAGCACCTCTTCAGCAGACCGAAACTCAAGCTGCTATCGTGAACGCGCAAGCAACTCGGATGCTTTGCGTGTTCCGGTGAGAAGACGAACAAGAAGCTGAGCTTGTGACTTGAGTCGCTGTCAAAAGCAGTTGGCGGTTTTATATATTGTTCATCCAAAGCAACACTGACATATTTAAATGTTTTTGTTTATTTAAATTAAAAGTTTAGTTCTGTATTATTCTCTCTTACATGTATGAAATAATGACATTACAAAGTCAGAACACCCACCACACACCAGCTTATTGGTGGAGAGGAGACAGTGATGAAGCCAATCAGTATATAGGGATGATTAGGAGGCCATGATGGATAAAGGACAATGGGCAAATTTGTGCAGGATGCCAGGGTTAAACCCCTACTCTTTTTCCGAAGGACATCCTGGGATTTGAAATGACCACAGAGAGTCAGGACCTCGGTTTAACGTCTCATCCAAGGACGGTGCTCTTTGACAGTATAGTGTCCCCATCACTATACTGGGAAGTTAGGACCCACACAGACCACAGAGTGGGCCTACGGTGAGCGTAACCTGAGATGTTCCCTTTCAAAAGGGAACTCACACTGCGTCAATGACGCTGTGGAGAACGATATACCAACCCACCATGCTGACAGGAGTGCCTACCAATTATGGCTGAGACATAAACGTCAGAAATGGCAGTTTAACTGAAATGCCAAAAGACTCCCCCTTCGGGTCATCTACAGGGCATCCTGGAGAGTAGAACTCAGCATAGCGCTTTTTAAACCCTTGCAAATGAGGGGAGTAACTCTACTCAATCCTGGATCTACGCAGTATTTTAAAGCATTGTGGAGGCTAGCCACTCTAAAAAGGGGACCCTGATAAGGGGAGTGCCTCCAGCTCTAGGGCTGATCTAACAGTGAGAGTGCATTGACCTTCCGACCATTTTTAGGGAGCTACGTATTCATACAGAGCGAACCTCAGGTAGTGTCTGGAACACTATGCTAAACCTGATATATATGACCAGGCTCTGGGCTAGAATCAGGGATAATGATGCAACGAGATAATTAATGTTAAACATTCAACTCGTTGGGGAGCCGCCTTCAAGGAGGCCAGTGAAGGCCTGACTACTTGAAAGCAATCCGTGTTGGCAAAGCTAGCCTCAGATGTTCTTAGGTGCTCTCACAGACATTTTTGTGGCCCTGGTTAAACTTAGTTTATCGCCAACAGGCACTGTACTCAGCAGAAGTGCTATTGACCCTTTAAATAAGGGGAATACAATTTTATGCTACCAGACAATCGAGGAGGCCTACTGAAGGCCTACAGCTTCGACTGTCAACAGTGTCAACACGGGCAGTGATTAGGCTCTAAGGGAGTATACTCAAACCGAGTACTTGATGTGTCTCTACCTGAACCGCAGAAAATGTTTCTGAATTTTCAATGCATTTTTGTTTACATTATTTAGGCATTATTTTATTTCTTAGTAGAGAAATAAAATAATGCCTAAATAATGCAAACAAATAATTGGACCACACTTATAAATGATAAAAATGCATTTGTCATGGATAAATAAAATGGAATAGCCTCCGCGCGGACAATAATGAAATAATTTTAATTAAATCATATTGTTTGGGAAAATAATACAAGAAAAAAGTGTTAATTATTATTAATAATGCATCAATCTTTTTTGTTTTTGAAAAAGAAACATAAAATTAGTAGTACTGTTTCAAATAACATAATTCTTGTTTGAGTTGCGCTGAAGCTGAATGTACACCAGGAAACTGAAGCGCTTTATTAACAGGTTAATAAACTGAGGTTTATTTGCAGCTGTATCATACAAATAAATAGTTAAAAAATCATACATTGTGATTTCTGGATTTTTTTTTTTTTAGATTATGTCTCTCACAGTGGACATGCACCTACGATGACAATTTCAGACCCCTCCATGATTTCTAAGTCGGAGAACTTGCAAAATAGCAGGGTGTTCAAATACTTATTTTCCTCAATGTATGTATAAGCCCACGCTGGCTCTGTATCGAATGCGCGCACGCACTGTCATCATGTAATGCACTTGTTGATCTTGGATTGTTTAAAAACAAATAGCGGAACGCAAAAATCCCAAACTGGCATTTCCTGGAAGAGGATCCGGCTCAAATTAATCACCGGAATCGAGAAAGTCAAAAGCTGGGTTGAGCATGTGGGTAATTTCTTAGGGGTTCATTTTCATACAAGTGAAACTGCACTGTAAAAAATTGCTGTAAATTTACAGCAGAAAATGATGGCACTGAACGTTTTCTAAAATTAGTTTCTTACCGTACGCATGTGCTTGCGTGTTTGCAGGTGGTTGCATATTTGTGTTCTTTCATTGTGCAAAAGTTACCCTTATATAGAGGGAAATGTGAAATAAGTGCGTTCGTTGGATTATTTTATTAAGTAACTTTAGGTTTTTGAATTTGCCGCCTTTTGGCAGTATGTTTTTTTTTACTGAGATGGATTCAAAAGACAACAACTACATCAGGAAGTGGCTGGGCTTACCCTGGAGCCTCTCCAGCGTTGGCCTGTTTGGGAGGAATGCACTTCAACTGCCACTGAGATCAATCCTGTTGGGCTACAGACAGGAGAAGGCATGGCTTGTTCTAGAGCTGAGGGACTCATCGGACCCATTTGTGCAGAACACCAAAGCTCCAGTCCGAACAGGTCGCAAGTGGAGGGCAGATCTAGCAGTCGACCAGGCTATCAGCAGACTGAAACACCAAGAGATTGTTGGCAGAACACATTCAGGGAGAACTGGCCTGGGGTGGGGGACTGCTCCGAAGATGTGGTCCAAAGCCACAAGGAAGGAGAGGAAAGAGCTAGTGAGCTGTGGTCAGGACAGAGGAGGAGACTTATCAGATCAAAGCCCTTAGCCAATGCCAGCAAGAACACTGGACAACCTGGGAAGGAGTAATAAGCAGGACTGTAGATTGGGCCGACATGTGGAAGATCCCCCAAGCCAGGGCTGAGTTTCCTCATAAGGTCCACCTACGACACCCTCTCAAGCCAAAAAAGCACTGACCCAGGGTGGGTACAGGAGGCGCCATGATCAAGTCCTGCGGAAGCTGGTGGAGATCCTGGAGGTACTGGTGGAGGTACTGATCCTGGTGGAGATCCTGGAGGAATCATTACCCTGGTAATTCCAGGGCGGAATTAGCCAGGGAGCGCCTACCACTGACATCAAGGCGACCGATTCACTTTGTCAGAGAGGGAGGAGGGGCCTCTAACATCACGCAGCCACAGAGATCAGCCCTGGCAGGCAGTTGTGAGTGGAACCTGAGAGTGGACCTTGATCGGCAGCTCAGGTTTCTAACAGAGATCACCACAACCAACCTTCGACCGGACATTATTCTCTGGTCTCCCACAGCCCGGGCAGTAATTTTGGCAGAGCTCACTGTCCCGTGGGAGGGAGGAATGGAGGCAGCCTTTGAGAGGAAAAAAGACCGGTACCTCAACCTCACAGCCGAATGCAGAGAGGCTGGGTGGTCAGCTGTCAGCTACCCGGTGGAGGTCGGCTGTAGGGGGTTCGTGGGAGCATCCACCCAGTGCTTCCTGAAGAGCATGGGAGTCACCGGTCCCAAACTCAGAAAGGCTTTGATAGACCTGGCCGAGGAGGCTGAGCAGGGAAGCTTTTGGCTTTGGTTAAGAAGGAAGGACCAGGTGTGGGGAAAGCAAGGGTCCTAGGGTCAGCTGCAGGGGGAGGCAGGGAAATGTCCCTGCCGTTGCTCCACCACGAGATGTTCAGGGATTAATGGAGCGAAACATAAATGAAGGGTGGCTCCCGGCTGATGACCCTGCAGCTACCCGCAATGGCACCGTCAGAGGTGCGGCAAGCAGAAATGCTCAGCAGGCAGTCACTTGCGCCTTGTGCTACCACCTACAACATTTTTTTTCCAACAAAATGCATCAACTAAATTATTGTCCATACTTCAAGCCCTTGAAATCTTTTTATTGAATTTGTCATGTATACATTTATTGTTGTACTTTCAGCATATTTTGAAGCTAATGAGAAATATAATTAAATTATTTTGATCTCTTCACTACTTTTTACTACTTTTTCTCTATGCTGTGATATTTTATATCCTTTCAGAAACAGAGATGTCTTCCCTTGCATCCCACTCAGAGACTTCCAGGCCAAGCCTGACCTCTACACAAATGCCCAGCATTTCCAAAATATGGGCTGAAACTTTTCAAGTCCCTTGGGACAACATGCCTCCTGAGATCTGTACAACAATCTCTACAGGAAAAAGACCTAAACCTGCAGAAAGGCGCCACATGGTTAGAGTTCTGGTTGACGAGATGAGCAAGTTTAAACTTTGCCCAAAGTTGTCTTATATCTGTCAAAAGATTTTAAGGGAGTACCCTAACACTTTTGGAGACAAATTTCCAAATGGCTCGTTAATAGGAGGGGGATATACATCACTTCTAATCCAAGTGAAGACACGAGTTGAAAAATGTAACCGTGAGAGCAGCTTTGTCTGTCATAGATCAAGGCCAAACTCTGGATGCAAAAGAAGACCAACGGACACCTATGGCTGTGTGAGATTTGAACCGACAATCGAGTCTAAACGTCAACGACTACAGGACATTTACTGCCATGAGGGAACTGGCGGTGTAGAGAGAGCAGAAATAAAAACTCTTATGAAGACTACATTCTGTCTTTTGCGTCAGCAATTAAATTCCATACCAGCACCTTCAGTTGAAGACATTAGGAGGCAGTGGCCATACCTCTTCCACCAGAAGTCTATCAGTGCCCACTTCAAGTTGCTCACTGACATTGATGTTCTGAATGCTTTCGAGATGTCCATGAAAGAATGTGGAAAGGCTATCATTGAGTACTTCAAGAACAAATCAAAGATTGAAAAGTTGAAGGATGTCCTGTCCCAGCCTGAAAACACAGAGATGGCACACCTGCATATCAAGCTTCTAATGTCCCATTTTCAGGAACATGAAGATGGACTGGTGTTGCATGCAGATGTGAGTTTTTAAGTTTTATTTTATAAGTGATATTATGTATTCTGACTTGTGTATTGTGTGTCCTCTACAGGTTGCTGCATCTGCAGCTGATGTTGAGAAGAAACTTAATCTACCTGCAAGTCTTCGTCTCATTTTGCTGGGTTAGTGTCTTATTAGGATGTTAGGAAGAAACATTGACAAATGAAAAAAAAAAAAAATGAAGAAAAAAAAGCCCATTTTTGTTTCAAAAGTTCACCCAAAAATGAAAATTCTGTCATCATTTACTCACCCTCATGTTGTTCCAAAGTGCTGAATGCTCCACAGCTGTTATATTTTTTTCTTACTATGGAATTCAATGGTGACCCACAACTTTTGGGTTACAAACACTCTTCCAAATATATTCCTTTGTCTTCAGCAGTAAATTATGACAGAATTAAATTTTTGGGTGAACTATCCCTTACAATAAAGTCTTCTCACAAGGCAAATCTTGAAAATAGTTGTGCCAATGTTTTGGTTATTGTTATATTTTTGGATTATTTTATTTTATGTTTTGCTGTTTTTGTTTTAGGTACAGCAGAGCAGACACATGCTGTACGATGGATGTTAAGCCTAGAGGGCCATGTTATTTGTGAGTGTATCCAGTTATCATTTTTGACAGCACTTGCAACACTGTTTGCTGTGTACTACATCTTCAACCTGCAGTATCAAGAAGCGGCTTGCTGCACATTGGAGTTTCTGGAGGTGTGACACTTTAATTTTCCTTTCCTTTTTTTTTTACCTTTCAGAATCATCTTTAAAAGAATTTTGACTCATGATTCTTGCATACTATGGTAATTTGTTATATAACTGTCTTTAGACGCTACGCTGGAATAAACCCAGAAAGAGGCTCAAAGACCTGCAGAGGCAAGGTGGTCTCCAAGAAGACGGGCAAGGTGATGAATACAAAGTCTGCAACAGTTAATTCAAAGGTTGCCTCTCTACTGAAAAATCTTGCCGATATCGAATGGGATTTCATCTAGGTAAGTTAATTTGCACTTATACACCTATTTATTTTCCTGCTTCCCGTTAAAGTTATTATACCACCTTTTTCGTAGAACATGTAAAGAATTAACAATACGCTACTAAAAGCTTATGTCATTTTAATTTCAGATGAGCTTTACAATGTATTACTAAGGTGGGTGTGTGTCTTTCCAAACCCGTAAGACTTGTTCATCTTCAGAACTCAAATGTGCATTCTTAAGTTTACCTTTGTTAAAATAGGTTTTAGAAAGAACAATACCCAGAGTTATGCGCAGTAAAGCCCTTTTTTGTGACAGGCATCATTGTATCATGCTGCTGGTAATAAAAAAGCCTGCCATCTCTTTTTTAAGATCAAAATGTCTCCCCATTTACTCTCTCCTTAAAGTTAATCTAAATTCTTCATAATTCTTCCTTTTTTTAATGAAACTGCAGGATTACGGTACAAAGCTGGAAGCCCTGCTGCCAGTATTTTACATTTAAATTACAGAAATGTTGTAATTTAGATTACGGTAATGAATATGTATGGTACACAGCTGGAAACCATGCTGCCAGTATTTTACCGTTAATTTACAGGTAATTTTTTTACAGTGTGCCTAAAGAATGAGAAGAAAAAAAATGTAGAAACATTTGGATTGTGGGCTTGTTGTAATTTGCTAACTGCAACGATCTCATGTCAAATGAAACGACTGACTTGTTTAGGACTTAAAATAATATGGATGTCAATAAATCAAAATAATAATTGTAACTACTCATGATTTGGAATTATAGGCTAAATCTGTTTTCACCAACAATATTGTAATAAGGGCCACCTTTCATAAAATGTTAACATTATCATTATATTACTGTTTTTGGTTTCAATCTTTGGTTTAGTGAAAGGTACTTGATGGGGCTGTGGTGATAGTTAAAGGGATACTTCATCCAAAATTAATGTTCTCTCATCATTTACTCACTTATACCATCCCAGATGTATATGATTTTATTTCTTCGGAATAACACATATTTATAATCCATATAAATAATCTATCTAGTCCATATAATGCAAGAGTACAGGTCCTCTAAAGTTCATGCGGAAACACTTTATTTCCATTTGTCTGGTCATGTGATCTCAACAAACATGTCTGTCCACATGAGAAGATCTGCTCCATGTCAAATAAAACTGCTTTAATTAGGACACTCGTATATGAGTGTCCTAATTAAAGCGGTTTTATTTGACATACTGTATGACATTCTTCTATCAATCATTTCTGTAGATCATTTTAATAAGGATCAAATGAAACTAACCTGTTTGTTCCTCAGTATCTTCATGTTTCACGCTGAACACTTCTTCAATCTTTATGTCTTCACTCTCCTGTTTAATAAACGCCATCTTTATAATAGTGTCGTGGATCTCAGATGTTTCTCCAGGAGTTTTCCTGTGTGTTTGAACAATTTATCATGTTTAAGATGAGAATAATTAACAGAAAGAAAAATAAATCCACAGTAAATCTCTGAGTGCGTCTCAATCAGCTCTAGTTCAGTAGTTCAGCGCACTGGTGAGGGAGTCAGTCAGAGTGAGAGTAAATGGACTTAAATAAACTGACTAGACAAAAATCACTCAAAACAAGCAATATAATATAATAAAATAACAAATTATACAGACACTTCATATAATGTTTTGTAGATTTAATAGATTAAATTGTCATAAAAACATTTGCGATTTGTTCATTAAAGTTGTCATTATTTATCATAATATTTGTGTTTTCGTTGTATTTTTACACTGTTTTGAGCGGCAGGATTCGTCAGCGCGCGGTGATTCAAGCGCTTTGAATCAGTGAGTCATTTGGCAAAGCATTAGATTCAATTGACTCCATTTCTCCATCACCACTTTCCAAAACCCGAATTCGTGTTTACGATAAACTGATACACGATATAGTGCGCGAAATGAGACTGAACTTTTCTGTTACTCACATGTGAATATGCTTTACTCACACAAAAAAAAAACGTAATATTGTTACATTAAGCATATTACAAAGATATGTTCAATAATACATGGTCACATACCTCTTATAAAAACTATCAAATCGACGTGTATCGATTTAAACTCTTTAAATGCGTAAAACCACAAACCTTTCTTCAGTCTAATCATAACAGTTGCAGGAGCACGGCGCAGCTTTATGATGTCATATCGTCAGACCAAAATAAAAGTCCTGTTCAATCTGCTATCCAATATCCAGAGTATAGACATATATATATAATAGATGTCATGGGAATTCATGGCAATACATTGTCCAATTATATGATGAAAAAGATTGAGAATTACTTTGTTAAAAAGACTGAATTAGTTATTAAAACACAATTCATATGTGTCAGCATTGAAATGCATATATCTTTCACAAGAATCAGTAGAAGATAAAAAAAAAAAAAAAAAAAAAGTGTTAATGTTAATGCTAAAAGGGTATTGACAAAAAAAAAAAAATATTCTGCATGTCACCTGGTCGTGGTGGTTCCGTGTTTTTGTCTTTTCTGACATTATTATAGATAACATTATTATCTTTTTCTGTGACAGATGTCCGTCCTGTTAAGCATTTACAATGATTTCATAAAGTCAGCAATAAATAAAGTGTCAATGAAAATGTATGGAAGTGTCCATACTATGAAAAAAAAAAGATTTTCTTTAAAGGGATAGTTCACCCAAAAATTAAAAAATTCTGTCATCATTTACTCACCCTCAAGTTGTTCCAAACCTGTATGAGTTTCTTTGTTCTGCTGAACACAGAGGAAGATATTTGGAAGAATGTTTGTAATCAACAGATCTCAGTCCCCATTGACTTCCATAGTAGGAAAAAAATATACTATGGTAGTCAATGGGGACCGAGATCTGTTTGGTTACAAACATTCTTCCAAATATCTTCCTTTGTGTTCAGCAGAACAAAGAAACTCATACAGGTTTGGAACAACTTGAGGGTGAGTAAACAATGATAGAATTTTCATTTTTGGGTGAACTATCCCTTTAAAGCTACACTGTGTAATTTTTTAAGGTGATTTTTAGCAAAAAAACACTGTTCTTTCTAAATTATGTGCTCATTCATGTGTAATTACTTCCACTAACTAATCAAGTATTCTCGTAAGCATAGAATCTGCCATTTAGAATACATATGAGCGAGTTGCTCGAATAGCGGCAGCCATGTTGCGCCTCCATCTTGAAAATACATTAGCCAAAGAGGAACATACCTGGAAATTCAAGCTTCGCCTTTCACGATTTTACACTCAGTGGCCAATGACGAATGCGAGGGGGAGATAACTCGCGACTGCTGGCAGATTTGAAAGCCTGTTGAAGATGGAGAATCAGGCATATTCTCGAGGACAAGTAACAGAGTCATCAAGGAAGCGAAAGAGATAATTAAAAAGACATCGCGACAGGCAAATCAACAAGACCAAAGTAAATATTGGAGTGACTTTTCCAAGATGGAAAGAGCTCATGAGGAACAAGGATTTTAAAAGGGACGCCGAAGTTGCCTGCTTTCTTCTCGACAGGTAATTCTGTCTATTTGTGTCTAATAGTCTAATAGTCTAAATAGGCTATTCAGCCTATTTGTGTAAATTCGAAGTTTTATAGTTGCTTGGCCAACTATAGCATGGTTGTGCATAACGCTAGAACGACGTCTAGGATACTTTTCCTCGCGTCAATGATGAAAAAGGATTGTTTAATTTAGAACATAATTTAAGCGTCAAAAATATGTGCGCTGTTCAGTTACACAGTTAAACTTATTCAACCTAATGCTGTTAAATTAAATATGCGAAGCGAAACAAACGTTTTTCTTAAAAATCCACAACACACACAACAAATTGTTTGTTTGTTCAATTAATCTTCAATTATCTTGTATACTGTATATTTTACATACAGTGCCTGTGAGCAGAAGGTTTTTGTATTTAAACTATGCAGCGTATTGACATGGCGTCCATTAAAAATAAACCAGGCACCTATTCTTTAGCGAAGCAGTGCGGAGAGCCACTTCTGGGACGCTTCTGAAATGTGCCGCATCACGGCTGGTATAAACACAAGCCTTGACTAGAATGCCCACAATCAGCTCCGGTGGCCGTGTTGGAGCCGTAATGCGTTGCAGACGTGTGCAGTGTAAATAAGGTGTAAGATGTGCAGAACTACATCTGCCCTCACGGCCAGAGCGTATGCCGTGAATGGTCAAGCTGGATCCGCCCTTCATACTATGGCAGTCCTTCAAGTCTACCAGGCCAAGATCCCACACCATGGATTAAACTGGTCCTGACCCGGTGTCCTTCAACGAGTTGTGCAGCATGACCAACCTGATGTCTATGACCCAAGTCTATGACCCAAGTGATTGGTCGTGCCATGACCAGATTGGTGGTCCTCGAGTATGGAAACTTCCTTAACTTAAAAAAGATGTCACCAGATGAGCCCCAACAGTGGCCATATTCTAGTCCAGATTGAAGACATTACCAATTCATTCTCTCACTAAAAATGAAGCAAAGAATGCAGTGTAATGTTCTTATTCCATTCAGTTTTTGTAATTTTATGTATAATCATTCAGTAACATTGTGCCATTTCACAGCAAGACAGCATTCCAATAATACGGGGAAGGTTTCTTTGCGTATTACTTGACTTTCCTTTTTGCAACACAACAAGATTAAATACAATATATTTTCTCACATGTATTGACTCATTATTTCATCTGACTCCATAAATGAAAAAGATTTTAATGATGTCTGTGCATCATTAAACGTGAACGAATATTTGATTATTCTTTTAAACACTGATTATATTTCACCCGCTTAGATCAGGAAACTATATCGCTCTGAGGTACCTTTTTCTCGCAAGGCCTCAGGGCACAATTTCGCAAGTCCCAGTCATCAAAACAGAGGTAATTGGCTAAATATCTGGGATTTGCTGTATTCACACGTACACAATCAAAGATACTTAAATAGCCCCCTTGAATGCCTCCTCAGGAACTCAATTCAATCGTTTTACTTTAGTAGAGGTCTTGACCACCATTAAAAGACGTTAGTCGATCAACTTTACTTTTCCTAAAATGGCTTTGGCTTGGCCAAGCTCGTGGCATTCCACGTACACTTATCTAAAGTAACATTAAATTAGAACAGAGGTAATTAGACGCACCCAAATCTAGGTTGATCAAACAGCATTGCTGATTCTAGATGGAAAATAACTCGTCTCATCCTTCCAAGCACACTTGAATTTGATACCAGATATTAGTCGTCACTAATCTCTGACGCAAACTTGTGGAAATATACGAATCTGATAATCTACTTGGGAAAACAATCTCAGAGTCAGTCAGAATAAAATCAAACGTTTACAATTTATTGAACCAAGTAATGAAGCAATAATTTAAAATCCAATTCATAAGAATAAAATCATCAATTAAGCATATCATAACAGCAATTCAGAAATAGAGGAATTTGTAGAAATTATTACCTAGCAACAAAAATTACACACAGCGGTCGTGTGGGAAGTCAACCTACAGACTCCACAAACTTTTCTGCTCCTTTTCCTTATAAACCCAGATAATTCAATATTCTTACCAAATAGTGGCGTCTGTCATTATAATAAGATTTTGGTTCCCTATTGAGGGGTTCACAACTGTGAGATCAGAATTTGTACTTGAATGGGTTCTTGTTTTACGTAGTCTAAATGGAGGATCTAGGGGAGGGAACACCTTTTAGGGACACATCACTTTTCTCATATCTTTTCATTATGGTTGGGAGAATGAGACCATGTTACCAGGCGCACTGAGACACTTTAAATGATATCAAACATGCATAGTTACTTCTTGTACATACTTAACATTGCATAGGGTTTCAGTGTATTTCAGGTGAGGAGGAGTGTAAAACTCTGTCCACAATGAGAGCAATTTTAAGGCTTTTCTCCAGTGTGAATTCTCATGTGGGCTTTAAGATTTTTTTTTTGAGTAAAAATCTTTCCACATGGTTGACAAGTGAAACGGCTGTCTCCAGTGTGAATTCTGATGTGGACGTTAAGGTTTTGTTTTTGATTGAAACTCTTTCCACACTGTTGGCATGTGAAAGGCTTCTCTCCAGTGTGAATTCTCATGTGGGACTTAAGGGTATGTTTATGTGCAAAACTCTGTCCACAATGAGAGCAATTATGAGGCTTTTCTCCAGTGTGAATTCTCATGTGGGCTTTACGGTTTTGTCTTTGAGTGAAACTCTTTCCACACTGTTGACAGGTGAAAGGACTCTCTCCAGTGTGAATTCTCATGTGGACATTAAGGTTTCGTTTTTGAGTGAAACTCTTCCCACAATGTTGGCAGATGAAGTGGCTGTCTCCAGTGTGAATTCTGATGTGGACTTTAAGATTTTGTTTTTGAGTGAAACTCTTTCCACACTGTTGGCAGGCAAAACGTCTCTCTCCAGTGTGAATTCTCATGTGGACTTTAAGGCTTTGTATTTGAGTGAAACTCTTTTCACACTGTTGGCAGGTGAAAGGCTTCTCTCCAGTGTGAACCATCATGTGGGATTTAAGGTTTCGTTTTTGACTGAAACCTTTTCCACATTGACGGCAAGTGAAATAACTGTTAGGTTTGGTCTTCTGAGTCTTTTCCATCTTTGTTGATTTCTCTTCAGTCTTGAAATCATAATGTTCATCTTCCATATTATTCAATTCTTGACTCTCCTCTTTCAGTGGCATCAGGTCTAAAGCAAAAAAAAGACAAATACAAGTTAACACCAGTTTAATGGCAACACACAGCTGACAACCTCACAGCTTAACTAACTGATGACTAACTGGGAAAGTGTCTGTATGCGTTTACGATAATTCACAAACATTGTGGCAGCAAACTCTCCCGGATGGGTGAAATAGGACTCAGTAGCCTGATTTGCGCATACACTGCAGCTGGTGGTTAATGACAGTTTTAATGTGTTTGTTCATCGTGTTATCATTACAGCTGGGCGGCTTGTCAGGCACTTCAACCACAGCACCCCTACATGGCAAGGCACTGGAGGCAAAACAAGAACAAATTAAATTTCCGAAACTCTGAAGTTTTGCACAAAACATTCAATTGTGCAAAACAAGATGAAACTCAGCATGTGAGGTGTTTGGGAGACTTCTTGTTCTGTCTGACCGAATGGTAACAAAGCTGCAAGAAGCCAGGGTCCGTTCTACGTACGACGTACAAAGAACGGACCCCAGAACCCTCAAGATCCGAGATGAATACTGGCAGAAAATGGCAGAGATTGCGCCAGTGTTGGAAACCTTAAAATGTGCAACCACCATCATGTCAATACAAAAGGACGTGCCAATTTCCAACATTTAGCCCATCACATTTAACCTCCTAAACATATACCTGATCAGAGCAGAGGATGACAGCCAAAGAGTTTCTTTCACAAAAGGAGAAAATAAATCGCAGCAAAATCAATACTTATAGAAATAAGTGCTACTGTGGAAATATCCTGTGGAAATGGATCCTACCGTAGGAGATGAGACAGCGGTGTCCGCTGCCAAAACTGGAGTCGGACAACACAGCTATGGCAATGCCATGATAAGCTAGAAGCAGAGGTGGACACCTATATAAGAGACAATACATGCTCTTAGGATACTAAAGCCTTGTTTATACTTTTGCCTGGCTCCGCAGCGCGAGTCTCCCCAAACGGACGAGGCGTTTATACTCGACGCGCTCGCTGTTGTACTATTCTGTGAAACAACAGGGGGCGACTCAAGTAAATGTCCTCTTAACCATCAGGAATGAGCGGTGAGAAGAAGAAAGCTATACACACGTGACAATGTTTTTTTAGTACACCACCACCAATACCACACTACAAAAAGAATCGCGTAAAACCCAGTAAACCCTGAGATTATTACTCATGACATTAAAACAAAATACAGGTGCTGGTCATATAATTAGAATTAATTATATTAAATTAAAACGTTAAAAAAGTGAAACTTGTATATTATATAGACTCATTACATGCAAAGTGAGATATCTCAAGCCTTTATTTGTTATAATTTTGATGATTATGGCTTACAGCTTGTGAAAACCACAAAATCAAAATCTCAGAAAATTAGAATATTACATGAAATCAGTCAACAGTAATTGCGATATTTTTTGCCCTGTTGTGATGTACACTATTGCCAAAAGTTTTGGGACGTATGGCTTTACATGTACATGAACTTTAACGACATCCCATTCTTAATCCGTAGGGTTTAATATGGAGCTGGCCCACCTTTTGCAGCTATAACAGCTTCAATTCTTCTGGGAAGGCTTTACACAAGGTTTAGGAGTGTGTTTATGGGGATTTTTGGCCATTCGTCTAGAAGCGAATTTGGAGGTGAGGCACTGATTTTAGATGAGAAGGTCTGGCTCGCACTCTAATTCATCCCAAAGGTGTTCTGTCGGCTTGAGCTCAGGAATCTGTGCGGGCCATTTCCTCCACATCAAACTCGCTCATCCATGTCTTTATGGACCTGCTTTGTGCACTGGTGCGCAGTCATGTTGGAACAGGAACATCCCCAAACTTTCCCCACAAAGTTGGGAGCATGAAATTGTCCAAAATGTCTTGGTATGCTGAAGCATTAAGAGTTCCTTTCACAGGAACTAAGGGGTCAAGCCCAACCCCTGAAAAACAACCCCACACCATAATTCCCCCTCCACCAAACTTGGCACGAATACCGTTCTCCTGGCAACCGCCAAACCCAGACTCGTCCATTGGATTGCCAGACAGAGAAGCGTGATTTGTCACTCCAGAGAACACCTCTCCACTGCTCTAGAGTCTAGTGGCGGCGTGCTTTACACCACTGCATCCTTTGCATTGCACTTGGTGATGTAAGGCTTGAATGCAGCTGCTCGGCCATGGAAACTCATTCCATGGAGTTCTTTAGCTAATCTATAAGGCCACACAAAGTTTGGAGGTCTGTAGCTATTGACTGCAGAAAGTTGCCGACTTCTGCACACTGTACACCTCAGCATGCGCTGTGATATTACGTGGCCTACCACTTCGTGGCTGAGTTGCAGTTGTTCCCAATAGACTTGGTCGGCATTGCTGGGAACACCCACATTATAAACGGAGCCGTTCGTCTATTCCGAAAGCTATCACATAGCGACAAAATATATGAGGTTATTGATGTACAAAACAAATTTCATTATGGAAAGTGCTGGGCTCAGGGTTCGTACGGGTGCTTGAAATCCTTGAAAATGCTTGAATTTTGATGTTGTGTTTTCAAGGTTTAAAAGTGCTTACATTTTGGATTAAATGCTTGAAAATGCTTGAAATTGTAAATGTATTTCTTTCACAACAAATACCTATTTGACTGAATAGTTTGCTTATTAAATGGAGAAATAAAATGTAGCCCTTCAGATACAAAGCGATTTGCGCTACGCGGGCCTGAGCAAAAGTAGGTAAACGGGTGTTTACAGGGCAATAAAATATTTGATAAGAATCTTATCAGCCCTCTCTAAAACTTCTCCAAAGCATCCCCTGACATGGTCTCACAATAGGCTTCCTAAAATGCATAATTTTAGAGATATCATCCTCAGATTTGAAATGAAGCATGACCACAATTGTGGCTACACTTTAGTTGTGGTTATAAGTTGCAATCCTAAATATTTTTATACATTTAATAAATATATTCTTAATATTTGTTGTTTTTGTTTTTATGTTTGAGCTTATATATCTCAATATTAATAAGAGTCTGATTCATTTTGAGTCTTGAACTGTAAACTCTCAAGAGTTGGCTTTCTAAATAAATGTTGGTTATGTGTCTATTCAGAATGACTTATGAGCAGCAACCTTTTTATTTTGGGTATGTCATGTATGCATCACTTGCCAAAATTGGGTCTGACTGGTAAGGGGATATGTATGTATGTGTGTGTATATATATATATATATATATATATATATATATATATATATATATATGTTTATTTTTTATATGTTCTGGAAAAAAATTGATAATTGCAGGACTAATATTTAGGGGTAAGTAGGTAGGAAGTTGACGATAAATGGGAAGCTTTTCATTAATTAATTATTTAAGGTAGTGTTTGCCAACTCTATCTATCTATCTATCTATCTATCTATCTATCTATCTATCTATCTATCTATCTATCTATCTATCTATCTATCTATCTATCGTGCAAGAGCCCAGTAGGTGGCGCTAATGCAAGTGTAAAATTAGCTAATGCTAAAGAAATGTAGAAGAAGCGGCAAAGGTAAAGATGTAGCACGTGCAAAATGGGTTCTCCGGTCAAAAAACTTAAGGTTGAGGAAAGTAAAGACGTTATTTGTGGATATGTGCACAATGCCAGTCCTGTGAAAAAAGCATCTCGGACTGGTAACAACTTTAATGCAGTTTTTCAAACCAGCCACGATGACTTTCACAATATCGTTGTTTTCGCGGCAGAGAAACGGACATCTTTTTTCCAGGCAAAGCGAAAAGCCCAGTGAAATTACAAAAAAATCAAACACTGCGTCAGTGAGTATCTATTCGGTTATTATGTAAATATTTACACTTTTATGTATTGTTACTGTTTATTAATATGTGTATTAATTTGGTTGTTTTCCCAGGTAGAGATGGCGGAGAATTTGACATCCAGTGCGGTGGCTCTACCGACATTTCTGTGGTGCCCAACCTTGGCTTTCCCATTAAAAACCCACCGGTGAAATATAAGACGATTTTTGAGGTGAAGTTAATGGCCCCGAAGCACACCCTAAGAATTTACTGATTTGTTTTGCTATTAATTTAGTAGTAATTTGGTTAAGTAGGGTATATTGAGCGTTTGTATACGTGGTGTGATTGGTTTAAGCAGTATTGTATTGATTTATGGAAAAGTAGGCTATATAAACAGCTTCTTCTAGGTGGTTAAGCTTATAGTTTGAAAGCATTTAGTAAGTTTAAGATGTTCATATAAATGTCAGGGTTTATCAGAGGAATATAGATGTAATGTAATGTGAGATTTGAATGCATTTTTTTTTTTTTTTGTATGGTGAGTGCCATTCGCGTGCGTGCACCCACATACTTAAAGTGTGCGCCAGGCTAGACCTATTAAAGATTCACTAACAAGAAACACTAGCCTATCAACATCTGTAAATTCTTTGTGCATGAGGGAGTTTGATGGGTATGATGTTGCGTTACTTTTATAGACGTTTGTTTTGTCTGGCCGCTAGTACTTTGTGATTGAGCTAGTGTGTTTTATTTTTAACCATCTCATACTGTATTACGTGATGACGTTTCAGACGATTTAACAGGTAAGTGCCGTTACCCTTCGGTGCAAAAACGATGGCTAAACATTGCTTGCAATGTATGGTTTGCTGAGCAGCATCATCTGGTTTGAAACCAAAAAAATCCCACACTTCGGAAAAATATCCTCTTTTTGGTACTAATGGTGCTTTTTAACTGCATGGTACGGTTCGGTACGGTTCGATACGGCTTGGCCCGGCTCACTTTGTGCCGCTTTTCCATTGCATGGTACGGGTCGCTTTAAATGGTACGGGTCGCTTTACATGGTACCACCTCTGATAAGTTCCAAGCGTACCGTACCGATACTAAAATGTGACGTGAAAACACTACAGATCATTGATTGGTCAGAGAGAATCGTCACTACCAGCGTCATTGTATTCGCAACACGAGACACCAAACCCACTAGGTGTAAATAGTCAGCAACAGCCACCACAGTATTTTTTTTTGCAAAATTTTTATGAAACGACTTGCTTGAAAAAATAAATAAATAAACTTGAAAAAATAAATGGCTGAATCGTGGTGACTGGTCAGTAGACTAGGTGCAGACTTTCCTCTCGTTGGAAGCCGAGGAGCGGATACAGTGAGAACTGGATATTGCGACTAGGAATTAAAAGGTTTTTCAGCTACTTTAAAGAGCAGTCTATAATCCCACCCACTTTGAAGTGGTACTAAACTGCACTGGAAAAGCAAAGCGTGTTGAGCCGTGCCATACCATGCAGTGGAAGAGCGCCATATAACAACGTCAGGGTTCTTATCATCAGACCTACTAGAGCTTTGCTCTGCCTCACTCATTCTTCTTCATTGCTTAGTTTGGTGGCTTACCGACTGCTGGCGGTAGATCCTTTTCCTGTTTAGCACCTAAACTCTGGAACAGTCTTCCTAACATTGTCCGGGAAGCAGATGGCATAAGTCGTGAGCAAAGCATGGCGTAAGCTCCGGCAGAAACTTAATTATTTAAAATATAATTGCAGACATAACATACTCCAACGGCTTAAGGTATTGGTACTGTCAGCGCCTTAACGGGGATGTTGCGAGAGTGAATTACGGCAGCAAAACTCAGAAAATTCCAAGTACGACGGATCAGGGAATTCGCGGCCTAGCGATTCTGCTGGGAAGGGATCTGCCAGCCAATCTAGTCAAACCCCCGTCTCCCGTCAAGTGAGTTACAAAAAATGAGATCGGAAATAGCTAATAATACATCAGCTATGCGCACGGAACTTGACAAAGTGAATGCTAACATCAGAGACATGGAGGGAGGGCTGTCAACATGGTCTGACGAAGTTGTAACACTGCAAACAACGGTGACCAAACTGGAAAGCAGTTAAAAATTTGGAAGATAAATGATATGGAGGGAAGGATGAGGAGAAACAATGTGCAGATTGTGGGAGTAGCCGAAACGCCGGGCTCAAGTAGCACGACTGCGGTGTCTAAATTGCTTCGAGAAGTGCTTAAAATGGAAAGAGAATTGCGAGTTGATCGCTCTCACCGCAGCCTAGCACCTAGACGACCAGGAGGGAACCCGTGAGCCATCATTGTTCGCATGCATTATTATCAAGATCGGGAGGAGATTCTGAAGAAAGCGCGACGGCTGGCACCGCTAAAGTTCAACGGACAACAGATAGCCATCTTTCCCAACTTCACAGCAAGAGTTGCAAAAGCCAGAGCAGCATTCACAGAAGTGAAAAAACGGATCTACAACCGATCAGATGTCCGTTATGGATTAATTTACCCTGCTAAACTACGGATTACGTTTAACGGTGATCAAAGAGAATTCATTGATCCAGACAAAGCCATGGACTTTGTGACAAACACCATCGCTACAAGTACGCAGAGATCTGCGAGTGAGTAATAGGCCTGTTTCATGGACTAGAGATGCAACCGAGTGGATAAGTGACCTACTGACTAAAGATGTTTAAATGAATGTATAACTTTCTCTCGGACTAGACAAGTGACAAACGAGTGAATAACTGACTCATGGTCAGGAGTATTACAAATGAGAGAACTGATTTACGGAAACTGTCAATATCCATGGTTAGCTATAATATTTGTGGTACAGCTGAAATCACTTAATCCCTGAAATAAAGCTAAGGACGACTAGTTAAAATAGGGATAGTCTCTGCTTAAACTAACATAGGTGAAATATGTTTCTGCTGGAGCTTAAGGGTACTCAAATCTAACCCTTCTGTCAGACTAGGCTGGTAACTAGGACAGGTACAGGGGCCTAGTAAACATTTGGTTTTGGTTTAGACTTCTTTGACTGTTAAAGGAAGTTCTACCCTCTTTGTTAAATCCCATGTTCCCCCTGGGAAGTGTTCATGCTATGTTGCTTTGTTATCTCTGTTGGGTTCTGAATCTAATATATAGAATTACACACACACACACACACACACACACAGCTACCCTCCTTAGTCATTCATTTCAAGCCTCCAAGCTTCCCTTTTCTACCCTAAACAAGACAATGGGTTCTCTCTTAAGATAACAAGTTATAATGTAAATGGTCTACATAGTCCCATTAAAAGATACGGTAACGCTTTAGATTACAGCCCGGAAAGTACTGCGTAATTAAAATGAAAGTACAGTGTAACTTTCGGTAATTACAGTGTACCTATAAAGTACTTACGTGTAAGTATAGGGGAACAATATGTAAAGTCTTGGGAATAAAGGGGTAACAACCAGGAAAATACTGCGTTATTAAAACGAAATTACAGTGTAACTTTCGGTAATTACAGTGTACCTATAAAGTACTTACGTGTAAGTATAGGGGAACAATATGTAAAGTTTTGGGAATAAAGGGGTAACAACCAGGAAAATAACAAATTATTTAGGCAAATTATTTAGACTAAGTATTTTAGAATCTTACTTTTGGGAGCAATTTAGCGAGTACATACACTGCACCTTTTTGTAATAATAGTGTACAAAAATACATAAAGGCTTTTTTTAAATCACGGGGTACATATCAGTGCATTTATAAAGTAGGCTAATTTGTTATTATTGCAAAGGTGCACTGATTAAGTTTCAAGGCAAGTAAAACTATTGCAACTTTTTTTTTTTTTTAAATGCTGGGAAAATATACTCTTGTTCCATGTAGTTACAGGGTAAGTATGACATTGCGGGCTGTAAATTAAAGTGGTGTTTCTTACCCTCTTGTTCCGTGTAGTTACAGGGTAAGTATGACATTGCGGGCTGTAAATTAAAGTGGTGTTTCTTACCCTCTTGTTCCGTGTAGTTAAAGTGGGGCTTCTTACCCTCTTGTTTCATGTAGTTACAGGGTAAGTACAATAAAAACACATGTACACACACAATCTGATATCACTCGGAAAACTTTATTTGAAAAACAACTTATTTCAAAACGGATTTACAGCACTTTGTTTCTCTTGCTTGGTTTCCTCCTCCTCTTGTTCCTCTTCTTCTGAAGTGAAACGATAAGCGTTTGTAAGAAAAATACCAAATATTTTACATTTTTAAACTGTTGACTATCGCTTCCGACCAACTGTCACCTGCGCGTTCATGAGAGGGTTGAGAGAAAGTATAAATACAAGTTGTCCGCGTCCGAGCTGCGCAGCTGTCGTGTACGCGTCCAAACTGGAGTATAACAGAGGCTTAAAGCCTCTTCGGTATTCGTTTTTCGGTAAGCGCACCGAAAAACCAATGTTGAATTATTATTTTTTTTAATGTTTTTATTATTGCTCACAACAAAATACAAACAATAACAGATAATAATAATGAAAAACAAACCATGCAGAAGAACAGAGACACCAGTTCTCGTGCACGTTTCACATCAAACTCCCGCGAGAATGCAATGAACGCTGAAAGCTTCACCAAACGCGAAGCCATTCAAGCCGCCCCTATGAAGCCGACTCTCATGCACTCGCTGGTGAAAGTTGGTCGGTAGCGAAAAGATGAGTAAATTATGAGAACATTTCTGGGTGTACTGTATTTTCTTGTAATACATAATACAGAATAGAAAAAGACTCCTTAAGATTAGGCTAATAATCAGTGGAACGATAGAAAAAGAAGAGGAGGACCAAGAGGAGGAGGAAGCCATGCAAGAGAAACAAAAAAGGACAAAACATGCTACTTTCTGTCAGGACTTTAGAATTTGAAATGAAAAGTTGATTTAAAAAAATGATAATAAATTAAATAAATAAGAAGTGTAATATGTTGTAAATCTGTTTTGAAATAAGTTGTTTTTCAAATAAAGGTTTTCCAAGTGATGTCAGATTGTGTGTGTACATGTGTTTTTTATTGTACTTACCCTGTAACTACATGAAACAAGAGGGTAAGAAACACCACTTTAATTTACAGCCCGCAATGTCATACTTACCCTGTAACTACACGAAACAAGAAGGTAAGAAGCACCACTTTAATTTACAGCCCGCAATGTCATACTTACCCTGTTACTACATGGAATACTTACAGTCTAAATAATTTGCCTAAATAATTTGTTATTTTCCTGGTTGTTACCCATTTATTCCCAAAACTTTACATATTATTCCCCTATACTTACACGTACGCACTTTATAGGTACACTGTAATTACCGAAAGTTACACTGTAATTTCGTTTTAATAACGCAGTATTTTCCTGGTTGTTACACCTTTATTCCCAAGACTTTACATATTGTTCCCCTATACTTACACGTAAGTACTTTATAGGTACACTGTAATTACCGAAAGTTACACTGTACTTTCATTTTAATTACGCAGTACTTTCCGGGCTGTAATCTAAAGCGTTACCAAAGATACAACAGAGTCAGATAGCATTTCTTCAGGAAACACATTTGTCAGATGCAGAACATGAGAAATTGAAAAGGTCCTGGGCAGACAAAGCTTTTTATTCATCCCATAAATCAGGAAAGAGGAGGGGAGTTTGCATGTTAGTCCATAGAAATCTGAACTTTACATCTACTGAAGATCATAAAGATACAGAAGAGAGATTTACCCTGGTAAATGGAGTTATTGATAGAGTAAACGTTTCATTAATGAATGTCTAAGCTCCAAATGAAGATGATCCAAATTTGATAAAAACCGTCTTTGGGGTTATTTTGCAGCACAGTAAAGGGATCCTCTTGTTGGGGGGAGACTTCAATTGTGTTTTGTCACAGTATATGGATAGGCAGCCGACTCCAAAATCCCCTCTCCCTAAAATGAGTAAGATGTTATCTGGACAAATTAAAGGAGGTGGGTCTAGTTTTTACCTTTTTCTCTATTAGGCATTCATCAAGAGGGGTAAGCTGGTTAATGGAAATTAAATCAACCATTTATTCTCCAACTTTCAGAGATAAATTGAAATGAGTAGAGCATATCCACCCAAGAAGAGGAAACTGACTGATTTCTTCAAAAGGTGGGCTGATATTCCAGACATTTTAGCATGACTAGCTCTGTAACATGTTGGCAGTAGAGATGGGAAGGTGTGAAAATGACCAAAATTATCACAGTTTTCGGGTATTATCGCGGTGTTTTTAAAAGTGTGTTCAATATGTTCAGAAAGCAGCGACAGGCCTACACAAGCTGAAATAGTTTCAAAATGTGTAACAGTGTTTAATATATTACAAAAATATAGGCAATATGCTTGTAAAATCTATAGTTTTCTTTTTTTTTACAGAAAGTCATCAAGCCAGAAAAGTTTTATGAAGCTTTGAAAACCAACATGGAGGCAAGAATGGTGACAGAGGAAGAAGAGTCCTTGTTTCGAAAGGTGAACATTCTTAACAAAACAACTTGGCCCTCTCCTTTACCTCAAATGTATGGGGAACTAAGGGAGGTTTGCAATCTTTTTAGTATTGGCTTTACTGGCATGAAGGCAAGCTTTAGGGATTTCAAAAGTGACCCCAGTCAACCCATGACTACACCACTTCTAACACTCAGACATGCTGTTGAAACAGTTGCTGTCAGCAGTGCAGAATGTGAGAGAGGAAATGAACGCAATTGTTACACCTTTACGTTCCCTGCTGAGAACTGAAAATGTGTCCTCTCGAATGTTTGTTAACATTGTCGGCCCTCCGTTAGCATCCTGGGACCCCACTAAATGTGTTAGAAAGTGGGTAGCAAGGAGGAGATCTGCAGAGCACCAGAGACTAATACTGAGAGGTGTTTGCATACCAGCCATTATGGGAAGTAATGAAGTTATAGATGAGTTATGAGTTATAGATGTGTGTACTCTGTACTGTGTACTGTTTTTAAGAATGTGTATGAAATGTAAAATCAACATTAAATTACAAAGGTAAAACACAAATAAATTCAAATGTTGATTGTAAAACTAACCAGTGTTATCATCATTTTTTTTATCTTAATAATTGGCAGTTTGTAATGAGGCAACCACTGGAGCCAGAAATCAAAACTACATACTTGGTTGCCAAGCTGGCAGCTTTGAAGAGTTTATGTTGAGTCCTGGTTAGACTATGTGTGTGTGTGTGTGTGTGTGTGTGTGTGTGTGTGTGTGTGTGTGTGTGTGTGTGTGTGTGTGTGTGTGTGTGTGTGTGTGTGTTGTAGTAGTAAATAGAGAGAATGGGAGAAGGAAGTTTGTGTGAGGTGGACCTGGTCACCACAGACCCCAATCTTCTCAGCTGTTGCTACTGTCATATGCTGCACTGTCTCTTCATGTGGCACATTATGTTTGGCCAACATTGTATGGGTCACTATATCATAACAAGGTAATACAATGTGTAATCAAGTGATGACTGATTAACAGTGATGTAAATGCTAAATGTCCTAATACCTGTTGATACTACAACAATGCACCGTATATGCTCTTAACCTTGCAGTTTTTCACGTATCATGTAAGACTCAATTTCTCCATTTCTTTGCACAAAACTCTCCAGAAAGTGCCATTTAATGGTTTATATTTCAAAAAAAATTCTATATATATCTACATATTCTCTCTCTCTCTCTATATATATATATATATAAATAAATAAATGAACTAAATCAATAACTTTTGTTAAAACAAAAATGAAACATCACTGAACTTACTTAGGCTGGACTGTGATGCTATTTTCTTCTGGAAACAATTATTTTTCTGTTATCTCTGTAAAGCTGCTTTGAATCTGTACTGTAAAAAGCGCTTTATAAATAAATGTGACTTGACTTGACTAGAACTCGGCATAGCGCTTTTTAAACACTTGCAAATGAGGGGAGTAACTCTACGTAATCCTGGATCAACACAGTGCTTTAAAAAGGCACTCTAGAAAGGGGACCCTAATAAGGGGAGCGCCTCCAGCTCTAGGGCTGATCTAACAGGGAGGCCTCGTGAGAGTCCTTCCTACCAGTTTTAGGGAGCTACGTATTCATATAGAGCGAACCTCAGGTAGTGTCTGGAACACTATGCTAAATCTGCTATATATGACCAGGCTCTGGGCTAGAATCAGGGAGGCTCCACCGTGATAATTACTGCTAAATATTAATATTCAACTTGTTGAGGAGCCGCCTTCAAGAAGGCCAGTGAAGGCCTGACTACTTTGGCAGTGTACTCAGCAGAAATGCTACTGACCCTTTAAACAAGGGGAGTACAATCTTATGCTTCCGGACAATCGAGGAGGCCTACTGAAGGCCTACAGCTCTGACTGTCAAGAGCGTCAGCTGCCCGGGCAGTGATTAGGCTCTAAGGGAGTATACTCAAACTGACCTGAATGGGAGGGAGTACTTGATGTGTCTCTTACCTGAACCACAGAAAAAGTTTATTTTATTTCTCTACAAAGAAATAAAATAATTCCTAAATAATGCAAACAAATAATTGGACCACACTTATAAATGATAAAAATGCATTTGTCATGGATAAATAAAATGGAATAGCCTCCGCAAGGACAATAATGAAATTATTTTAATTAAACCATATTGTTTGGGAAAATAATACAAGAAAAAATGCTAAATATTATTAATAATGCATCAATGTCTATTGTTTTTGAAAAAGAAACATAAAATTAGTATTACTGTTTCAAATAACATAATTCCTGCTTGAGTCGTCTCAAATTAATCACCGGAATCGGGAAAGTCAAAAGCTGGGTTGAGCCTGTGGGTCATTACTCGGGGTTAATTTTTATACAAGTGAAACTGCCTAAAGAATGAGAAATAATGAAGAAACATTTGGATTGTGGGCTTGTTGTCATTTGCTAACTGCAACGATCTCATGTCAAATGAAATGACTGACTTGTTTAGGGTTTAAAATAATATGGATGTCAATACATCAAAATAATAATAATGGCCACCTTTCATAAAATGTTAACATTATCATTAATATTACTGTTTTTGGTTTCAATCTTTGGTTTAGTGAAAGGTGCTTGATGGGGCTGTGGTGATAGTTAAAGGGATACTTCATCCAAAATTAATGTTCTCTCATCATTTACTCACTCATACCATCCCAGATGTATATGATTTCCTTTCTTCTGAATAACACACAGATTTATAATTCATATAAATAATCTATCTAGTCCATATAATGCAATTCTACAGGTCCTCTAAAGTTCATGTGGAAACACTTTATTTCCATTTGTCTGGTCATGTGATCTCAACAATGTCTGTCCACAAGAGAAGACCCGCTCCATGTCAAATAAAACCACTTTAATTAGGACACTCGTATGACATTCTTCAGAAACATCATTAATTTCTGTAGATCATTTTAATAAGGACCGAATTAAACTAACCTGTTTGTTCCTCAGTATCTTCATGTTTCACGCTGAACACTTCTTCAATCTTTATGTCTTCACTCTCCTGTTTAATAAACGCCATCTTTATAATAGTGTCGTGGATCTCAGAGGTTTCTCCAGGAGTTTTCCTGTGTGTTTGGACAATTTGTCAAGTTTAAGATGAGAATAATTAACAGAAAGAAAAATAAATCCACAGTATATCTCTTTTGGAGATGCCAGATTGAGTGCGTCTCAATCAGCTCTAGTTCAGTAGTTCAGCGCACTGGTGAGGGAGTCAGTCAGAGTGAGAGTTAATGGACTTAAATCAACTGACTAGACAAAAAGAACTCAAGCACTACAATATAATAAAATAACAAATTATACAGACACTTCATATTTAAAGATTTGTACATTTAACAGATTACGTCGTCATAAAAAAATTTGCGATTTGTTCATTAAAGTTGTCATTATCAATCATAATATTTGTGTTTTCGTTGTATTTTTACACTGTTGTGAGCGGCAGGATTCGTCAGCGCGCGGTGATTCAAGCGCTTCGAATCAGTGAGTCATTTGGCAAAGCATTAGATTCAATTGACTCGTATAGTTTCGAAAAGCTCCGTTTCTCCATCACCACTTTCCAAAACCCGAATTCGTGTTTATGATAAACTGATACACGATATAGTGCGCCAAATGAGACGCACCTTTTTCTGTTTCTCACATTCGTATACGACTTACTCACACAAAAAAAACGCAATATTGTTACATTAAGCATACTACAAATATATGTTCAATAATACATGGTCACATATACCTCTTGTAAAAACGATCAAATCGACGTATATCGATTTAATCTCTTTAAATGCGTAAAACCACAAACCTTTCTTTAATCTAATCATAACAGTTGCAGGAGCACGGCGCAGCTTTATGATGTCATATCGCCAGACCAAAATAAAAGTCTTGTTCAATCTGCTATCCAATATTCAGAGTCCATAGAAATATATATAATAGATGTCATGGGAATTCATGGTGATACATGTTGTCCAAAAAAATTAAATGTTAAGGTTAATGTTAATGCTAAAAAAGTATTGACAAAAAATTGATTATCCTGCATGTCACCTGGTCGTGGTGGTTCAGTGTGTTTGTCTTTTCTGTTGTTCTATAATACTTTTTTTTTTTATTACAACATTATTATCTTTGTCAGATGATAAAATGACAGATGTCCATCCTGTTAAGCATTTACGATGATTTCATAAAGTCAGCAATAAATAAAGTGTCAATGAAAATGTATTGAAGTGTCGATACTATGAAAAAAAAAAAAATTCTTTCAAAACAGTAAGTAGAATTCATACATATTTGAGTGGTCTTAATAAAGGTTTAATTTGATTGATAAACCTTGTTTATTGTATAATAATGAAATGTTTATTATGCTTAGTTTTGTCTTTTATATACACAGAATCTCACATATTAGTTGTGCTAAATACTCTTTTGCTTATTTTTTTTATTATGTCATCATCAACTGTTAAAGTTCAATTCCAATACTCAAGAACGCATATATATATTATGGTGACAACTTTTGTAACTATATTTGTAATGTATATTTTATTTATAAAGTGCAGTGTCATTTTATATTTGATTACACTTTTTGTACCTGAATACCTGAAAATCATAAAACACTTATTTCAATCGTATCTTTGTTCAATTGTATTTATTTGTTGCAATTGCTTATTTTTTATTTGTTCTTTTTTAATTACTGAGTGTTTAGTTTTTCTTTAATAATTAGTTAGGTTAGATGTTTTTCTATGGTATTTTTAATCCACTGGCAAATGTTCCTTGTGTAACTGTTCTTTAGTCTGTTGATTTTTGTTCATGACATTCAGCTACAGCTAAATGTTTTCCAATAAGAAAAAATGTGACTGATATCTAAAGGTTTTTTTAGTTTTTTTTTACCTTATTGAATCTAAATTGGGAATCGATAAGCAGAATCGACATTTGAATTGTACAATGCCCAACCCTAGACATCCAATTAGCGCATGTTCACAGAGGAAAACAACTGAAAACCAGCGCTGGTTGTTCTCTCAATGCCGTCTGTTTGTTTTACTGACTGATAAATGGCTTCAGCTGATTCAGTGAGAGAGCAGTCCAAACGAATGCGAGTGGATTCAGACCGTTCTGCAAAGCGTTTCATTAATTCATAATTTAGAACATAATTTAAGCATGAAAAATATACGTGCGCTGTTCAGTTACACAGTTTAACTTATTCAACCTTATGCTGTTAAATTGAATATATGAACCGAAACAAACTTTTTTCTTAAATATTCACAACACACACAACAAATTGTTTGTCACAATAGCACTGGATTCACTAGACCACGAGATCCGACGTTGTTTTTCTTGATTTTTGTTGTTTTTTCTTGATTTTTGGGGTTCTACCATGGTTGGTTAAGTGGTTATGTTTTAATTGTCTGTACACAATACACACAACAATAAACACAAAGTTAATAAACTTAAAAATCCAGTTATGAACAACAAGGATAAAAGATTTGTATCTGTGATTTAGTCGTTTAAAATACATCCTCAATTGTCCACAATCAGCTCCGGTGGATGTGTCGAGCTGCAGTGCATCACAGGTGTGTGCAGTTTAAATAACAGGTAAGCCGTGTAGAACTACATCGGCCCTCACGGCTAGAGTGTATGCCGCGAATGGTCAAGCTGGATCCACCCTTCATACAATGGCGGTCCTTCAAGTCTACCAGACCAAGATAAAACTGGTCCTGACCCGGTGTCCTTCAATGAGCTGCGCAGCGTGACCGACCTCGTCCTGCACACCACTAAGTCTATGGGCCAAGTGATTGGTCGTGCCATGGCCAGATTGGTGGTCCTCGAGTGCCCCCTTTGGCTGAACCTGATGGAAATCAAGGACGCCGACAAAACAGCCCTCCTTGACTCCCCTGTCTCTCCCTCTGGTCTGTTCGGTTCTGCAGTGAACAGCTTCGCTGAGCTTTTTACAGCGGCCCAGAAGTCGTCACAGGCGATGCGCCACTTCCTGCCAAAGTGGGCCAGTTCTTCTGCTGCTTCTAGTCGCCCTATGTCGTCGTCGACTCAGAAGAGCACCAACTTCCACTCTTGCCCTGCCCCAGCCCAAGGCAGAACACAAGGTGAAGCAGTGCTTCCATCCAGCTAAGCACTTCCTGTTTCCCTGGTGCCAGGGAACTCTCTGAGTTTGTTCCAGCAGAATTAAAAATGGCTGCGGTGACCCCAATTCTTAAAAAAACAGGCCTTGACCATCTAAACATGGACAATTACAGGCCAATATCTAATTTAACATTCTTAAGCAAAATCCTTGAAAAGGTTGTGGCTTCGAAATTGCGATCATATCTAGATGTTAATGGTCTTTTTGAACCTTGTCAGTCAGGATTTCGCCCATCTCATAGCACTGAAACTACTCTTCTTCGGGTGGTTAACGACATTCTTTTGTCCATGGATTCAGGGTTAATAAACATCTTGATGCTTCTCGATCTAAGCGCTGCATTTGACACAGTCTCCCATGAAATACTGACCTCGCGGCTTTCTGATTTCGGGATCACTGGTTCAGCTCTTTCCTGGCTCATTTCTTACATCAGCGACAGAAAGTACTATATCACCATACAAGGGTAAAGGTCTACCACTGCTCTGCTTACACAGGGTGTTCCTCAAGGTTCAGTTCTTGGCCCACTATTGTTTATCATCTATATATACACTTGATGACATCATACGCAGGCATGGACTTTAATTTCATTGCTATGCTGATGACATCTTACCACCAGCTCCGATAGGCCATCCCTGCCTGACTCACTCACTGCATGTATCGGAGACATCAAGCATTGGATGTCCCTGAATTTCCTCAAATTAAATAATAAAAACACTGAGATATTGGAGATTGGCTCTGCTGCCTCAGTCAAAAGGATGGACCTGTCCTTTGATATTGATGGAGTTCATGTTAAGCCTTCGTCATCTATTCGTAACCTTGGTGTCTTAATTGACTCAGCTCTATCTTTTGGCTCTCATATTTCTTCTCTTGTTAAAAACTCTTTTTTCCATCTTCGTGATATTGCACGTCTTCGATCTTCTCTCTCTAGCTGATGCTGAAACCTTAATTCATGCATTAATCACATCACGCCTGGACTCTTGCAATACTCTATTTCTTGGTCTGCCCAAAAAACGTATTGCAAGATTACAGTATGTTCAAAACTCAGCAGCATGAGTTCTCTCCTCCACCAGGCGTTCTGCTTACTCCTCTGCTATATGACCTTCACTGGCTACCCGTGGCATCACATATTCACTTTAAGGTACTACTTCTAACGTTTAAGGTATTAAATGGTCTTGCACCTCCATATCTGTCTGATCTACTGTACGCTTACCACCCTGCCCAGTCCCTTAGATCAGCTGAACTTGGTTTATTGTCCATCCCTTGTTTTTGGTTGGCTACTGTAGGTGGAAGTTAATTTGAAATTAGATTGTAATGTGTGTGTGTAAATGTATTGTAATGTACAAATGTAAAGCGACCTCAAGCAACAGAAAGGTGCTATATAAATAAAACAACTTCTCAAGATTTGAGCAAACATTGCGTTTGTTATCTCTTTGCTCTCTGGACGCAGTTTGCAATGGGTAAACACTATCTGGAAGTAGTCCCCGTCACACAATTAGCAGTGAGTCAGGATCAGTGGTGAGGCACTTGCAGCTCTAACAAACTTCCAGATGACACCAGATGAGCCCCAACAGTGGCCATATTCAAGTCCAGACTAAAGACATTACCAATTCATTCTCTCACTTAAATGAAGCAAATAATGCAATGTAATGTTCTTATTTCATTCAGTTTTTGTAATTTTATGTATAATCATTCAGTTACATTGTGCCATTTCACAGCAAGACAGCATTTTCAACATCCGCTTCTCTCCTGTGCAAGTACTTGTGTGAGCCTTAAGATTTCCTTTTTGTGAAAAACTCTTGCCACACAGTTTACAGATGAAAGGCTTCTCTCCAGCGTGAAGTCTCATGTGAGTGTTAAAGCTACTTTTACAACTGAAACTCTTTCCACACTGATCACATATAAAACTATTCTCTCCTGAGTGAATCCTCATGTGGCAGTCAAGGGTTACTTTACGTGTGAAACACTTTCCACACTGATCACATGTGAACGTTTTTTTTTGTCCAATAAGCGGTTTCTCTCCATTGTGAATGATAATGTGATACCTAAGATTTACAACTGTTGTACAGCTTTTCTCCAGTGTGAATTCTCATGTGGGAATTAAGGGTGTTTTTATATGTAAAACTCTGTCCACAATGAGAGCAAGTATAAGGCTTTTCTCCAGTGTGAATTCTCATGTGGGAATTAATGTTTTGTTTACGTGCAAAACTCTGTCCACAATGTTGGCATGTGAAAGGCCTTTCTCCAGTGTGAATTCTCATATGGGCTTTAAGGTTGTGTTTCTGAATGAAACTCTTTCCACACTGTTGGCAGGTATAACGGCTGTCTCCAGTGTGAATTCTGATGTGGACATTAAGGTTTTGTTTTTGAGTGAAACTCTTTCCACACTGTTGGCAGGTATAACGGCTGTCTCCAGTGTGAATTGTCATGTGGACTTTAAGGCTTTGTATTTGAGTAAAACTCTTTCCACACTGTAGGCATGTGAAAGGCTTCTCTCCAGTGTGAACTCTCATGTGGACTTCCAGGTTTCGTTTTTCACTGTATTTTTTTCCACATTGATGGCAAGTGAAATAACTGTTAGGTTTGGTCTTTTGAGCTCTTTTTCGTAAGCGACTCTTTTCCATCTTTGTGGATTTCTCTCCAGTCATGAAATCATGATGTTTCTCATACTGATCTTTCTCTTCCATTCCATTCGGTTCTTGACTCTCCTCTTTCAGCGGCATCAAGTCTAAAGCGAAAAAAACAAACAAATACAAGTTAACATGAGATTAATGGCACAAAACAGCAGACATAAAAACCAACTCAAGGCATCAAAGCCTACTGAAATAAGTCTACTGAAAGAGGAGTTGTCTGCAATCTTTCAGGACTTTCAAGCAATTTTCCCAGCACCAATTTTTAGTTTTCAAGGACACCATAAAATACATGTTACTATACTATACATAAAAAAGGAAAAAAAGTCGGCACACCATGGCTCCAACAATGTGAAAAATTTTACATTTCATGCTCAAACACTCCAGATTCAACTCATTAGTAGAGACTTCTGAAGTGGGTGTACTATATCGACGAGGACTGGAAATGTCAATGTGTTTACGATAATGCACGAACATTGTGGCAGCAAACTCTCCCGGATGGGTGAAATAAGACTCAGTAGCCTGTTTTGCGCATCCACTGCAGCTGGTGGTTAATGATAGTTTTAATGTGTTTGTTCACCGTGTTATCATTACAGCTGGGCGGCTTGTCAGGCACTTCACAGCACCTCTACATACAAGGTACTGGAGGCAAAACAAGAACAAATAAAACTTCCGAAACACCAGCTCATTCAATCGAAAACAAGATGAAACTCAAGCCTCGTGCACACAGGACGATTTTCACGCTTAGTCTGGCAGCGCCGCCACTAGCTTAGCTTAGCATAATGAATGGAATCCTTTGTTGCCAGATAGCATGTCATGAGTAAAAGTGATCCAAAAAAAACCCAAAAAACTAATTACTTCTTGTGGCCTGCGTATTCACAACGAGTAGAAATAGCAATGCAGATTAAGACTAGGCGATTTCCTAGGCAGATATTGACTTGGGACTATATTGGGGTGAAGCACAGGCGAAGCACTGCTACTTGGGCGCAGAGATATCACACAACACCTGAAATCCCCCAACTTCCGTCAACATACCGGCGTGACCTGCTTTTGGATTGTGTTAAGTTTGAGAAGTTACAGCTACAGTTACATCTCTGCGCCCAAGTAGCAGTGCTTAACCTGTGCCTCAGCCCAATATGGTCCCAAGTCAATATCTGCCTAGGAAATCGCCTAGTCTTAGGCCCAATCCCAATCCCCTTCCCCTACCCCTTCGTCTTACCCCTAGCCCTTGTCCCTCGAAACCGAGTGGTAAGCGCTAGGGGTGAAAACATACCCCTATGAAATGAGACAACACTTGGTTACGGTTACGTCATCATACATCGTCACTAGCTGGCTGCTACGTCACCAGAGGCGACAAGTGTTGATCACAAACTTCCATGATGCCGTCTGCAAATGTGTCAATTGCGTGGGTTTTAGAGATATTTTTGCGATTGTCTGCCACAAATCGCAGAAATCAAGGGAGAAGAAGAGGAATACGACACCTACGAACGCTGGTGGATCAGCTTATGGCATGTATGGATTGGTTGCAAACAACGTTATGTTGTATTTAACGTTAACCGAACTAACCAACTAGCACCGCCTCCCCCACCCCCACCACCGGATCCCCCCCAATCCGCTAAACACTGAGGTAGTGGGTAGAACCCGGAGTGGGCTATGGACCATAAATATGCAGGGTGGCTGTACCACACAGAACACGGTGAGTAGAGTATTATTTATTTTATATTAAATGTTGAAATATAAAAGTATAGACTAAGCTATATTAAATGAGTTATTGCATTATTCCTAGGGATGTTTTGCAGATTGTGCAGGATGCACCGTCAAAGGGCATCACGTGGCCCCTCTCAAAGGCCTTTCATAGAGGTCCCCTGCACTAACTACAGGCGTGATGCCTTGGACTCACACTTGAGCTCAACCAATCACGTTCATTGTGTGGGCATTGCAGCCCAATCAAGCCGAAGTAAGTGTTTCTGAGTTGTTCAGGAATAACAAACTAGTGTGGTTTAATTATTAAATTTAAACTAACAGTAACAGCTTATTGAATTGAAGGTCTTCCCATCAGTGAGGCATTTCAGCCCATTTTGAATGTGGAGCATGAGGCCATAATTGGCAGCTTTAAATGTCTTTACTGGCTGGTAAAGCATGAAATCACACACCATACAAATTACCCAGCATTGCTGGATCTGGCAGACCTACTAGGCTGCCAATATTTTGCCAAATTGAAGGTAAGAATTTTATTTCATTACAGTGTACATTTGCTGTCATGGAATTGTAATAAAATGAACTATAATTTAAGAATATATTTTCCTAGATTGATCAAAGGACCAACTACAGGTCCCACAGGATTGTGGACGAAATGCTACAGATTCTGGAAGAAGTGGTTGAGGAGCCCATTTTAGAAGCCATTAGAACATCAAAGGCTATTGGCTTCAGACATCTCTGTGACAAAACAATTAGATATACATGTCAGGTACAGTAACGGTCACCTTCTTATTAATTTTTAAATGGGTCATGATGACATCCTGTAAGTGTAACAAAACCAGGATTAGACCATTTTTTTCGTAAATATTTCAGGTATACAGACAAGGGAGGACAGCTGTTCTGTCAATTCCTGGATCTTGTATCCATTCCAGATGGCACGGCCAGAACTATTGCAGAAGCTGTGAAGGAGGTCTTTGGCCTTGGCACAGATGGAGCAGCAGTGATGACCGGTAAAGTGAATGAATGAAGGAAAAGGACAGTTAAGTTAATGTTGAAACTAATGAATAGGTTGCCTTAATCTAAAACTTTTTTATTTTTTTTATTTTAGGAAAACAGAATGGCACAGCAAAATTGTTGACCGACACCTGGCCAGGATTAGTGTCGGTGCACTGTGCTGCTCATCGCCTGGCCCTGGCATGAAAAGATGCAGCAGAGGAAGTGCCATACATGAAAACTTTCAGAGAGCACCTTCAGGACCTGCACCTTTATTTTTAGAATAGTGCAAACTGCACTAGTGCTCTAAAAGCAGCTGCCAGTGTTCTCCAAGTAGCGGACCTGAAAGTCACAGTAAGTGAAAACATTGTAGGCTACACCAAAATCCTTAAAGAAATATGGATTTGAATGAATTGCCCTACCCCACCGCAGGAGGTTAAGGACACTAAAGCCGCGTTTCCACCGCAGGAACTTTCCCCAGGAACTAGGAACTTTGGGCTGGTACTCGATGTGTTTACACCGCAGGAACCAGGGTCTAAATGAAGTTCCGGGTAAATATTTCCCCCTCCGATAGTCCCTGCTCACGAGGTAGTACTTTTTCAAAGTTCAGGAACTTTCAGGGGTGGGACTTGTGCGCTGCACAAGCTGATTGGTTGTGTTCACGCCGCATTTTGGTTGGATGACTCCACGCAGCATTTTCTTTTTTTTTAACCTCCCTTTTAAAAAGTGGCTTCATGCAGTAGGAAGTTGTCTGTCTGCAAATATGGAATTTAATCAAAAAAACTGGGGGACTGGCGACGAGTTTCAGGCTTTATTATTTGGGTATTTGTGGAAGAGGAAACTTTCTGCGCGTTCGTCACAGCCATCTCACGGCCAATGTCCGCAATAGCTGATAACATACAATTTTATATCTAACGTTAGCATTACGAGCTCTGAACACGCTTTATCAGTGCTCGTCTCTTTTCTGCCACAGCTTTTAATATTAAGTCATTATGTTTACACGTCATCTATTGCAAGGCAAACCATGTTACAAATTTACTATAACAGGATTAAAATAGCGCTTTGAGGTTGGTAACAAACAACTATTTACAAGACTGTCACTATTTATGATTGATAGACGGGGTTCAGGCTTTTTTTAAGCGTATTTGCGCAAAAGGAAATTTTTGCGCGTTCGTCCCAGTCATCTCACAACATACCTTGTCTAATTTTATACGCATACGAGCTTTCTGAACACGCTTTAGTATCAGTGCTCGTCTATTTTGTTATGTTAATTACCTCGTTAGTAAACCAATAACTGCAGCACAGTTTGAATCTCCTCCATACTTATAAATGTGGCGCTCAAAACTGATTACTGTCCGTCGCAGACTGGGAGGAGCAGTTGCGCGCAGTTTACCTTCCCGGTACTTTAGACCGCGGTGTAAACGCAGAAAGCAACCGGTCTGGGGCAAAAAAGGTTCCTGGGAAAAAAGTTCCTGGGACAAATTGTTCCGGGTAATTTCGGTGGAAAAGCGGCTTAGGTGGCTATCACAAGAGAAGGCCATTTCAAATCTTCAAAGAAATCCTGCCTGCAGTGCTTGCTACACTTGCTGAGGAGGCAGATATAAAGAAGGACCCAGTGGCACGAGGGTTGTACACATACTGTGCAACGTACAGATTCGTTGCAGCCGTTTACCTGCTGGCAGACATCCTACCCAACCTGGCACAACTTTCCAAATTGTTCAAGAAGGAAGATGTCAATTTCATGGCAATCAAAAAACATGTAAGTTGTCAATGTCATGTCACATTGATTTTTATTTATAGAATTAAATGACAGTTTTCCTCTGTAAATTAAATCATGTTTAATTTGCATGTCTATTTAGGTTCCTGTTACTATTGAGACATTAAGAAAAATTAAAGCAGCAGGTGAACAGCAACCCGAGGGCTCCTTTCTAGCTCAGGTCAAAGAGAAGGTGACCCATCTTAATATCGATGCCGAAGAAGAGAGGGGGAGACGTGGGGCGCCTCTTCGTTTTCAGACACAAGTAAGCAAGCTCAAGAATGAATAAACGATAACGAGTCTCTGAAATATTATCAGCCTAAATTAAAATTTTCTCTCACATCTAATGTTACTAGGTCATGGAGCCCTACATTGACAGCCTCATTCAGCACCTGGAGCTGAGGTTTCAGCAGCTTGAAATTCTTGGTGCCTTTAATGCTCTGGGACCACCAGGACCACAAGGTGATGAGAGTCGTACCATCTCAGACCTACAAATGCTGGCCAAGCAGTTCCCGCCCATCAATGAGAAGACACTTCTCCAAGAATGGCAGAGCTTTAAAGTGTTTACAACAACTGGAATCTTAAAAGTGAGTCATTAACATAACATGAAGAATAATGTAAGTTCACGCATATCTGTAATTGACCAATGTTCTCATCCATCAGGACAAGTCCCAGCTTGACATAATGACTGCAATGACATCTGGGTATGAGGAGCTAAATCTGCTTTACACAAACCTGTCCCTCCTATCAACAATCGCCCTCACAATACCTGTCTCACGTGTGAATTGTGAGAGGGATTTCTCTGCGATGAATAGGGTAAGTCCATCATCATCACTAAATCTTAGATTCTATCAAAATTGTAAATATTACACAAAAGTATAAAATAATCTAAACTTCATTCACTTTCAGTGTAAAGATCAAGACAGACTTGCGGAACAGACTGCAGGGCAACAGTCTGACAGCCTGCATGAAAATATGCATAAATGGTCCACTCGTAAAAGAGTGCAATTACCGAAGGGCCCTTGAATTGTTTTTTTTCTAAACCAAGGAGGATAGCCTGTACCGATGCTGAGTGTCAGCTCAGCCATAAGCAGTGACTGTGATTAGCTTTGCACATTTTGACAGAGGTGGGAAATTACTTGAGTAAAAGTACTTTTCTGAGTTAATCTGAGTTCACAAGTTTTGGGAAGTCACTACTTAAGACCAAAATGATCAGGTAAACCGTTCATATCTTAACAGTTACCAAAATATCAATCATGCTAAGATATGAACTCCCTTTACCTGATTTTTGTCTTACGTAGGGACATCCCAAAACTTGTGAACTCAGAAAAGCACTTTTACTCAAGTAAATTCCCACCTCCCACCCTTTTGCACTTCAGTGTTATATAGTTTGTATAGTGTTTGTTAAAATTCAGTTGTTGTTGTTTCAGTTGTTATGTTGGTTTGCAACATAAAATATTTGTATAGTTTGTTAAAATTGCACATTGCAACTGTTATTTTGAAAAGCTGGTTATTTATAAATTATAAATTGTTATTTAAATTTAATATTTAGTGTTTAATAAATAATTGTTAAATTTAGTACAGAGCCTGTAGTCTATCACACAAACAAGCCCCAAAGGCAAACTAGTTTTGGCGAGTGCAAACAACGTGATTATTGAATCCAACATCCAGCCACGCAAGAAAACATGCAACCTACCTGAGGGAATTATATGCTGATTTGCTGATCAATAAACATTTCTGATTATTATCAATGTAGAAAACCTTTTTTTTTCCTCCAGAATTCTTTGATGAATAGAAAGTTTTAGAATTTTCTGAAATAGGAAGCTTTTGTAACATTATAAATGTCTATACTGTCACTTTTGATCAATTGAATGCTTCCTTGCTGAATAAAAGTAGGCTATTACTTTTCTTAATTTCTTTCCAAAAAAAATAATAAAAAATTCGTACTGACCCCAAACTTTTGAACAGTAGTGTATAATGTTACAAACGCTTTCTATTTCAGATAAATGTTGTTCTTTTGAACAATGGTTTGTGTGTGACGTGACATTTTTTTCCAACTCAGCCCATTAATGGTGTGAAGTGGTTTTCTTTTCCAGACTGGTGCTCCAACAACTTATGGCGCTTTTCCACTGCATGGTACGGTACGGCTCGGTTCGGTACGGCACGCTTTGGCGCTTTTCCACTGCATGGTACGGTATGGCTCGGTTCGGTACGGCACGCTTTGGCGCTTTTCCACTGCATGGTACGGTACGGCTCGGTTCGGTACGGCACGCTTATGGCGCATTTCCACTGCATGGTACGGTACGGTACGGCTCGCTTCGGCTCGCTTTAAATGGTACCACCTCTGTTGAGGTTCCAAGCGTACCGTACCGGTACTAAAATGTGACGTGAAAACACTGAAGATCACTGATTGGTCAGACAGAATCGTCACTACCAGTGTCATTGTATTTGCGACACGAGACCATGCACGAGACAAACCCGCTAGATTTAAATAGCCAGTAGACAACAGCCAACGCTGTAGTGTCTTGCAGTTAAAAAGTTTCTTGTAAACTGTTTCTTGCAGTCAGGGGCGGCGCCGGATAATTTTTAACGCATACATACACACATATGTGTGTGTATGTATATATATTAGTATATATATTGTAGTGGCTATTTGTCCATAAACTTAAACAAAACTAATAATACCAAACTTCTCAAATGGCCACTGAGGCTACGTCATGGGTTAGGCTTTACTCATGGTTAGAGGTACCAAAATAAACTAATGTCCATAGCAAAAGATGAGTTCGAGGAGGTTTATTTACACATATAAGCAAGCTCACAGACATTTCCTGCTGCCTCTCTCACGCTGTGGTAAAAAACCATATGCCCTCGCAGCCCTCCTGGTTCCTCCCACCTTGACCTATTTATGCAAATTAACATAGCACCATGTGACCAATAAACGACAATGTAAATAAACAAGAAAATAAGCATAAATGCAAAATAAAACAAGTTAACTTTTAGCAAGAAAAGAAAAGAAATAAATTAGACTATAACTTAAACCTAAAATAAACAAAGTGCAAAATAGCTCCAACAACCCAGCCCCTAATTGTGACGATAATTTACCCACAATTAACCTTAGCTTTTAGCACAAAGGAGCTATTTCCTGATTATAACCTAAGCACTAAGCTTGAATCTTGCATCTTCAGATTTTCCATGCCTGCAAAAAAAAACAAATAGATAGAAAACAGAGATAGGAGAAAGAATGAGATGCATAGTCAATTGTTAGCCTCCAAGAGAAGACAGAGCTTGGTTATTGGTCTGTCCAGGATGCTGGTCTTCGTTTGGACCTTCACAGAGCGGACCAGTCCTCTTGAGTCAGCTGTGGTACTTAGAACTCTGCCCATCATCCATGAGCCTCTTGGAGCTGTAGCATCAGCGATTACAACAATATCTCCTGGGATGAAATTTCTTTTTTGCTTTGTCCATTTTTGTCTTTCTTGCATTACAAGCAAATACTCTGATGTCCACCTTTTCCAGAAAAGCTCCGCAACGTACTGCACTTGCCTCCATCTCCTCTTAATGTACAGGTCAGATTTTTCGAACAGACCTGGTGGCAGAATGGGCTTGCCTTTCAGCAGGAGAATGTGATTTGGAGTGAGCGCTTCCAAGTCATTGGGATCTTCTGAGACCTTAGTTATTGGCCGGTCATTGAGTATTGCTTCTACCTCACAAAACAGTGTTTGCAGGCCTTCCTCGTCCAGCAGTTGATGTCCAACAACAGAGGTAAGTACACTGCGCACAGAGCGAATCAGACGCTCCCAAACGCCACCTTGGTGAGATGCAGCTGGGGTGTTAAAACTCCACGTCACTCCTTCCTGCACAAAAGTCCTTTCAATTTTAGAGTGATTTAAAGCAGCCAGAGCCTGCCTCAGCTCCTTCTTCGCACCAACAAAATTTGTGCCGTTATCTGACCTCATACTTGTCACAGGTCCTCTTCTGCAGATAAATCTTCGCACAGCATTGATGCAGGAGTCTGTGTCGAGGGAGTTCGCCACCTCCAGATGTATTGCGCGGCTGCTCAGACAGGTAAATATCACTCCATATCGCTTCAGCACAGTTCTCCCTCTCCTCACATCCAGTGGTCCAAAATAGTCCACTCCCGCATTTGTAAAGGGTGCGTTATCAGGCACAACTCGTTCCTCTGGTAAATCGGACATTTTTTGTTCTCCAAGTTTTCCTCTGTACCTTCTGCACACTGTACATTGTGAGAGAATCTTCCTGGCCGCAGAGTTGGCATTTATAATCCAATACTTCTGTCTCAATCTGTGCAGCATGTGATTGCGTCCAGCATGTCCAAGTTGGTAATGGATGTAACGTAATATGAGCTGGGAAACATGCAGATCCTTCGATAGAATCACAGGATGCTTTACCTCCAACGGCAGGGCAGATTTAGACAGGCGTCCACCAACTCTGAGGATGCCATCTTTGATGAAAGGGTCGAGGCGATACAGAGGGCTATCTTTGGAAACAGTCTTTGGGTCGTGTTTTAGTGAGGAAATTTCAGTGCTGAATCTTTGGTTTTGTGCAAACTGAATTATTGCCCTTTCGGCTTCCTCCAAGCGCTCTGATGTCAAGCTGGATCTTCCAAGTGCGGCTTTGAATTTTTTAAGCTCCTTTTCCACATTTTCATTCTGCTTGACCACATATTCTTTCCTCTTTTGGCTCAAAAGTAAAAGTCTTTCTTTCAGCTCCAACAACCAGGCCACTGATGTTTTAAGCTTTCTCCAGGATGAGAAATAGTGAATGAGCCAACTGAGGGGATTGTCACTGTGTGTTGTAACAGCATTCACTGTAAGTTCCCTTTTTACCTCTGGATCATCAGATGGGATGGAGGAGGAGTACAAGTCGAGTTTTGGCCATTCGGTGGAAGACAAATGCAAAAAGTCTGGTCCTTTTAGCCATTTTCCTTTCCCAAACCCCTGAGCTCTTAGTCCTCGAGATGCTTCATCTGCAGGATTATCTTTGGTGTTTACATACCTCCACTGATCTTTATCCGTGGCTTCTCTTATGGTGCTGACGCGGTTGGCAACATATGTGTGAAAGCGCTTTGTTTCATTGAAGATGTACTTGAGAACAGTAGTGCTATCAGTCCAGAAAAATGACCTTTGCAATGGCAACTGTAGCTCCTTCAACAGCATCATGTTCACTCGGACCGCAAGCACAGCTGCAGCAAGCTCAAGGCGTGGGATGGTTAGTTGCTTTAGAGGAGCAACACGAGCCTTGCCTGTGATGAATGAAACATGCACACTGTCAGTACTCTCCAATCTCAAGTATGAAACAGTGCCATATCCTGATTGACTGGCATCTGAAAAATGATGCAGTTCTGCTTTCACTTGTGTTCCAAAGTTCTTGGGTTTAAGGCACCGTTCCACTTTAAATCCACTCATATGCTGAAGTTCAGAGAGCCACTCAGACCAATGTCTGGAGACGGCACTGGGGACTGGCTCATCCCATTTGAAGTTCATTCTACACAGCTCCTGTAACAGTAACTTGGCAGGGATTATGAAAGGAGACAGAAAACCCAATGGATCATAGAGAGAGCTCACCACAGAAAGGATGCCCCTCCTGGTGTGTGGACGTTCCTGCACTGCAGTCCTGAAGCTGAACGTGTCTCCTTGAACACACCATTGCATCCCCAGAGCTCTTTCCACAGGGAGTTGGTCCCTGTCCAAATCCATGTTCTCCAAACCCACTGCTCTGATATTAATGGGAATAAGTGCAAACACCTTTTGGCTATTTGTGACCCACTTTTGGAGATGGAAGCCGCCCTTTTTACAGAGAGATGTTAGTCCATGTATGAGTTTCACTGCATCTTCCTCTGTCACAGTGGACTTGAGACAGTCATCCACATAGAAATTTGTTTTGACTGTGCTGAGGACGTCGGGTGAGTATTGCAGTGCATTATCCTCAGCTGTTCTTCTCAGTGCATAGTTTGAGCAGCTTGGAGAGGATACAGCTCCAAACAAATGCACGCACATCCTGTATTCCTCTGGCTCCGTTGTAACGTCTCCATTGGGCCACCATAAAAAGCGCAAGAAGTTGACATGCTTGTGTGGGACCCGGACCTGATGGAACATGGCGTTGATGTCAGCCATAACAGCGATGGGCTCTTCTCTAAACCGGAGGAGGACACCAATAAGCGTGTTAGTGAAGTCTGGGCCCTGCAGGAGCTGGCTGTTTAATGATGTACCTTTGTAAGTACAGCCGCAATCGAACACAACACGCAATTTCCCTTTGGTTGGGTGATGTACACCATGGTGGGGAATGTACCACACCTTTCCTTGTTTTGGAGTGGGCTCATTTGTGGGAACCTTTTCTGCATATCCTTGCTCCAACATGTTGTTGAGGAAATCAACGTATCGAGCTTTGAATGAAATATCTCTGTTAAATCTCCTCTTCAAACTTTGGAGTCTTTGTAATGCAATGCAGCGATTGTTTGGCAAAACAGGATCTTCAACTCTGAAAGGTAAGTGAATGCAATAATGTTCATTGTTAAGCACTGTTGTATCCTTCACAATTTTCATGAATTTAATGTCCTCTCTTGACATCTCAAGTTGTTCATCATATATTCTTTCAGCAAAGCCATGATTGTACTGCTGCATCAACATATTTTCCAAGTGCTCCACAGATATATGATTAGCAGTTACAACAGTGCATCCTGATTTGACACCAGCACCTCCAGAGTCTCCAACACGAAGAGGCCCGTTTATGACCCAGCCAACTCTGGTCCTCACTGCATACGGTCCACCACATTGACTATTTATTAGTTCCCATGGCTCCAAAACTTTGGGAGAGTCAGTTCCAATGAGCAAGTCCACATCTGCATCTACTTCATGTAGCCTAATGCTACTCAAATACGCCCACTTGGCAACATCATCCTGACATGGCACATTGACTTTGGATACAGGCATTTCTGTTTGTGTCAGAACAGATGGCAGCTCAATAAAATCCTCGGTGTCAAAACCAGACACCTCCAGACCAATTATCACAGTGGTATTAATGGTTTTAGTCTGTCCCATTGTCCTTAATAGTATGTTACAGTTTTTACCTGATACTCCCAGCCTTTCAGCCAGACTTGCAGTGCAGAAGGTACCAGAGCTCCCAGGGTCCAAGAAAGCGTAAGTGTGCACAACTTTATTACTTTTCTGACTTTTCACCTGCACAGCCACAATGGAGAAAACAGCAGTATCCTCTTCACCAGCCCCAATATGACCACACGTCTGCTGCTGCTGCTCGGGTACAATGCTCACAGTTTCTTTGGAGGTTATCCTTGAAGTATCCTCCTTCTCCACATGCAGGACAGATGGGTGTTTCCTGTGACACACTTCACAATCCAAACGACTCCTACAGTCTTTGCTTGTGTGTCCATATTTCAAGCACCCAAAACAAACACCTTTCTCCTTTAGAAAGTGAATCTTGTCCTGTTGTGTCTTTCTTTTAAACTGAAAGCATTTTTCCAGAGTGTGATTGGTGAAATGGCAGAACAGACATTTGAGCTGGTTACTGTGAACTGTTAAGTTTTCCTTTTCTTTGTGTCCATCCTTTATTGCATTGATGCTGGTGGCAAAGGTACCACTTTTTCTTTTCTGCTTAACTTGAGTGGATAGCTTTGTGTGGCTGGCTGGGGAAACATCATTAATATTTCCAAACAGCGGGTCTGAAACAATTTTGACTTGTTTTTCAATAAAATTTACAAAATCAACAAACACTGCTCTGCTTCCAGTTTGTTCCAGTATGTCACATGCCACATTTCTCCACTTTTCCCTCAGTTTGTATGGGAGTTTCATTAGGATTGTCCTGAGGTTAGCTGGCATGTCCAACTCCTTCATGTACTTTATATGATGTACTATATTGGAGCAACCTCGAAGGAACAAAGCAAATGACTGCAGAGCGTTAACATCCTCAGGTTTTATTGAGGGCCAGTTGTTGATTTTGTCCATATAAGCAGAAGAGATTTTGTGTTCACTGCCAAAATGTTCAATCAAAAGTGTTTTTGCTCTTTGGTAACCAGGTTCAGAGGGCAGATGCTGACAACTTCTTACAATGTTTCTTGGTTGCCCCCTAGTGTACTGTTCTAGGAAGTACAAACAATCACTGAAATTTTGAGTTTTATCCTCAATACAATTTTCAAAGGCTCTGAGAAAAGATTTGAAATACAGGGGATCACCATCAAATACAGGTATATTTCTCATAGGCAGAGCAGAGGCTGTGTTTTGTTGGACCAACAGGGCAGTAATTTCATTTTGACGCTGCATGATGTTCAAAATGTCCGGAGAGTTGGTGGATTGATTGTCATGAGCATTTTGCAAAACCAGTGTTCGTGTACTTTGTCTTTGAGAAACAGGAATGACATTAGGTATGGGTGGTTGTATTACAACATGTTTGGGTTTAACACCAACAGAAACAGAATTTAATAAGCGACTGGAGGAAGGTTCAAAGTTTTCATTGGTGGACACAAAACGTTCAGCATTTGGATTTAATTCATATTTTCCTGGAGTTTCTGACCTTTCCAAGTAAGAGTTCATGCCATCTGATGTTGTAGATGCACATTTTGACACTTTAGAGCCACACTTTGAATTTATTTCCAGAACCTTCAATTTTGCATTTGTCACCTTTAATTCTGCCTCCAGAGCAAGTTGTTCCTTTTCTCTCCTTAAACGTTCCCGTTTCTTCCGTAATTCCTCTTGGTCCTTTTCCTGTTTCCTTCTTGATTCCTCTTGTTCAAGTCTTATTTGTTCCTCCTGCGCCTCCAAAATGTGCTTTTGTTTTAGAGCAGCCATGCGCTCCTGTAATGCTGCTTTATCTGCTTGCGCTAATATTTTTACAGATGCACTGGATGAAGTTCTTGACAGTTTAGAGCCAGCTTTTGAGCGCGCTGCAGAACCTTTATTGGATACACTGTCCTCAGGCCTAATATCAGTTTGATTGTCAGGTGGTTTGATTGGAAGTTCATATGAATGGCCTGCATTTGATAACCACCCTTTGACATCATCAATAAAGTTTGAAAACAAATTTTCCTTTTGTTCAAAATATTTATCTTGGTTTTCCTTTTCATCCTGAGGTATGTTCAGTGACACAAATGACAAATGATGTTGTTTTGCCTCATTAACACATGTTATCATTTGATCCAAAAGAGACTTGACTGCATCAATATTGTCTGCAGAATGCATCAATTTATCCATTTGATTCATGCACAATTTGGCTTGTCTGCATTTCGTCGATCTCTTTTCCTGACACGTTTGCATGAAAAACATCATTCCTTTAGCAGTAAAACTTGTGCGCCTCCTTATCGAAAGCGCCGTGTCACTTATGGCTTTGGATGCAACGTCAGACATTTGTACTTTCTATTGATGTTGGCCAGGTGCACACACAGTTATTTGCAAAGGTTGAATAAAGCACGTACCTTGCGGAACTTTGTTTGCAGCGGTGGTTGCCTTTGCGCACGGAGTTGAATGCGCGCAGTGATTGTTGTTGCGCGCGGCCGTGCGCGTCACCTGTGAAGGCTTTGGGCCAGCTTTTGCGAATCCGATTGCAACAAACATCAATCCTCCACTCCGTAAATGCAGCTCCAGCGCTCCAGTAGCGTCACCGTTATCCAGTACGGTGTCCAGGGAAGCTTTACACTGTCGGATGGGTCGGATTACTTGATGTTTGCGCTGTATCCAGCCCACGCCTCCACCACTCCTAGGCCCAGCGTTGTCTCGAGCATCCAGGTGAGTAATCCACTTTCAAAAGGGTAATCCAGCAAACAACGAGTCCAATTTCCAGGTAAACCAACGATATACATCCAGGGGCGGGTTTTTTACTTAATGTAGTGGCTATTTGTCCATAAACTTAAACAAAACTAATAATACCAAACTTCTCAAATGGCCACTGAGGCTACGTCATGGGTTAGGCTTTACTCATGGTTAGAGGTACCAAAATAAACTAATGTCCATAGCAAAAGATGAGTTCGAGGAGGTTTATTTACACATATAAGCAAGCTCACAGACATTTCCTGCTGCCTCTCTCACGCTGTGGTAAAAAACCATATGCCCTCGCAGCCCTCCTGGTTCCTCCCACCTTGACCTATTTATGCAAATTAACATAGCACCACGTGACCAATAAACGACAATGTAAATAAACAAGAAAATAAGCATAAATGCAAAATAAAACAAGTTAACTTTTAGCAAGAAAAGAAAAGAAATAAATTAGACTATAACTTAAACCTAAAATAAACAAAGTGCAAAATAGCTCCAACATATATTATTAATAAATGAGCAAAACTTGGCCACAAAATATTTAATATTCAATTATTTTAATGATCACAATTAAAGTTTTAATTTTATTAAATTGAACAAGCGCAAAATTCAGCATTCAATCAAATATTCAAAAAGACTTAATAATAATGGTATTTCTCTCTATAGGCGCGTTTACTACAAATATAGCGATCGTCAACTTCATCTTTGCCATGCACTGACAGAAAACACTATTTTATAAATAAAAATCAGTGCACGCGTCCCCGGATTTACAAACGCACATCTTGCTTGTTGCACGCACATTATGTCGAAATAACGAGATATTATGTTGAAATAACATTATTATCAAGTCTTTTTGAATATTTGATTGAATGCTGAATTTTGCGCTTGTTCAATTTAATAAAATTAGGCCTATACATAGCCTATATATATATACTATTAATAAATGAGCAAAACTCGGCCACAAAATATTTAATATTAAATTATTTTAATGATCACAATTAAAGTTTTAATTTTATTAAAACGCGTGCACTGATTTTTATTTATAAAATAGTGTTTTCTGTCAGTGTCTGTGCATGGCAAAGATAAAGTTGACGATCACCATATTCGTAGTAAACGCGCCTATAGAGAGAAATGCACATAATGGATTACATAACAGAGTAGCCTATTTCTTTTTGTTTTGAATTATTTCGTTTAAAGACATTTCAAGCTTTGTGTATTTGAGGATGAGATGCGCTCCAGTTAACGTACAATGCAAGTGACCGCTCGGGCGCCTCAATGGTTAAATTGTCTATTTTGCATCTTATTCAATCCAGGCAATTGTTTGATGAAAGAATTATTAAAATTAAGATACAAATTATACAAAACAAAACTTAATGAAGTGGTCAAAATTATGTCTGACTCGCTCCATGTCTCTCTACTCGTGCTGTTCACTTTTCATAATCAACATAGGCAGATGGAAAAAAATAACATAACATTAACATTAAATGCGCTTTTTTAATGGCAGTAGTTTAAAACAGTAGGCTACATTAGGCCTAGACTCTCTATTTGTAAAGATTGCTGCACATTCATTTAATTCTGAATTTTGCACACACAAGTTGAAAGGCATTTGTTCAAATCAAGTTCACGGATAATTGTGCGTGCATTTATTAATCATTATGATACTAAAATCATAAAGTAAGCTATGCTGTGTACAAAAAATCAGATGAGCCCAGAATATGAACGCAACGTTTAATTACACGTTAAGAATTTTCCTTCCATATAGTAAACCATTATAAGAACGTTTAATTTAATTTAAAAACATCCACATGCCGAGAATCAAGAGCACCATCCACTGTGTTGTGCGTTTGAAATGTGGCGCGTTTACGATGATGTCATGGCAGTAGAGGCGGCAACTATAACGATCAGTCCCACCCATTTTGAAGCGGTACTAACTGCAATGGAAAAGCAACCGAGCTAAAGCGAACCGAACTGTGCCGTACCGAGTCGAGTCGTACCACGCAGTGGAAAAGCGAAGCGAGCCGAACCGTTTCGTGCCGAGTCGAACCGTACCGAGCCGAACCGTGCCGTACCATGCAGTGGAAAAGCGCCAATACTGTGCCATAAACCCCAACATGCCAATACTGCGCATGTGGTTCGATGTTGAGACTGAGCTGAGGCAGGATCCTCGCCTCAGCAGAACAGCGATGCACAGCTTACATAGGCTTTTGCAAAGGGAGCAGGTCCATCGCTGGGGTAATGAGCTTGAAGTACTCACATACACCTATTGGCTGGCACATGGACTCTCTTATTGGGTGGTGTCCCGTGTCTTTAATGTACCAAAGGCTACAGTGCACACAGAGTAGCCCAGAACATATGGGACAATCTGAGGAGAGCAATCTGCTTCCCTCTAACAGTGGACCTGCCTGCAGTTGGTCAGGGATTCGTCAGCATTTCAGGAACCTCTGCATTCCACAATGTGGTTGGAGCAAACGATGGCAGCCACATTCGGATAAAACCCCCATAGCGTCACAGATTAGACTATTTTAATTATAAAGGCTTTTACTCAGTCAACATGCAGGCAATATGTGACTCGGATGGCAGGTTTCTGGACAATTATGTGGGGTACCCGGGGTCTGTCCATGACACACGAGTAATGAAAAACAGCAGTTTTTATACCGCAAGGCGGTATCGTCCAGCGGGCTACATCCTTCTGGGTGATGGTGGGTATCCCTGTTTGGAAACTCCGATTTGCCTCATCACCCCATTCAAGGAGCCAGTGCATGGAAAAGTACAGCAGCAATTTAATTACAAGCAGTCAAGGGGGCACAGCATAATTGAAAGGGATTTTTAATTTTAAGGGATAGGCATGACCCCCAACCTCCCCGTGAACCCATGGCATACAATGAAACCTCTGGGAATGACACAAGAAACAGACTGGCTGCCCTAGTTTCAGGCAATGTGCAAGCCCCATGAGCATGACAACAGTGTCATATGCATGTATTAGGGATGTCAACGATTAATCAACGATCGATTAATTGTCGATAATCCTTTTAATCGATAAACCTTATCGATGATCGATTAAGCATGGTCATTATTAACGTGCATAGCGTTTTGGAGTTCAAATCAAAAGTGCATGACTCATTGGCGCAACGAATGCAGGTAAGAGACGCATTGAGAAACATATTCAAAATAATTTCATTGTGGATGCGCCACCTAATGGTTTACATTTATAACTTTAGGTTCACTCTACCGCACTCCCATCCAAACCATCCATGATAGCGACGATGCTGGATGCTAGACACAAGCATCTAGGCTTTCTAACGACATCAGAGAGGCTGGCTGCCAACGCAAAGCTGTACGAAAAAAGCCCTTCGGATGCTTCTCGGAAGTAATTACAATGAACGATGTATCAACGACACATCGACGCTTGACACAAGTCCACTAGAATGGTGGAAAGCGAATGCCACCAGGTTTCCCAGATTGTCTCGGCTGGCAAAAGGGTATTTATGCATACCAGGAACATCCGTCCCATCAGAACGCGTGTTCTCAACAGCTGGCCTGACGGTCAACAGACTTCGCACAAGACTAACCCCGGAGCATGTTAACATGCTGATCTTTTTAAACAAAAAACAATGATGTGCACCTGCTGTATCCTGAACTTCATGTAGACGAAGTTATTGCGATATATAAAAATAAACATGCATACTAAAGTTGTATATTTCTTAATATAGCCATAAAATAAATCAAATGTGTTCTTTTAAATAGTTAAAGCTAAAAGTGTTGCACAGTTAACGTGCTAACATTTAGAACTGAAGAAAAGACTATGAAATCTAAGCTTCAATTATAGCAAAGTTCATGCAACAAACTTGTTTTATTTTTAGTTTTTAGTTTTTTATGGCTATATTGTATGCGAAAGTGTTGTAGAGTTGCAGAAATGTCAAAATAGATGTCGCACGTTGAATGCATCAAATGTGTTTGAGAAATAAAAACTCCAACTTGTCAAAGTTGACGCAATAACATGATTGATTGTTTTAAAACGAAAATGTTGAAAAGTTCACACAATAAATGTGATGGCATGGGGAAATTAAGAATATTTGAATGCATAAAATGTGTTAAATGATTTGTTAGCTTTAAAGTGTAAATGGGCACAAATGTATTGTAACTTTGTTTTACAAGTAACAAACTGTTGAATGTGTTTTGGGAAAATGATATTAAAATAAAGTTTTATTTGAAAAAGAAACCACCCTGGTTTGCCATTCATTTAACATTATAGAGGACAATTAAATTGAGCCCAAAAATATATCTATAAGAACTACTCCGGTAATAAACAGTTCAGAAACCGAACTGGGACAGATCCCTTTCTTCCGATCAACAGAGATTTATAATCCATATAAATAATCTATCTAGTCCATATAATGCAAGTGTACAGGTCCTCTAAAGTTCATGCGGAAACACTTTGGGCCCTATCTTACACTCGGAGCAATGCAATGCCAAGCGCGACGCAAGTGTTTCTTGCTAGTTTCAGCCCGACGCAGTTATCATTTTCACTTCCTGCGCCACGTTGTTTAAATAGCGAATGCATTTGTGGCCATCTGTTCACCCATCGACTGCTGGTCGGAAAACGAGTGTGTTCAGGCGCATTGTTGGCGCGTTGCTACTTTGAGGAACTGAAATAGACTGTGCCATTGACCAACTGAAACCTAGTCTAAAGTCAATGGCGCAATATTTTTTGTTATTTAAAAAGCGCATTAGTAATGTGCACCTATAGGCGGCTCCACAACACACATACAATCTGCTTATTACACACACACTCTGCTTATTACACACACAGGGACACGCAGCAGCACACAAACATGCTCTCTAGAGGCGTGTTCAGTTTTTCCGTTTGCAAATTCCGCCATGTAAATAGCGAATCCGCCATGGCGCGAGCACAACTGGCTTTTAATGGGAATGGAAAATGACACTCTTTTGCACGTTACGCCCCAAACCACACCAAATACTCATTAAGAGAATAGGGACAGCCCTTTTAGACCATGCGCCGGGTGCGCCCATCGTTAAACTAGCAAAAGTGGATTCGGACACGCCCTGAGTGCGCTTTAGACCATGTCGTTAAAATAGTGCCCTTTATTTCCACTTGTCTGGTCATGTGATCTCAACACACGTCTGTCCACATGAGAAGATCCGCTCCATGTCAAATAAAACTGCTTTAAAGCTGCAGTAGAGAGTTTTTAGAAAACGTTGACTTAGCCTGAAAATTTTAACAAACACAATTTACAGGCCACTCCCCCTTGCTCTCTGCTGCGCTACAGCCCTGCCTCCACAGCTCCTCCCCCACAGCGGAGCCTGCCGTGAACGCGCAGGCTAGTAAGCAGGGCCACCGATGACGGCGGATAAACAGTTATGGCACATTCACTGGTAGGGACGAAACATCAACAATATGCTTTACACTGACTACGGCCTGCCCATACTTTGACTACAAACTTGGTCCTCAAATCATTACGTATGTTATATGCAAAGCACCACCCTGACATCTACAAGAAACCATGCCATGCATAATTTGTCAGGCCTGTTTTGAAATTATCTTAGTTGTGTAGTTCTTATAAAATGAAACAAATCAAGCAGGGATACTTACATGTCAAGCAGAAATGTGGCTAACTCTGCATCGGTTTTAAATCCCTTCAGGACACGTCGCTCCCTCCACCTCGGATAAGCCGCTCCGATGTTTACCCTCGTTTTATTTCGGGCTCTGTCTAATTCTTTCTTTTTCGCTTGTTTATCGTCAGCGGTCTTTTTCCGTTTACCCGTCTTTGTTGTATGAGCAGGTGCCACTCGAGGAATTGGCAGTTTTGGTTGTTTGTCCGCCATTAGCACAGCTGCGGCAGACCGGCCATCTTGATTTTGAACGACGGTACGCGCTGTGCAAGAGAGGGGTGTGATCAGCGCGTACACGAGCTTGATTGACACTGCTAAGACACTCCTCCTGGCTCTGATTGGTTGTTTCTGACCGGGAGCGGTGTATTTCTGGGAGGAGCCAGAGGAGCTTGATTTTTTCACAGATTATCTGTCTCATATTCTACCGTCAGGACATAATGGCAGTTTTAACAAACACGTAAAGTTTACAAAAGTTACCTACTGCAGCTTTAATTAGGACACTCATATGACATTCTTCATAAATATCCGAAGAGGCCGACATTGTATTAAGGACCGAATGAAACTAACCTGTTTGTTCCTCAGTATCTTCATGTTTCACGCTGAACACTTCTTCAATCTTTATGTCTTCACTCTCCTGTTTAATCAACGCCATCTTTATAATAGTGTCGTGGATCTCAGATGCTTCTCCAGGAGTTTTCCTGTGTGTTTGGACAATTTGTCATGTTTAAGATGAGAGTAATTAACAGAAGGAAAAGTAGATGCGTGCGTCTCAATCAGATCCCTAGTTCAGAAGTCAATAGTTACCCAGCAAACACAGAACGTTGGTACAACGTACCCAACCTTCTAACAACGTTTTAACAACATGGCCAAAAGGTTGCTATAACTACGTTGTGTGGTGAAGGTTTCGTTTCGTTTCTTTGCTCCTCTGGATTTGTGGATGTTTCCTGGACTGATTCCGGCTTTCGACTACTGTCTGCCATTACAGAACCGGTTTTGTTCATTAAATGTTCTGATCTTTGCTTTTTATGGTTTATTTATTATACTTCAAAAGAAATTTGTATGTTCGTTTATTTCGGGGGTTTTTTTTCACAAATGTATGACTTTTGGAAGTGCAATTTGATTACCATATATGCAGTTTTAATAAAGTTGAATTAACGTAACCTTCTGTCATTTTTAATGTTTAAAGTGTACACTTGCAGGAGTTGATTATGATTAGGTTAATTTACTGATAGTCCCATTAAATAATAATAATAAGGATAAAAGTATATAATTATCTAACATGTGACTAATTAAAAATTAACCTCAAAACATTAAATGCTAAATGGGGAATATCTATCGGCCTACCTAACATAAAAAAAAAAAAAAAAAAAAAAAAAAATTTCATACGTCGTCTCTCAGTTGCTGAATATCTCACAGCGTTGTCGCGCCTTTTACAATGTTGCGAGCACATAGACAGCGACGTTGCCATAGCAAAAATACAACGTGCCAGAGACGTTGCCACAACGTAAATGTGTTTGCTGGGTTTAAATAGCATTAGCCCCAAAAAAAAAGCAAAAACTCATAACTAGCACCAAGTTAATAAAATAACAAATTATATACAGACACTTCATATTCATTTATGATTTACAATTGGTATTTAATGATTTGTAGATTACATTTATTGTCATGAAATATTGCGGTGATTCAAGCGCTTTGAATCAGTGAGTCATTTTCAAAGCTTTAGATTCAGTTGACTCGGAGTTTCGAAAAGCTTCGTTTCTCCATCACCACCTGAATTCGTGTTTAGTCTGACTCTATTTACGATAAACGGATTCACTATAGGACGCGAAATGAGAAGCACTTTTGTTACACATCTATGGATACGCTTTTCTCACAAAAATACAGCACTAATGTTTCATGAAGCATATAATTACAAAGATATGTTAGATTTAAACACGTTAAATGTGTAAAACCACAAACCTTTTTTCAGTCTTATCATAACAGTTGCAGGAGCGCGGCGCAGATTTATGATGTCATATCACCTGACCAAAATAAAAGTCCTGTTCATTCTGCATGTGTCTAATATCACAAAAGTCTATAGAATATAAAATATTTGAATACATATTGTCCAACTATGTGATGAAAAGATTAAGAACTTATTACAAGGCATTGGTATAAGCCGGATATCCCCTTACCTGGAGAATGGATAGAAATTGTTAAAGAAATATATTATGGAAGAATTTCGTAATGTAAACAATCAATGACTATGTGACCCTGGACCACAAAACCAGTCATAAGGGTAATTTTTTTGGAATTGAGATGTATACATCACATGAAACCTGAATGAATAAGCTTTTCATTGATGTATGGTTTGTTAGGATAGGACAATATTTGGCCGAAATACAACCTTTTGAAAATCTGTAATCTGATGGGGCAAAAAAATCTGAATATTGAGAAAATCGCCTTTAAAGTTGTCCAAATTAAGTTCTTAGCTACGCATATTACCAATGAAGGGAAATGAATGAAATTTACACCATTGATTTACCACAAATAAACCTTTTTTTATTTTATTTTTATTTTATTTTTTATTTATTGAAAACATTATATAAACAGTCACAATGTAAAACAAATAAACAAAAAGAAAGACAGGGGTATAACTAATCAGAAAAAATTACATATCAAAGGAAAAGATGAAAAGATTTACATACTTCAACTGTTTTTAAAGTCACGAGTCAGAGATAGTCCCAAAGTAATGTTGTACTTCGGTAATCAAAACATAGAAAAGTGGTTTCTGACCTGAAAATGTACATTTATGTATATAAAATTTTGTTAACAAAAAAAGAAGATTAATTAAGAATATTTTTCCAATTAACAATTCCAAACAAAACATCTTCCCAAAGTAGAGAAAAATCCTTGTCAATGTTATCAATAACAAAACGGGAAAAGTCTTTCCACAACAATTTAGAATAATGGCAAAGCCAAAACAAATGCACTATAGTCTCTGGGTGCTGTCCACAAAAAGAACAGTTTGCATTAACATCTACCTTGAATTTCTTTAAGAAAGTATTAACGGGATATACGCGATGGATAATTCGAAAGGAGACTTCTCTTATCTTATTAGTAATTAAGTATTTATTTGGAGTTAAATAAATTTTTTTCAACCAGACTTTTTTCCAGACAATATTGGGAAGAAAAGCATTCCAATAAACTGTGACATATGGAATAGAAACATATTCATTAACAAATAATAGACGTATTGATCTATTAGAAGAAGAGGATATATTATATATAAGACAGAATATCACGGTTATTCCATATAAAATATTTATGAGGAGAAAAGTTGTGTTTGTATAACAGAGACCAGGCAAGAAGGATCTGCTTATGAAATTTAGATAATTTAGCTGGTATTTTTTCAACATTATAATTGCAAAGCAATAAATAATTAAAACCACCAAATTTGGAGAAAATATAATGTGGAATGAAGTTCCAAACAGAGGTAGGATTTTTGAGAAAGTTTTTGGCCCAATTCATTTTAAGAGTATTATTGAATGTACAAAAGTCTAACATATTGAGGCCACCATCTAAATAAGAATTTAAAACAACAGATTTCTTGATATAATGTATGCCATTTTTCCATATGAATTTAAATAACATTTTGTCAGTACTTTTGATAGTGTTGTTATCCACATGGAGCGACTGAGCAGCATATGAAAGTCTGGAGATGCCTTCCCCTTTGGCAAGTAATATTCTTCCCCTCAGAGATAAATCTCTTTGCAGCCATAAATTACATTTTCTTTGGGTTTTCTCCATAATAGGGGAAACATTACATACACATCTATCAATTTGATTTTTACATATAGAGATACCTAGATACGATACCTTATCTTTAATTGGAATATTATTCATTATAGTTAGGTTACATACTTTAATTGAAAGTAGTTCACATTTAGACAAATTTAAAAAAAGACCAGAAGCTTTAGAAAATCTCTCAACAGTGCTGACTGCAAACGGGACCCAAGAGGCATCTCTTAAAAAAAAAACAGTGTCATCTGCCAACTGGCTGGTCTTTATTTCCCTTTCTGCAATGAGAATCCCTTTCAAGGCACTTTTATTAATATAATGAGAGAAAACCTGGGTGCAGTGTTGCCAGATTGGGCGGGTTCCCGCCCAATTGGGCGGTTTTGAATTTGATTGTGCGGGTAAAAAAGGGTTTGGGCGGGTGGACAAAATTTGGGCTGGTTTGGGGTCAGGTCGGCGGTTTTCAAACATCTACATTTTAAAGTCTAATTGATTAAAAAACTAAACTAAAGTGTGCATGTAGTCCATAAAATCAGTCATCATGACATTACTGTACACACACGCGCGCCCATGCAGAGTCAGCTGGCGTTAGTGTTGACATCACCGACGAGCACGCACTTTTAGCCAATCAGTGCTCAGCAGGCAGATGCGATTGAGCGCGATAAGTTGTAGCTGTATATTCAAGTGATCGCTAATGTCAAAGTGATAGGCTAGCTATAGCCTACTAAACAGTAAGTTTTATCTACACAGTAAGAGTAAGATAGTGAGCAACTCTAAAAACGTACACCTGGTGGGAGATAGATGGTGAATAACTCTGAGGAGAGCACAGTTGAATGACTTGAAATTAAATGAAATATGGGACGTGAAATATGTCCATGGCCATGTGCACACTAACCTAACCTTACCAGAGACATCGGCAACTTTTACACCGTCCAGATTGCACTATACTCGACCCTGACAGCTGCTGAAAAAGGTTTGAATCAACGATGAATGAGTTTGACTGCTAAATTCTGCGTTATGTTCTGCAATGTGTACTTCCGAGGGTTAAAGTAATCGGTTCATTTCTTGATTGCCGTTTTGACAGTGTCCATCTGGACATTTTAGTCATTGGCTAATTCTCCTTTATTATTGCCCTGTTTTGATCTGTTTTCCTGGAATTTTTTTTTTTTTTTATCATTGTTATTTTGTTTTAAGGAGATAAAAATTGTGCTTATCAACCTTGAATGACATGGTAATGAATTTATATCATATTATTTTGGCGGCAGTAAAATTTTGGGCGGTTTTTTCTTGTAGTGGGCGGGTTTTGGTGAGCTTTTGGGCTGGAAATCACTGTCCCAATCTGGCAACACTGCCTGGGTGGCAAGGAGGAAAAGATAGGGTGAGGTAGGGCATCCTTGCCTGATACCCCTCTGAAGACTGAATCTAGGTGACATACCAAAACTAAACTTCAGCGAACAGTTACTGTTAGTATAAAGTGTCCTGATGGCATTATTAAAATTTCCTAAGGCAACGAAAAATAAAATAATGCTCCACTGTGTCAAAAGCCTTTTGGAAATAAAAAAAAAAGATAAATCTTTCCTCTGAAATCAAATCAGAATAATCAAGGAGATCTAAAATTAATCTGATATTATTAGAAATGTGCCTATTTTTTTATAAATCCAGACTGAGATTCATCAATTAAATAGCTCATGATTTTCTGTAATCTTTGAGCAAAAATTAGAGCTAATCTGTATTAAGTAAACAGACTGGACGCCAATTTTCAATAAGAAGTGGATCCTTTTTTGGTTTTGGAATTAGAGTAATCACACCTTGTGTCAAGCTAGGAGGAAGAGATGTTTTCAGAATACTCTCTGCATAAACTTCTGCAAGGAACGGAGCTAAGGGTTCGTAGAATGCCTTATAAAATTCGGCAGTAATACCATCATTCCCCGGAGACTTGTTGACTTTAAGATGATTAATAGAATCAACAATTTCCTTAAGGGAAATAGGATCGTCACACCGATTTTTGTCATCTGCCTCTATGGTAATCAGATCGACTATGGAGTCTAAAAAAGAGGAAGTATCATCCTCATCGAACCTAGAGGTATATAATAACTTATAGAACTTATTGCAATAATCAGAAATTGTCTTGGGGTCATCCGTGACGATACCATCAACACTGAGTTTAGACAAGCTATTATAAGTGGCATTAGACTTCTCTAACCTGAAGAAGTAGGCAGAATTTTGTTCTCCTTGCTCCATCCATCTCCTCCTAGATCGCACAAAGGCTCCTTCAGCTTTACGTTTGTAAATATCATCAAGCTGGTTTTGTAATTTGCAAAGCAAAGCAGCATCAAGATTTTCAGGGGACCCCTGCGTAATGGCAGCAGTTTCACTAACAACTGCCTCTTCCTCAGCTTTCCTAAGCTTGGCAAGCTCACTCCCATATCTTCTCATAAATTTACTAATATCAAATTTTAATAACTCCCAATTATTACTAAAAGAGCGTTCCCTCACAGCTTTTTCCCAATAATGGTTTATGAAATAGTTTATTTTTAGCTTAACAGTATTATGAGATAATAGAGAACTATTTAACTTCCAATATGATGGTTTAATAGAATTTAAAGTGCTAACAGAGAGTTTAATAAAAAAAAAAAATAGCCTTATGGTCAGTTAGGGGTGTTGGAAGAATATCAACAAAAGTATTGCGAATGTCAATAGATTTGGAGATTAGCCAAAAGTCTATACGAGAGCGAAGAGAAGCAGCCTAGTTGCTCCAGGTAAAAGCTTTAGTTTTAGGGAGTTTGGACCTCCAGACATTAATCACATCAAGTCTCTCCATGAATTGTTTAAACTTTGAATTAAGTGATGAGGGTTGACCAGGAGGCCATTTATCAAGAACACTGTCAATTGCAATATTGAAATCCCCACCTATAACAAGTAAAGAGTTTGGACATTTTTTTAGCCAGTAAAGTAGTCTACTTTCTATAAACTCAAGAAAACTTGCATTCTCAGACCTTGAATTAAAACCATAAATATTGGCCATAATAATAAAAGTTGAATTGAGATCAATGACATTACACAAAAAACGTCCATTTGAATCACAATCCGCATGTAAAATATTCCCTTTAAATGCATTCCTTAGAGTAGTAACTCCTGCAGAGCATTCAGTTCCATGGCAAAACCAAAGGTCATTACCCCATTGTGATCTCCAGAATTTTGCATCATTGACAGATGAATGGGATTCTTGGAAAAAACAAAAATCAGGCTTCAGTGCTTTTGCAAACAAAAATAAAGCTTTCCTTTTTACAGTTTGCCGTATACCCCTGACATTTAATGAAAACAAAGACAACAACGTCAAAAGGAGATAATGTAACAACCGTGAAAACAAATAAGTTCTTTAAAAGTTCTTAAAGGTCCTGTTCTTTGTGATCCCATTTTTCAAACTTTAGTTAGTGTGTAATGTTGCTGTTGGAGCATAAATAATACCTGTAAAATTATAAAGCTCAAAGTTCAATGCCAAGCGAGATATTTTATTTAACAGAAGTCCCCTTTCAAAGCCTACAGCGAACGGCCGGTTTGCACTACATCCCTCTACTTCCTGCTTTAATGATGTCTCTAGAACAGTTTTTTGACTAACCTCCGCCCACAGGAATACAAAAAACGCCCACTGGGGGCATTGTCCCTGTGGCCTAGTGAGGGCTTCGACTCCTGTATCTCGGTGGCTGACCACACTCACGGCCCCGACCCCGACCCAGTTCAGCAGCATCCTTAATTTGCTCCAAGACCAAGTTCACCACAAGGTCCATTTCTCGAGCACTGTCAGAATCATCAACTGGTAGGACCTCGGGCCTTGGACAAACAGTATCCTTGTAGGGATAATCAACGAAAGGGCGGATGTTCTTAGACAGGTACTGTTGCCTCTGGAGTGATAATCCAGGAGGAGTCAGGATAACTGGTTCTCCATCTGGGAAATCCATGCCTTGCAGAAGGATCTGGAAAGGTAATTCGTCACTGCCTGCCTCTTTCTTGACAAAAACCATTCCAGGATGCTCAGCATCAAACCTGAAAAATTAATGAGACAATGAGAATTTTAGTGCTCATAAACATAGCAAGTGAGATGGCTGTTCTGAAGGTGTCTTGACATCAACACAAAAATCTATCCTTTCTGGTCAGATTCATCTTGCTTATTGCTTATGAAAAAGGGTCATTAAAAAGTCAACTAGAGCAAAGTTCCTACATGCAGATTGTGGTAGTGGTTTGCTTAATATAAATACACTGTACATGCCATTTTACTTAGACAAGTTGCACACTTACCTAAAGTGTTGATACTTTTTCATTCCAAGAACTGGTTTACAGGATCCAGCGAAGAAGGACTGCCAGTCACACACTGGGACTTCTGTCGTACCATCCTCCCTTCCAATGACCTGGGCGATGTTAACAGTGGAGCTATCATTTACAACTTTCTCCAGCACACTCTGTGAAGGCACCACATGACGTTTGAATGCTCTCTTGAGAAGCCCAAAACACCAGTCAGGCGCAAATTTGGTGTGCCCGGCAATAAGGAAGTTCAAGGTTATGCTCCTGTGCAAACCCATTGCGACTCTCCAGGCTTTTGTATACGGTTTTTGTTTTGCCCTGAGCAATTATCGCAGTGGAGATGCAAAAAATCTGTTTCTCCAATGCCATAATTGCTGAAGAAAAAATGGAGGTATGAAATCACTGCATTTGAGCCTTTACTAATGAGATGGGCTTCGTCAACCAGGAAGTCCACCTGCCGAGGAATCCCCTCACAGCAGACACCAAACAACCCACACTTCCTTGGAACAAGAAAATAAATTGGTCCTGGCTGCAAGGGGTTACTTGGCAGGTGGACTTGCTGGGCATAGTCAAACGAGTAGTGCATAGTGATGTTGCGACTACATGGCTGGTTGCTGCTTAGGTCTTTGATGTCATTCTCAGCACACACTTTCTTGGCCTCGGTGACCATGTTATTGTACAGGGACCTCTCAGTTTTAACAATCAATAGATGCTTGTTTTGTTGTGCAACACGGTCTATTTTCTGGACGTTTGTCAAGTTCGCACTACGGAAGATGAGAGTATTATTCTCCTGGCAAACCCAACACAAGTCCGTCATTGGCTTGGCCGTGATAATAAAAGGGCAGACTTTCTTCCAAAGCTTGAAAAAGTTGCTGTCTCCCATTATTCTGTGTCCTGAAAGCAACAAATACAAGAATCCGATAAAGTAATTTTCTAAAGTATTCCAAAGGCTTGAAATGTTTGTGCTATCTCTATAATACCAATTTCAATAATAATTATTTACCTGTATTTTCAAGACCTTGCCTGTAGCAGTTGTAGACCAAAATCTTTGTGTGAGATGAAGGCAGAAGCTGCATGTCATCCCTCTTGAAACCAGGAACCCTCCTAGGAAGGACCAATGCATTTTCTGATGCATAATTTGTCAGGAACCTTACAGCTCGCTGTATATCTTCAAATTCTAGTGATCGTGTATTGTTTTTTCTCCCTCCAGATTTCTTTTCCTTTGACTCCAATCGTTTTGGCTTGCATGCCAAGCGTTTGTTTTAACGCTCTCTATTGGCTTACTGCTGTAATGACGTTGTGGAGGGTTATGAACCTGAAAGCGGGAAATCGAAGCTTTACATAGATACCAAACTTGAGTGGGTAATTCCCAAAGAGCGGGCAGCAGCGAGCGAAGTTTTTAGGCGTGTTTCCGGACATTTTTTTGCACGATTCTGCTGCATCCACTCACAAAAATATAAATATTTTTATACATTTACGGTAGGAAATTTACATAATATCTTCATGGAACATGATCTTTACTTAATATCCTAATGATTTTTGGCATAAAAGAAAAATCGATAATTTTGACCCATACAATGTATTTTCTATTTTTTTATATTATAACATAATTTAATATTTAAAAAATGTTGATCACTGTACCCAAGTGTGAATAATACACAATACATCATTTTAGGTGGTCTTAAGTTGTGTCCATGTCAGTGGGCCTCAGTGAGCAGGGGGATGTGGGATCTCTCTGGAGCTTGCAAAGGGCTGGCCAAATCAGACACCACTGAACAGATCTGCTGTTTCTGCCCCATTTCTTTATTCAGATTATTCACCTCACTCTCTCTCTCTTTCAGCTTCATCTGTGAGATCCGTTTCTTCACTGCTGGGGCCTTTTCATAGCTTTCATTTGGTATACAGTTGTGATGGCCCACTCTTCTACTGCTTCTGCCCGTTCTCTCTGCACTAAGGCCACTGCGTTCCTGCTGGTTTCTCTGCAGCTGGTTGATGCTTTCCTGTAGAGCCTGGCGAAGCTGGTCCGTTTCTTGTCTCTGAGCCTCCAGTTCTGCCTTCACACTCTCAAGCTCGGCCTGTGTCTCGTAACCCAGCACCTGTCTCTCTCTGAGTGTGTGTATTTCTCTCTGGTTCTCCTGCAGCAGTAGTTGTTGCTGTTGGCTCTGGCTTTTCTGTATTTCTAAGCGGGTTCTCACAAACTCCAGGTCTGTTTGTCTTACAGAGACTATGTGCTGTCTCTCATTAGGGGGTATGTGCTTTAAATTAGCACAACCGGACATCTCACCATCACTTAGCTCCAGAGCCTCACGCAGCACTTGCATTAGGTCCAGGTATGTTCTCTCACTGAGCTCCAGAGCATCAGACATGTCCAGTCTGGCTGTACGCTCTCGAGCTGCCTCGGTCAAAACTTCAGGGAACACAAAAGCACTCACAGAACTGATGGATCCCCTCTGAGCTGGAGATCTCTTCATCCAACTCTGCTTCTCTGGCTCCCGCTGCTGGCTCAGACGCTTGCTAGGCCACTTCTGTTCTAGAGCTCTGATTCACTCCCTCATGTCACGCAAACCTTCCTGCTGTTGAAGTATCGCTTTCTCACCGCGATGACCTTTGTGTTTTGACCCCTGATTGATGACATCATTAGGATCTGTCATGAGTGACACATCTTTAGTGTTTCTTAAGGTCTGAAGTGGAACAAGGCTTGTGTTCTCCATCTCTCTGTATGCTGCTGCTTTAATTTTCAGGTCCTCCTCAGTTTGTCTCAGTTTTTCTTCCAGCTTCTTTGTTTCTTCATCTTGCTTTTCCACTAGTTGTGACATCATGGTAAGCTTCTGTGTGGGCATGCTCAGTTGAATCTTCTGGTCTACAACTAAAGCTTTATGACTCTCCAACTCCAACTTCTGCTGTTCACTTAGTTGTCCTGTCATGTCAGATAGCCTAGCATGAGCCTGGGCCAGATCACGACTCAAGGCCTTGATGATCTCACTCTGACTGATCACTTCCTGTTGGGATGAGACCAGAGATGCCCGGAGGGATTTTATGGATTGATCCAGTTCCGAATTTTCCTGTTTTTCTGATGTGCAAGACGTGCTGTTGCTTTCAAAGCCCTCCAGTCCCTCTCTAGCCTCTTTGAGTTGGTCTTTCAGTGAGTCCCTCTCCTCCTCAATCTCTCTCCATCTTTCCTCACTCTGCTGGGCTTTGTTTATTCGTGTTTCCATAGCAACAATGGTGTATGCGTGCTGTCACACCTGCTCCCTGTACTCCTCTACCTCGACCCTGTGTTTCTCTCTCTCCTCTTCAGCTCCCCTGTGCAGGGCCTTCGCCTCTCTTTCCTCACTCTGCTTCATCTTCTTGTTCCTCTCCTCTTTGAGATGGAATTCACGCAGTGTTTCTTTCAACTCTGCTTCTTGTATCTTGAATTCTTCAAATCAAGTCTTGCGTGTCTCTATTTCCCTGTGCAAGGCAGTCTGAAGTTTCTCCAGCTCAAACTGCTTTTCCATGAACTCCAGTCTGCTGTGAAGATCTCTGCCATGCATCTCTGTCTCCTGAAGCTTTTGCATCTCTGACTTTAGTTTCCTGAACTCTGATTGGATGTCCTTGTGGTCCTGGCATAAAATCTTTAAGGCACCTGATACTCCTCCAGTCATCAAAGAGACATCAACCCCTGCTGTCTTTAATATCTGAGCAGCATTTTGCAGTACTGTGAGCAGGAGGTTCAGTAAAAACAGCGAATGCTCCTGAACCCAGCTGAGCGCAGGACTCAAATTCATGTCCTGCAGCCCAGATATTTCCATCTTCACTGTGTCCGCAATGCACACATCTTGTACTCGACTCTGACATTCTTGCAGTCTGGCTCTAAATATTTGGGTCTCATCTAACATTTTACTCTGCGTGTGAGCTTCCTCTTTGAATTTCATTTCAAAGTCATGCACTTTGGTTTTGTACATCTCCTTCTGTTCCATTAGCTCTGATAAACAGTCCAACACTCTCTGTTCTCTCTGCTGCATCTGCTAATGAAGCTGCTTCAGTCTGTCTATCTCTGCCAGCAGAGAGGCCTGTTCTTTTTTGAGGGATTTTGCCTCACTCTTCCTGGCAAGTTGCTCATTCTGATGCTTCTGGGAGTCTTTCAACTTGTCCGTCATGCTTTTGAGCTTGGCTTCTTTGTGTCTCACATCTTGTCTGAGTTTGTCCACCTCAGCTGCTAGTTTAAGAGCCTGTTTCTCTCGAGCAGACACATCTCTCTGCAACCTGCTAATCAATGCTGTAGAAGAATCATTTTCATTCCTCAGTTTATTCATCTGTTCTAATAGACTACGTATCTTCTGATCTGTCTCTGTAACAGCCTGTCCGAGCATCTCTCCTGAACGTCCCTGAAGTTCCAGCATCTCCTCCTTTAGCTGCTGTATCTGATCTTTCTTCTCTTTGATGTCACTCTCCAGGCAGTTAAGTCTGTGTTTGACATCTGGATCACCCTGCTTCTTCTGAGACAGCTGAAGCTTCAGAGCGGACACTTCCTCCTTCAGGGCCATGATCACATCATCCTTCCTTTGGGACTCATCCTCAAAGCACACAGACCCAATGGCAAGGAGTTAATGCTTTGAGAATTGTGAGGTTTTGTGCTACTTCTTAGATAAAATCCTTTTCTTGTATTACCACTCCAGCTTCCTGGTCTGCTGGACTGGGTTTTGCGATCAGGTGCATTTGGACCCCGTTTAGACCCAGCGCTCATGGGGCGAGGGCTGGTAGGAGGGTGGGGTGAAAAAGAAGGGGTCTGAGCTCGTACCCCGGCCTGGGGAATGGGAGACAGGGCAGGCAGAAGAGGAAATTATTTCTCACTGTCAGGTGAGAGCTCATAGGTTGGTCCTCCATAGCCAAAGTGAAGCTGGTCTCCCGGAGAGAGGTGCACAGTGGCATTGTCTATCCGGCAGTCATTGACGTAGGTCCCGTGGGCAGAGTTCAAGTCACGAATAACATAGCAGCTGTCCGCTTTACACCAGCTATTACACCAGTTGTTTTTGGATTGAGTGCGTACACTTTGCAGGAGTTTAAGAGCTATAAATCCCTTCAAAATAGATTGATGTATCTTTGCATCTTTGCAGTTTATGTGTACTTAAAGAGTCTTTGTGGATGCAGTACAGAAACAGATAAAAGTTAATGTATTTATTAAGCAGTTATATAAAACCTTGATTCACAAACATTTTAAAAAGGCATGTAAAAATATGTACAGAATATCAAAGCAAATTGTTCATTGAAAACAAAATAAATATAATTTATTTGATTCATGCAATGTGGCCTGGCTTTATCGTCTGCTAACATGAACCACAAATTCAACATCATTCATCAACTATCCTACAAGTCATCAAGGAATATACAATAATTTTCAACACAATACACAACCTCTTGCTTTGTACAACTTTTAACAAACGTTTTTACAAAACCAGTTGATTTAACAATCACTGCACAACACTTGGACACATGTTTGTAAGAGCTCAGCAGACTATGACAACTTTGTCCAAGAAAACCACAGTCTCACCCTCACATGGCAGAACCATATTTATGGGAATTTTAGAAGACAATATTTTGTATTTGTTTATTAAAATTAAAAATTTTCCTCATGATTGCGGCAACCCACGCGATCCGGCGTCTTCTCGTCAGCTCCTCCACCTGCTTCCCTTGTTGTTGTTTTTTCAGGAAGGAAAGCTGGAAAAACGTATTCCGTTGTTCAGTTTCCTCCCTGAACGATCGTGTGACCTGCTATGGCAGTTCTTGATCGAGCAGCACTGACCAACCATATCGCTGTTATTAAAAACTCGACAGAAAATCCCAAAACAGCCTCCAACACACAAATTCAAATACAGCGGGTAGAGCGGGATAGGGCGCGATCCTGTAAATATGGCGGCGGACCCATAATGCAACACGTCGTGATGTCACCTTCACATTCCCTATTGCTAAAAATATACCCGTGTGACTTACGACTGGTTTTGTGGTCCAGGGTCACATATGTGAATCTATACTTGCCCCAAAACAGAATGTGTACCCCCTGTTCTATTGTTTGCTTCCCACATTTTGAAAGCATGTTTTTCAAAAATGCAGACTTCTTGTCTTTCTGTGAATAACGCTGGCATCTAGACTGAATATCACTCAAAATAGCACATTATCAATGCGTTCCTCTTTCTAATTGTGAGCGGAGTTGAATGTTTATTTGTATGCTTTTTCACACTCAATCCCCATGTATGCGGATGAGTGTGACACCGTTTAATTCATTTTATTAAACCCGGGGAACATATGCAGCTCTCGTCTCTCGTGAATCTTTTCCTTCGACCACATATTATTTTTCTCTCTGGCCAACTGAACATTTCAACCTTGTGTTTCATAAAGTCAGCAAAAAAAAAATAATTAAATAAATAAATAATAATAATAATTCAAAGAAAATGTATTGAAGTGTCAGTCACATAGTACTTTAAAATAAAGTTTTCCTTTAAAAAAAAAAGTACAATTCATAAATATTTGAATAGTTTAGTACAATAAACCTTGATTGTATAATAATAAAATATCAGTTTATGATACAGCTTCATCAAACAAAAATAAAAGAAGAACCCTGGTATAAATGGTTTCTGCACTCAAACATGACTGTTATGTCTTTTAGACAGAATCTCACATATTAGATGTGCTACACTTTATTAGACTTTATTATGATGTGCTACTTATTAGATGGGCATGGACAGGAAATGTTTAAACGTGTATTTATGTATTTCACCTATAATTAAAATCGTAATTTAAATATATCTTATTACTTGTATGTGTTTCTGTATGTAGCCTAAATGTCCTAGCAGAATAGGACTTTTATTTTGGTGAGGTGATATGACGTCATACGTTTGCGTCGCACTTCTGCGTCTGTGATTCGTCTGAAGAAAGGTTTGTGCTTTTGAAAGTGTTTAAATCGATACAAACTGTTAAATATATATTTTATAGTTTCTACAGTCTATTAAAATGATTTAATTACTGAATGTAACGTAGTAATGTTTTATCTAACATTAACAGTGTTAGTTTCAGCACATAAAGGAAAAAGTACGTCTTATTTCTCTCCCTGAATCATAAGTAAGTTTGTCATAAACATGAATTCCGTCAAGTAGGGATGGAGAAACGGAGATAAAAAACAACAACTCGAGTCAGTTTTACCAAATGAGTAAATGTGTTATTAATTTTCAATAGTTGCTTACTTTTTTTATTTTAAATAATATATTCTCCTGTCCTAACCTTAAACAACTTTTGGTAATAAAATTATTATATTATTATAAATTATTGAAATATTTAAACTATTAAAACTTTTTTTTTGATATATGAGCGCATAATTGTGATTTTAAATTAAGTTTTTCTTGGGTAGAAAGATATTTTCTTGAATTCAGAAGAAAAGTTATTGTGTATGGTTTGTTCTAAAAATTGTATACAGTTATGTTAATAATTTTAATAATAATATAAACACGTAACAGTTTACAGCATCAAGGAACGTAATGCACTCTTTATGCACAGCTAGAAAAACTGGAAGTGGCTTACTATTTAATGTAGTTAATAAATAATTAAACACCAACTATAAATATCGAAGTGTCAGTATTTAGTTATTATTTTGTCAATTTGTAGTTTTCTGGCTAATCAGTACAAACAGTGAGCATTAACTATATCATTGACTGACTCCCTCACCAGTGCGCTGACTACTGAACTAGGGAGCTGATTGAGATTTAGTTTGTATTTATTTTACTTTCTGTTAATTTTAATTATTTTCTATCTAATTATTAATATTAAACACGACAAATTGTCCCAACACACAGAAGATCCCCTGATTCAGCTGAGATCCACATGACACACTATTACAAAGATGGCGTTTATTAAAGAGGAGAGTGAAGACATAAAGATTGAAGACAGCGTGAAACATGAAGATACTGAGGAACAAACAGGTTAGTTTCATTCTCTTCATTTTATTCTTATTGAAATGTCGGCCTCTACAGAAATGACAACAACAACATTTACAGCACATTTAAACACAAAATAGATCGATCCAAAGTGCTATACAGTGTACAAAGCAGGTCTAGTAAAAACAACAATTACAGGTTTCCAAAAGCTAAAGGATAAAAATATGACTTGCAGTCGTGATAATTAAGATGTCAATAATGAATAACTACTCAGGAACAAATGAGTAACACCATATTAACACTCTAGTTAGTAGACTATTAACTAACAAGAAACTCTGATTAATGAATTGTGACCCTGGACCACATGGGTCAATTTTATGAGATTGAGATCACCTGCTGAATAAGAGATTAATTAAATAAAAATATAATATAATAAATATAATATAATATAAGCTGAATAAATAAACTTTCCATTGATGTATGGTTTGTTAGGATGGGACAACAGCAATTTGAAAATCTGGAATCTGAGGGTGCCAAAAAATCGAAACATTGAGAAAATCTCTTTAAAGTTGTTCATTTCTGTTGGCGATTGTGCTGCATTCACTCCAGAAATACATGTTTTATATATTTACAGTAGGAAATATACAAAATATCTTCATGGAACATGATCTTTACTTAATATCCTAATAATTTTTGGCATAAAAGAAAAATCAATAATTTTGACATATAGAATGTATTTTTTGCCTATTGCCACAAATATACCCGTGCGACATGTGACTGGTTTTGTGATCCAGGGTCACAATTAGTAAGTAATAGCACTCAGTTGAATGTGGTAGTTCACTATTAGCTAATCAATGCTACTATTTTTTTCATACCTCCCAGAGGACTAATAAGAACTACTATATCCAGATTAATAATTAATGTGAAAAAATGCATAATGTATAATATAAGGTAATGGTAACCCACTAGTAATGACTCAAGTATCCTCCAGAAGAAATTACAAATTATTTGTATCAGCATTCTAAAGTGAAAAGCATGATAACGTCTCGGGTTACTCCATGGTTCCCTGAGAGTAGGTAACTAGACATTGCGTCGAAGCTGACACGATGGGGAAACTCCCTTTCTCTGAAATACTGAAGCCTGATTGACGCTTTTTTGCACTTGCAATAGCCAATGGCGTTCAAGCACGAGAAGGCTGGCCGCTATATAAGATCGCGCTGAGCGCCATTGCTTTGGATCTTTCGACTGAACGACCACAAAAGCACGGTTCAAAAGGTTTTTTTTACACAGTGTCTCATTCCCCACTCTCAGGGAACCATGGTTACATTAGTAATCTGAGATGTTCCCTTTCAAGATAGGTCTCTCGACATTGCGTCGAAGCTGTGATGCGATGGGGAACATATAAAATCCCTGCTGTGTAAATAAACAACAGCAATAAAACTAGCCGAATCTAACAGAAGAGTAGAATGGGAGTGAATACACAGGCCAAGACTCAAGAGGTTGTGGGCAGTGAGCCACACCTCCCCCGTATTGGTCACCTGACCTGGTTGAAACACTCAACCAGTCAGTTGGTAGCCAGCCAAGACGGTGCCGGCACCTTCAGCAATGCTGAACATAGTATAGTGAAGGGAGGTGATTGAAGCAACAATAATGTGATTGGTGCATTTATAACAAGACAGCTTGATATGCGGGTGACAATAAGCAATCAGTTTAGCAAAGGGATTAAATAAAATCTTTAAACACTGAAATGCACACAAAACAGGGCAGGCAGACTCAGCTGGAGCCCTGTCATTATAAGCCAAGCGAGCTGCTTGACAAATGCTGTTCGCAGTTAGCACATAAGAGCAGCAAAGAGCTCGCTTAAAGGAACACGCCGACTTTTTGGGACTTTGGCTTATTCACTGTATCCCCCAGAGTTCATACATACCTTTTTCATCTCCGTGCGTGCTGTAACTCTGTCTGACGCACCCACCGCTAGCCTAGCTTAGCACAAAGACTGGAGGTCAACGGCTACAGCAAGCATACTGCCTAGAGCCCTGCACGAGGCAAAACATCCAGCCCTAACCGAGACCTGGCCCGTGGTGTTCAAGCCCTACTCAGGCCCCAGCCCGAAAACGTCTGGAATTTTTCAGCCCGAACCCGACCCAAGACCAACATCAATATCACTTTAAGCTCTCTCTGACGCGTGCTCTCTGATGCGCGCTGTCTCTGCTAGACGCACACACACACACGCTACTTGGTAAAATTTTATTATAGGCCTCAAACATAACTCCTACCACCGACAATTATGCCCACAAATATTAATACAGACTGTCCATTACAGAGAAGCATAAGCATGCAGTAGAGAATATTATATAGCCAAATGTGATCCAGCAGTAAAGAAAGTTTTACGGCCTACCTTTTTTTGATGTCAAGTAACTTTACTGAAGAACGTTTCAAAGAACTCTTCGCCAACTGGCTAACGTTAAATAATAATAAAAATATAATAAAGAAAAAAATCCGTTGAACTAAGTAGGCTCATTCACTGTTTATTCGCGAGTGTTGTGAAGAAAAAGAACAGCATCCACTGTTGAAGGCTTCAGGCTCATTGTTTGTTGTGGTAATCAAATCAAAACTCTTTCAAAATGCAGCTTTTCCTGAAGTATTGGGAACTTTTAGTAACTCCCCACGCTCCAACTCAGAGACGTCACTAGGATTGGAAGACGGGGGGGCTTAGCCCCCAGGGTATTTGTAACTTGCATTTGCACAATCTTTGCACTCACATCTAGAGCTACACATATGCCTATTATAGAGAGAGGTTATATTATTGGCAAAGAATAAAGAGTTGTGATTAGCTTGCTAAGTTAACCATTTCTTGTATTTTGCTTGTTCACTCTAGCTAGTCTACAGTTTTCCAAAGCTAGCAAACCAAAATATCCCCTTTCCTTTACCTCAAGAAAACGTAGCTAAAGGTAAGGAGGTAATTAAAAACAACTTACAATTTCACTTTGTATCATGACACTTACCAATCTTCCTTTCACCATTAAGGCCTATTTATACTTCTGCATCGAACTCACGCTGTGGCTACGTCGTAGGCTGTGTGTAGCGCGCGTACCCTTCGGCGTACCCTGACGTGCACCTCTCCAAAAATGTAACAACGCGTCAACTCTACGCGGACGCAAGCGCTGTGATTGGTCTGCTAGGACCGCTCCCTCGGGTTTCACATGCTCCCTCTGCAAGTGTAATTGCGCGTCAACGCGGACAACGACGCAGAAGTATAAATGAAAACCAACACGTTGCCTACAGCGTAGAGGCTCCGGTGTAGGTCCGACGCAGAAGTAGAAATAGGCCTTTAGGTTTATACTCGATGCGTCCGCAAGAGCGCGAAGGTGCTTGAGGCAAAAATGTCAACGTCATTGAGGTTGGGGGTCGTGCGCGTTGGGTGCGCAAGACCCCATTTCGCTTGGCGGTGTGCTCGGCTTTTTTTGTAACAGCGCGCGCGGCTCCGCTTCCGAAGATGAACGACTTCGAGCCGAATCTGGCCGAGCTCGAACTTCTCACCACACCGGCACCCAGTTTGCACGTCTAAATTAGTTGCTTACATTTAAAAAATGAGCATACAATAGCATAACACGTATTTTTAATGAACATAAAGGTCCATGTTTAAAAAAAAATTCACGAAACTTAATTAAATGTTTAGTGAAATTAGAAAATGTGGAAGAGATTGTTCATTTAGTTATACTGTATACACATTCTCATATCCATATATTTTGTTTTATTGTCATGAGTAATAATCTCAGGGTTTACTAGGTTTTACACGATTCTTTTTGTAGTGTGGTATTGGTGGTGATGTACTAAAATATACATTGTCACGTGTGTATAGCTTTCTTCTTCTCACCGCTAATTCCTGGTTTAGAGGACAATTACTCGAGTCGCCCCCTATCATTTCAAAGAATAGTACAACAGCGAACGCGTCAAGTATAAACCATAGACTCTAAAAAATATGGACAAAGCGTCTGTGACGTCACCCATAGATTTTCTGAAGAACGGTTTTGAGGCTGTTTATGGGGGGTATGGGCGGCGTATCCTAACCCCGTCCACCTTCTGGCCAATCCCTATATGGGTAAAGGACGCGAATCCGGTTATTCTGCAAATGGAACAGCTCGTGTTACTCAGCTCGCTCTACTACTCTGGTTATCTCTGTATGTATATATTAGGCAACAATAAAACGAAATATGTTATAAAACACCACACTAACTCTTTTCGTTTTCATTTAAAGAAATCTTAAACATTATAGACACACATTTTAACATGGTGGTCTATGGACATTGGCTCCCTTTTGGGACCTGCCCCTAGCGGATTTTCAATGTATTGCAGTTTGTCGCACTTCCGGGTAGGCTTCATTTTTCAGATTAGAATGTTGCCGCTTGGTATAAACGCCTCGTCCGTTTGGGGAGGTGCGCGCGCAGACTGCGGAGTCTCGCGCTGCGGAGCCAGGCGAAAGTATAAAGGCTTTAGCGTGTGTATCAGTGTGTGTGTGGGCGGGAGGGTGCATAGCGAGTTCAACTTCAGACCAAACTAGAGTAACGACGAGACGAGATGAATCCTCCAGTTACTTGCAACGCTCTGAAAGCTGCCACAGTTTACACCAATGCAACGAGACGGTGCGGTGCATCATCTTAATAGCACAACGACTCTTTGTTCTTCTGTCCAACTTCCGATTTTTTGGCTATTTTTAGTAGCTGGATATATATCATTTGTTGCATCTAAATATGAATGAGGATACGGTTATTTATAAATCAAATTGTTATTGTTGTTCTTATTATCATTTAGGGGGGCTTAGGAACATTTTGGGGTAGCTTCAGCCCCCCTAAAATAGGCCTAACGACGTCCCTGCTCCAACTTTTCCCTGATGCTCTGCATGATCAACTGTCACCTAATGCATTGCACGCGCGCCGCGTTACTCGCGTAATCGCATATTGTGTTGCATATTTATAATATTATCAATATAACAATATTTCATATATTAGCCTGCGCTCTGCACGCATATTATTGAAGGAGAAAAGCTAAATGAGCCCGAGTCCGACCAAAGCCCGATCTGTAAAAAAAAAGAAAAAAAAGACCCGACTGCTTCCAATAAGTGACAAAATAACCCAACATTTTCCTATTTACACATTGTGATGTATATAGTGACAGCGTGTACAAATAACAAGGTCACATGAGACACAGCCACCTTCTAACCGTATACATACTGGGAACTATATTCTCTGAAGACGAAGCACTGCTACTTCTGCGGATTGATTCTTCAGTGTTACTCCTGTCTAGTTAAATTCCTGATTTTGTGACAGAGCTCTGACACTCCCGGTTTTTGTCTCGTCTTTGTCTGAGTGCGCGGTTTCGAGCGTGCTCGAGCCGTGCACTCACTTGTCTACATGCCTTGTTACATGTGCGGGGCGTGATGTTTGGATCCCGTCACATCGGTCTAGTTTGGATTCAGTTCTGTGTCGGGATTCAGATATCCATGCTCCGCGTGTTTGTCTTCTGTTGTGAGCGCACAGGATGAGTCTTGTTTTGTGTAGCACACAGCTTGTGTTTTGTGTGAGCACATGGCTTATCATGTGTTTCCTTGTGCCATGTGCTCTCCTGTCGATTGTCTAACCCCGCCCACCTTGTTACCTGATTATTGATTCATTTTCCCCACCTGTCTTCCCTCGTTACCTGCTTTGTTTGCTTTCCCTATTTATTCTCCCTGTGTTTGCAGTCCTGTGCTGGTTCGTCGTCGTATGTACACTGTGTGTTTCCCTGCTGTGTGCTTCAAGTCAAGTTTAGCCAAGCCAAGTCAAGTTGAGTCATGTTTTCCCCCTTGGGGTAGTTTTTGTTTGTATTTTGTTTTATTTTAACCCATCAACTCTGCACTTGAGTCCTCGCTTCATCCCTCACCCACAAACCTGACAGAACGAACCAGCCATTATGAGGACTCAGCACAAGAAGGGCTTGCATCATCCACCAGCCTCCACTCTCTCCAGCCCCCTCTATGAACGCATTCTCCAGTTCAAGGCCTTGAGCTCCCTCCGTCAAAGGGGGACTGATCTGAGGAAGTTTGCTCTAGAGTTCAGCGATGCTGCAGAGGGGCTGGGGTTCAACAACGCGGCTCTCAAGGATCTTTTTAACTCTACCCTTGATGCCCAGTGGTGACCCAAGAGGCTGCAGCGCCTCCAGTGGCAACCGAAGTGCCTGCAGCACCCACAGAGGTGACCGAAGAGGCTGCGGCGCCCCCAGAAGTGGTAAGCTCCTTCCTACTGCCTCGACCTCGCAAGCATAGGAGGAGGAAGAAGGCTTTTCTTTCACCTGGTCCAGTGGTCCCAGAGGTCCCTGTTATGGCCATGAAGGCCATTCCTGAGCAGCCTGCTCTCCCCGTCTGTCCTGTCACGATCGAAGAGGCTACCCTCTCCCTTTATGTTGGCGCGCTTATGTGTTTCTGGGCCGCACATGCCTCCCTGTCGGCTACCTGTCAGCTATCAGTCCTGCCTTAGCGAAGAGGGTGGTTTTCACCTTTTATGCAGTTGCTTTCCTACGTGCCTGGGCAGCACACACCTCAAAAATGGCCGTCTCCAGTCCTGTTGGCACCCTGGATGCCATCCCTGAGTGGCCTGATGCTGTCCCAGAGCCTGCTGCCACCCCGGAGGCTGTCCCAGAGAACTGTCTGCCCTGTGCCCACCGCGTCGGCCGTGTATCCTTTGGAGCAGTTATATTTGTGGGATTTCCCTTCCTCACTATAGTCCCTGTCTTGCCCAAGCCTGGCCAGCCTGCTGTGCCTGCCCTGATGGTTCTGTCTTTGCTGCCTTACCCACCCTGGCCTTCTGCCAAGTATCCAGATCCGCCTGATCCACCTTGGCCCTCGGCCGGGAATCCTGAACCGCCGGAGCCCGCCTGATCGGTCTCTCAGGCACCGCCCTGGCCTTCTGCCGGAGTCTCCCTGGTCCATCCCTCCAGTTCCACCCTGGACCCCTGCCTGGAATCCTGTCCCGGCTGAGCCTCCTTGGCTCAACCCGCCCATCCCTCTCTGGTTCCTCATGACTTTGTGGATGTTCCGCTGGCTCTGACTTGGCTCCCCTTCCCTTCCCTTCCCTCCCCTCCCCTCCCTGTCTGTTTTTCATTTCATCTGCCTGTCTTGTTGTCTGTTGTGTTTCGGTCTTGTATTGTCATGTTCCTGTTTTGTTTTGTATGTCAAGTCAAGTCAAGTCATATTTTCCCCCTTGGGATAGTTTTTGTTTGTATCTTGTTTTATTTTTATTATTAAAATAAAGCCCATGCACTTGAGTCCTCGCTTCATCCCTCACCCACAACCCTGACACATAGGGTACCTTATTATTCTAAGTTTTGAGATTTTGATAAGTTGTTGAGATCTATCGGTTAAAATTTACAATCAAAATTTGGTCCGATTTGAGCATTGGTCTGAACAAAAATGGCAGACAGGCTGAATGAAAAAGTAAATCCACTCGCTAACGGTAGGTGGTGCTTATGGAACAGCAGAAAAAGAGCTGTTTTAATCTCTTTAAGCTGCGCTTATAAACACTATTTTAGTAGGCAGTACACTAAGGGAAGACTTTCAGTTTGGTGTGTGTTGCTCTGTACCATTAAATAAGGGTTAATTTATATTTGCTTTTGTTTTGCTTTAGACCTGATGCAGCTGAAAGAGGAGAGTGAAGAACTGATGGAAATGGAAGAGAAAAATCAGCATATGAAAGATTACGATTACATAACTGGAGAAAAATCTTTTGGTTGCTCAGTGACAAAAAAGGTTTCCTCACGAAAAGAAATTCTTAAGACTCACATTAGAATTCACACCGGAGAGAAGCCTTTTACATGTGATCAGTGTGGAAAGAGTTTTACACATAAAGGACACTTTAATGTCCACATGAGAATTCATACTGGAGAGAAATCTTTCACCTGCATTCTGTGTGGGAAAAGCTTCTCACGAAAAGAAAATCTTAAGACTCACATGAGAATTCACACCGGAGAGAAGCCTTTTACTTGTGATCAGTGTGGAAATAGTTTTACATATAAAGGACATGTGAATTCCCACATGAGAATTCACACTGGAGTGAAGCCGTTCACATGTGATCAGTGTGGAAAGAGTTTCGCAATTAAAGGAAACCTTAAAATTCACATAAGAAGTCACACTGGACAGAAGCCTTACACGTGTCCTCAGTGTGACATGAGTTTCACATATCTTAGAGACTTGAAACATCATTTGCAAATTCATTCTGGAAAGAAACTTTAGCGTTCTGAGTGTGGCAAGAGGTTTAGGAAAAGGAGCAATTTTGAAAACCACCTGCTTATTTATTCTGAGGGAAAATGATTTAATTTTGATCAGCATTAGAAACAACTTTTGCCATCACACAGATACACCTGAAAAGTCATGCCGATGTGATTAAATGTGTGGAAAGATTTTCAAATGGCTCTGCATTTTCAAAGGTGAGCTACGTAAGATTTATGTTATAATTCATTCTCTTAACCCAGTTTATTGTTCATTGACTACAGTGGTGTTCTGAAATGAGGAGGCAAAGTCCTCATAGTTTTATTAATGTTTTTGGTAACACTTTACTTGAAGGGGTGTGCTTAAGACTGACATAACATCTTCATAATCATGACATGACACATGTCATGAATATGAAGGAGGTTTTATGCACGTTAATGACAATTGTCTTTAAGTGTCATTCGCTCAATTATGTCATTTTTAATGCAAAGATGACATTGTTTGAGATGTCTTTGTTGTAACAACTTGACATAAACCAATACATCATAACCTGTCAGTGTCTTTGTCATGACAACTTGACATTACCAAGACAGCATAACCTGTCATAAATATGTCATAAACATGACAGCAGATTAATCATCAAACTTAAGAAACCACTTAGCTTTATGGGTTAACATTACATTATATTTCTGACCACTTTTTTTCCAGTGGTATAAAATTAATTTGTCATTAAAATGTCATTAAGTGTTAATACTGTCAAATTATTTTATAACTAATTCTGGAATACTGGGAAAAAAAAGTGGTCAGAAATATATTCATGACAGTGATAATGGCCTCATGACAGCCAATGTCAAAACCAACCACATGACAGTTTAATGTAATGTTAAGTAGTTTCTTAAGTTTGATAATAATCTGCTATGTCATGTTTATGACACATTTATGACAGGTTATGATGTATTGATTTATGTCAAGTTGTCGTGACAAAGACACTGACAGGTTATAATGTATTGGTTTATGTCAAGTTGTCATAACAAAGACATCTCAAACAATGTCATATTTGCATAAAAAATGTCATAATTGAGTGAATTACACTTAATGACAGTTGTCATAAACATCCATAAAACCTCCTTCATATACATGACAAGTGTCATGTCAGTCTTATGCACACCCCTTCAAGTAAAGTGGGTTTATATATATATATATATATATATATATATATATATATATATATATATATATATATATATATACACATCAAATGTAAACTTATGTCCCAATTACACTTAATGTTGTCACATTTTCCTGGTTAAATAAACATTACATGACATACAAAAATATATATATTTTGTATTTTACATTAACAATGTAAGTAATGTTCTATTTGTTAAAGGGGTCCTTGATTTTGATTTCACTTTTTCTAACTTTAGTTAGTGTGTAATGTTGCTGTTTGATCATAAGAAACATCTGCAAAGTTACAACGCTCAAAGTTCAATGCAAAGGGAGATATTTTCTTTTACAGAAAATCGCTCTTTAAAGGAACACTCTATCCATTTGCATTAAGCTTTGCAATGTTAGAAACCCAGTCATACTATTGAATGGTCGTGCAACATTTTCTCATTTTCCCCTGAGACGAGAGAAATCTGTATTTACCTCTTTACACTTCCTCCTACAATGACGCAAAAATCGTCATTTTGCGTCATTGTAGGAGGAAGTGTAAGAGGGGGGGATTTCTGTTAAGACTACAAGCACTAGTTCCCACCCTTTCAAACCCGCCCATAGGGGGTTGGACCTAATGCGCTAACAGACCTATCACAGATCAGCGCCAGTGCGTTTGATTCCACCGGCAGAAACCTGCACAAAACATGGACGAAGAAAGCTGAGTAGTAGGGGTTACCATACACTTTTTCCTGGACATGTCCGGCCGTCGAGATCGTCCAAAATGTCCGGGATTCGGCGTTTGCTTTCTGCAGTCACCATTCATTGTTTACATGCTCACCTTTTGTTTCAATCTAACTGAATTCATTCCGATTGGTGAATCTGAATGTAGTGTTTACATGAACGCTAAACAAGTGATCGGTTGATGTGCGTTTTAACATTGCTAAGAAAATTCCCGCACCTCCGTGAGAGATACGAGACCGGTGCGTCTCACAGGCCTCGCTCGTCAGTAATCACGCTACCGGCCTCGCGCCGTTCTCTCACGGCCCTCAGCCTCGTCCTGCTCGCCACAGTAAACATGATGAATGGCGACTGTAGAACGCAAAAGCCGAATCCCGGACATTTTGGGCGATCTCGAAATCCGGGCAAACTCGTCACGGAGACTCACTCGTAGCCTAGCCTTGTTGTTTTCAACTGCGCTCTCTTGGGAGTGGCCTCGTAGGGCAGCGAAGCAAGTGCATTCTGGGAGTTGTTGTCTTTCATCCACATAAGCCAAAAATACATTTTCTGGCTTTTCTCAGTCTAGAAAGCTCCAAATTCAAAAATAATTTCACATTTCTTCTACATAAATGACCTATTTTAAATACACATTCATCTTTCCAGAGGTGGAGTGTTCCTTTAAGGACTACAACAAACGGCTGGTAGGAACTACAACAAGCTTCTTCCTGGGTTGGTGACATCACAAACCCTAAAATTAACATAAACCCCGCCTCCGGAAACACGCAACAAAGGGGATGAGGCCATGTTGGGCTGCTTTAGAGAAGGGGAAGAGTTCTTGTCGCTGTTTTTTACACCCCGGAAAAACTTTGTTCAAAGCCTGACGAACTTAGGGTGTATTCACATCAGGAAAGTCCGGTAGTTCACTTGCTTTGGTCCGGACCAAATACAATGTTGATTTCTTTTGTTTGGTACGGTTCGCTTTCACACTGCTCTTTTTGCAAGTGAATCAAAATGTGTAAACAAAACCACATGTGTGCTAGGGTCGTCCATTCATTGGACAGGAATTCTCGAGCAGGGAAAAGCAGGAAGTGCACAAACAGGCTCAGCATGGAGATATTTCGTAATGCAATATTTGTTCTTTTACTGATTTGGTGTTATTCTCTACAAACGTAATATGAAGAATCTAATGAGCATCATATGATACAATGTCGTCTATACGATGTTGTAATAGGATTTTTAAACTACCGTTACATTATATGATCACGCTCCTATTCATGCAAATGCTTTTAAACCATTAAAGCGTGATAAGACAAGAGAATGCTCTGTCTGTGAATGTCCTGATGCACACACGACACGTAGAAATACGCGCAACAGTATCATGTGCACAGACAGCGCGCCGGACTGTGCAGGAGACCGCTTATATCCCCTCTCCTTCATCCGTTCGCTAAACTTGCTGAACACATCAGTATTTTTATGCGTTATTTCCAGCAATTGGGTCGGTTCATGTTCACACCGTAAACGAACCGTACCAGAGTTCGTTTGGAACCGTACCGAGACCACCTCTTCAGCCGGGTCTCAGTTCGGTTGTTTGGTCCGCACCCGAGTGCGATTGCTGTATTCACACCTGCCCAAAAGATCCGCACCAAGGGGGGAAACGAACTTGAGTTCGATTCAAACGAACCAAACAAGGCAGGTGTGAATACACCCTTAGAGAAGTTAAAATTTAGTTTTAACACTGTTCCTGAACCTTATAACCTTAACGTTTGTCTGTGTGCTGCACATTTTACGGACAACAGCTTCCAGAAGAGAGTACAATGCAGGCTATACGCACAAAAGCTTCTCCTAAAAGATGGAGCCATTCCCATTTTGTCGGGACAATCTGTTGTTTATGGATCAAAATTTGTAAGTATTTCTTATTATTTCAAGTTGTGTTGTCTATTAACAGTTCCAATAATAAGCTTTTATGTATAATAATGTAAAGCTTTGCCTCCGCTTCCCTGCTAACTAACATTACAGTTTTGATGTAGTGTTTACTGTAGCTTTTGTAAGCTCTTGCTTTTGTAAGACTGTTCACCGCCCCTAAGGAAAATGATTCATGATTTTGTGGTCGATTACTGTTTTTATTACCATAGTTTTCTGACAAATTTGATTAAATAGTGGATAACATTGTATCTATAAGAACATTACCAAAAAAAACATAGCACTCTGAAACGTCCTGTGAAATCCGTGCTTGCAAAGTCCGTTCTTGAAATCCGTTCAGGGGCGATCCTCTTGTTCTTTAACATTGTCGGAGTCTGAATCAGGCTCAAAATGGTTTGAAATTGACACCATTGTTAATATTTACATCTGAGTAGAGCTTGTGGTTATGAGGGGGTGTGACATTTCCTGAACACATTGTGAACATGTTGTACCAATCACAACACTTTTCGTATTTCGGAAAGGAGGGGCTTCATCAAAAATGACGCATTCAACCACTGTGGAGAGAAGATCTGTAATAATGTAAAATATGTGCAAATAATGTTTTGTTTTTTTAACAAACAAGCATGAAAACATATTCTAGTATTACCCAAAAACAAAATCAAGACTTTAAAACCAACAAGTATACCTAAATCTCATCAAGTTAGTGTTTTTACACATTTTTATATTTATACAAAGATAATAAAGACAGTAATAATTAATTGATATATATAATAATTTGAACTGATGTTCAGCTATTCTTTTTAATGGTCAAAATATTTTCGGATCATCGGTCAACCAGCTCAGTAAATACTGTCACAAACACGATGTACCTTCAAATTCACCAAGCTGGTTGCTCACTGAAAACCCCTCACAGTCGTGTTTTCAGGCTATTTCAAGTTTGATTTTGATGTCATAAAGCGGTGATATCTAATTGGTTGAGGTGTGTGCTTTTTAATAACTAACATTACATTTGCAAGTTTGACTCTCACTCGGGTTGTGAATTAGCATAACTTGCACGCAGCCACTTCAAAGCGGTTCACAAGCTTCAATGGATTTGATTTTGGCTGTCATTTTTTTAAATAAGTACAAAAAACACAGTGTGTCGGTGTCCGCTGAACGTGAACCTCTCTGATTCTACTCTGTGCTTATATGGGAAAGTGAAAGCGTTTACAAAGACAACAATAAAACATTTCACCTTTCCAACAAAGAAATGGATCGACTTCTGTCAGCTAGTTGAACACATTTGTTTTATTTGGACATTTCATCAAATGCTATTGAAGTTAAAAACATGTATGTCAATGTCGTATGTAACTTTAGAGACGGCCTCTAATGAACTTCCAATGTGGAAGTTGAAATTGATGAAGCAATCCAGAGTTTTAAGAGAAATTGTAGAAAAGTGGAGCGTCTTTGGAAATCTTCTAAACTCGAGGTTCATAGGCTCCACCTTAAAGAACTAAGGGTTACCTTGAACGAGATGCTGAGAAAGGCGAGAACTTGCTTCTTTTCTCAGCTTATATCCTCGAATAAGCACAATCCCAGAATCTTATTTGACACCATTAATAAAATAGTTTCTCCCTCTAGCCCTCAAGCAACTGTGTCATCTAAATCTGATTGTAATGATTTCCTCCACTTCTTTGTTAATAAGATCAGAGATGTTAGGGCACACATCTCACCATCAGATCTCTGCCTGTGACTTGTCTCCTGCTCATTGTTGGTCCACTTTTACACCTGTGACATTACATGACATCACCTCTGTGTTACATTCTTTGAAACCCTCATCTTGTCCTATGGATGTTGTCCCTACTGTGCTATTTGTTCAAGCTTTTGACTCCATTGGCCCCTGTATTGTTGAGATGCTTAATACTTCACTTTTAACTGGTGTCGTTCCTAGTTTTTTTTTAAACATGCCGTTGTTAAGCCTGTACTAAAAAAAACTGGTTTGGATCCACTACAACCTAAAAGCTATAGGCCAATATCTAAACTTCCATTCATGTCAAAAATTCTAGAAAAGGTTGTAGCAGAGAAACTCACCCTTTTTCTAGAGAAGCACGAGTTGTTTGACAATTTTCAGTCTGGTTTCCGTAAAAAAACATTCCACGGAAACTGCATTACTTAAAGTTTCTAGTGATATTATGATGTCAGCTGACTCTAAAGAATATACAGTGTTGGTCCTATTGGACTTCTCATCTGCTTTTGACACTATTGATCATAATATTATGATAAATAGACTTCGTGATCTGGTTGGGATGTCTGGATCAGTTTTAAAATGGTTTTCATCCTACCTTTCTGATAGAAGTTTTAGTGTTTATGTGAATCAGATCATGTCTGAAACTGCAGACCCAGCAAACACATTTACGTTGTGGCAACGTCTCTGGCACGTTGCATTTCTGCTATGGCAACATCGCTGTCTACGTGCTCGCAACATTGTAACAACGTAGAAATGTAAGACGTGACAGGGCTGTAGCAACGTTGTTGCGCGACATTCAGGAACTGAGAGACGACGTTCTGACAATATTTTTATATGGTGCATTTTGATAGATTATTATATATTTTTTATCGTTTATTGTTTATCTATATTATTATTTAATGGGGCTATCAACACCTGCAAGTGTAGCCAACACTTTGAAGAGTAAAAATGACAGAAGGTTTCGTTAATTCAACTTTATTAAAACTGCATATAATCAAATTGCACTTCCAAAAGTTATAGGCAACATTTGTGAAAAAAGAAAAAAACGAAAAAAAACGAATATACAAATTTATTTTAAGTATAATAAATAAAACATAAAAAGCAAAGGCAGATCAGAACATTTAATGAACAAAACCGCGGGTCTGTATATGGCGGACAGTAGCCGAAAGCAGGAGGTGTCACCGGGGAAACATCCACAAATCCAGAGGAGCAAAGAAACGAATGAGACTAAATAGCGGAAAGATCAAACGAAAAAACTAAACAGTGCGAGCGATGCAACATTAATCAAATTAGAAATTAAAGTTGTAGGTTGTGTTTGATAGGTAGGCTAAACGCAATACTCACGTATCCTTGCTCGATGATGAATGAGAACACAATGAGCCCAACAGGTGGTTGGAATTAAAAAGTCTGATTTTCGCGCTTCAGGGCAGTGACGAGTACATTATGTAGTCCAGTGGTTGTCCAGACACCCTAGGCACAACCTTAAGCAATGGCCCTGAACGGTGGTTCAATGTCAACATTGTGACAACGCTGTAACAACCTTCACCACACAACGTAGTTATAGCAACCTTTTGGCCATGTTGTTAAAACGTTGTTAGAAGGTTGGCTACGTTGCGCCAACGTTCTGTGTTTGCTGGGGAGTTGTCGTGTGGGGGTACCTCAGGGTTCTGTCTTGGGACCTATTCTGTTCCTCTTGTACATATTTCCTCTCGGACAGATAATTAGTCAGTTTAGCGACATATCTTACCATTTGTATGCAGATGATATACACCTGTATTGCTCCTTTAAGGAAACTGAGTTCTCTAAACTGTCTTCTCTAATCAACTGTCTGACTAGTGTCAAACAGTGGTTATGTGACAACTTTTTGCTTCTGAACTCAGACAAAACAGAAACACTAATTATCGCCCCTGAAAGTAAAATCCCAAAGATAATACAGCATATTGGTAACTTAGGCTCGTCTGTCCAACCGAGCCTCAGGAGCTTAGGTGTTGTTTTTGATTCAGCTATGTCCTTGGAGCTCCACACTAAACAATTAGTTAAAAAACTGTTTCTTTCAACTGAGGAATATTTCCAAATTAAGATCATTTTTGACTAAGGGTGAGTTGGAGATGATCATTCATGCATTCATTTCCTCTCGTTTAGATTACTGCAACAGTCTTTTTACCAGTTTGAGTAAGAAGGAGCTTTATCGTCTCCAGGCTGTTCAGAACTCTGCTGCAAGGCTTTTAACTCACATTAAGAAAAGAGCACACATCACACCTGTTTTAGCTCTTCAAGCAGGCTTTTAGTTAGTCAAGGTTTTTTTTTATGGTTGTTTGTTATGTTTTTTTTATGTTATATTTAATATTCTTGTATTTTGAATTTGTTACTGAATTATATTTTATTGTGAAGCACTTTGTGATTTTTATCTGTGAAAAGTGCTATATAAATACATTTTACTTACTTACTACTTACTTACAATGTCAAGCCAACTTTATGCCAGTATTTCACTATAGGAAACGTTTAGCGTGAAACTTTGAGCATTACGTTCATATTCTGAGTCCCTCTGACGATGGGAAGCCCCATCAAACACACAAACGCAAGTAGCCTCCAGACTCTAGCTGAACTGGTGCATTAATATGAAAATTAATCACCTGCCTAAGAAACGATAGAAGGGTTAAATTAATGATTAATGGTTCGTTCAGGTCTGGTCTTATAATGTGCATATAATGATAGAAACTTGGGATTTCATAATTTCACTCTCTTAAAACTCATTATTTTTTCATTTTCTTTCTGAAACTTGTATGAATGTGTGTGCGTGTTTGTGTTAGAATAATCAATAAAGTCTTAACGAATAAACAGTACTTAATAGATATTAATATCTGCTACAGAGCTGATGTTACGAACCGTTCAACTGAGCACTAGACGAGTCATTTGTTAAGCCGTAAAATAAGTGATTCTTTCAAAATTCCCTAGAAATGAATTAATAATATATTTTGACTAAATTTATTTGTTTCCCTTACAATGAATTCAGCACAGATTTAAGTTCATGTAGTTCTTCTACTTTCTGCTGACCATAGGTCCCGTTTCAAGGCAAGGCAAGGCAAGTTTATTTATATAGCACATTTCATACACAATGGCAATTCGAAGTGCTTTACATAGAAGAAATTAAAATAATACAAATAATAAATAGTTTAATCCCTAGATTTCTGACGAAAAAAAGAGAAAGCAATACATTTCCCTTTTAATTAAACATTTTGTTACCTTCCATGAAGACTGGGGATTATTTGCAGATCCGTTATTAATTTAATGCACTCTGCTAGGGGTAAGCTGTGTTTTAGGGTGTCCTTAGGGTTGAGTAAGGTGGGCTGAAATATGGTGTTGCATTTTACAACACATTGCAACGTTCACTCACACAGTTTCACTATTGACCACATTTGATGCATTTTTACTTGTTGATAAATCTGAATGTATTGAGTCATTACATGCATCAATAAAATGTAAAAGTTCAGGAAAGAAATACTTGACTTACTTTACACCTTTTAGAAGGCTCTAATATCCCCCTTTGGCCAGTGTAGAGAAGAGAGTGAGTTTTTCTTCTGACAGTTGATGCTGTGTTACAGCCTAGGCTCGAGGCAAAGAAATAATGAACACACATGTGTACAACAAAATCTTTCATATTTATTTATTTTTCTTCTTCATGTAGCCGATTATCAGAAAGGCTTCAGGGATGGGCATATGACAAAATAACAAACAAAACCCAGGTCTAATGCTTTGTTTAGAAACGGAAATAATTCTTAACACAATTAAAGACGAAAAACTCCCTGTAAACTCCCCACCCGACCTCCCTCCCTCAAACACAGGAGAGATGAAATTGTAATCCAAAAAGAAATGGCTCCCAATCCTCTACAAACTCAACCCATCTTTATTTCTAAAAGCACTTTTAAAACCACAATGTGGACCAAAGTGCAGTTCAATAAAATATAAAAGGAAACGGAGAAACATATATACCAAAGAGCGCAACAACCACCACCATACATACAGGGATATAGTAGGCCTATGCGGTAAACATTAATGTTTTAGAACAAGAATTAAGCAGTGTAATATAGAGGACTTTTAGTGTTCTATTTTTTAAAGCAATTCATTAAGTTTACTCTACACTTTTAAAGGATTTGTCAGCTTTTCCCAGCACATTAACAGTTAATCAGAAGTTAAATGTTCACACAGAGAAGTTTACCAACAATTTTTACCAACAAACCACCTTATGCGTCACACACACACACACACACACACACACACACACACACACACACACACACACACACACACACACACACACACACACACACACACACACACACACACACACACACAGTAAACCTGTGTTGTTCACTCAGCTGTGCATAATAGTACCAAATTAACAAAAAACACAATATATTGTCCCGCGTTCGGTTTTCTATCATGCGCCGTGCACGTTTGCGATGATGTAAGATGCACACAAACGCACCAGAGTTCGATAGAATCAAGTTGAATGTGAAACCAGACCAACGCTGCGGGGGCGCCGGGAACAAACGCGCTCAGGCTCGGACCGCAGCAAACGAGCCCAGTGTGAAAGCACCCTAAATAATGTAGAAACTACATAAAGACAGTGCATTTATCTAATTGATCTAACAGGAAATATACAGAAATTGAATAAAGTTATCAAGCACTTCACAGTCTGCTAAAATTATAAATTTAATATAAATTAATCCTTATTAAAGTTACAAAAGTTATTCAGTCGAGCAGTGAGTGATCTTCTGTCTTTTGTTCTTTGATTAACTTTGACAAACAGCAGCAGGTTTATTAGGCTGCTGTCACTTTAAGAGCTGAAGCACATGATGCAGATCTGACACGCATCCTATTTTCTCACAACCCTTTACGTACATTTAAGACTTAATTTAACTCATTTAAGACTGTGCTTAAGATAATACTCCACAAAGCAGGCATTTTGGCATACTTTTGTGTTTTTCTCCGTTTAAGCGTGAAAGAGAACTCTATGCGCGCCAGTACAGATTTAAGTTATTTTTTTCTTTTTTTTTAATCACACTTAAATGGTTTAATAGCACTTGAATTATAGTGCGATCATAAACTGTGGCAACGGATGACAGAAAAAAAAAGGATACTGCATTAATTGCGTTAAATATTTTCAACGCATTAAACTGAAAAGAATAATCGCATGCGTTAACATGTTAATATGGAAGCTTGTTTCCGCCACAGAATAAAACATTTTAAAAGATAATTGTGACTTTTTATCTCACAATTGCGAGTTTACATCTCGCAATTCTGACTTTATTTCTCAGAATTGCGAGATATAAAGTCAGAATTGTGTGAAATAAAGTTGCAATTGCGTGATATAAAGTCCGAATTCTGACTTTTTTTCCTCGCAATTGCGACTTTATATCTTGCAATTCTGATTTTATAATACGCAACTGGGAGATTTAAAGTCGCAATTGCGTGTCATAAAGTCAGAATTGTGAGATATAAACTATTCTGAGGTTTTTTTTTTTTTTTCGTTTTTTTTCTTAGAATTGGACTTTATTCTTTGTCAGAATTGCGAGATATAAAGTCGCAATTGTGAGAAAAAAAGTCAGAATTCGGATTTTATAAGACGCAATTGCGACTTTATTTCATGCAATTCTGACTTTATAACACGCAATTGCGAACAGAAATCAATCTGAAACAGAAATCTGACACAGAGACACCGAGGTAAGGAAATAAAGCCCAAATCCAGCATAGAGATCTTCCGTGAATGTGGTGTTGAATGTGTGTATGTGTGTGAGTGTGTGTGTGTCAGAGACGCTGTAGAAGGACAGAGTGCCGGCCGGCTTGTCTACATACACTCCCACTCTCTTGGAGGAGCCTGAAGGGACAGGTTTTTTAGTGCTCTTATTATTGTGACGGACAGTAAATTTGTTATCAGAGCAGAGCAGACTCCAGGAGATTTCACTGGATCCAAACCCACAGTCATCACTTCCTCCTTTCCTGCCGATTCCTTTATATGTCACTGATATTTCAGCATCTCCACTCCATTCAGCCTCCCAGTAACAGCGTCCAGACAGACTCTCTCCACACAGAACCTGAGGAACCTTCTCAAATCTCTCTGGATGATACGGATACGGCTGCTCCTCTCTCATGTATGTTACCTTTCTGTTCTGCTCAGACAGAGCGAGATAAACATGTGCTGTGTTTGGATCCAGTGTGAGATCACAGGCATCTGAACACAAGAAGAGACGACATTTTTAACAACAACCGTCTCAACATTGAGTGTTTAGACCACAAGCAAACACTATGATTTATGCAGTTTACACATCTTTCCAGAAGTATCACTAAAGAAATGCAAGAAATAGACAACAGATATGGTAGAAAAAGTGTGTGCTTTCCCTAACAACTCAACTCAACTAAAATAAAATAAATAAAAAATAAATTATATATGTATTTGTGTGTGTTTGATCATTGTATAATACATCTTGGGGGATTTTGATACTTATAGCTCGTGTTTATTTGTCTAATATGCACTCTCATAAACACCATGAGCAAAGCAAATCCCTTTTAAATGTTATGTACAGTCTAGCATGATGAATGTTGAGCGTTACATGTAGTCCTGTGAACATAGTCAGATAAAATCAAAAGTTACAAGCATATTGATTTAAAAAAAAACAAATTTTAACCTGCCAATGTAGAATTCTTTACTGACAAAATTCAGAAACACCTAAAATGGTTGACAGGAAAATTGGGTATCATTTGAGTCTGCATGCTACACAAAATCTAAATAGTATATTAATTGGCCAAAAACTATTGAGAAGTTATAAACAAAACAGCCATTTTTCTTATTTCTTGATCTGTAGATGGCGCTGTGTTGAAACTGTCATATACATTGTCAAAATATTGTGAAGATACAGCCTCAATCCCTAATTGGCTAGCCTGGTAATACCAAACTCTGCTACTTCACTTTGCTTCGTAGACAGAGTCTGGAAGGGCATAATTGAAAAGCGTTTTCTTTCTCGCGGGGGGGCGCTTGTCTGAAGTTTAAAATCATTGGTTACCCGTAAGCCAATCACATAACGTTTGGTTATGGCGTGTGTTATGCGCATGCTCAGCCGCATCTAACTTCCACTGTAAACACATGTATGATGCAAAAACAAAACCATCGAGCGAAATACCGGAGTGAACATGGCTGTGAACAACTTTTGCAGATTATGTGAAGTAAATCTACGCATCCACGGTACAATCAGCGTCTACGTCACGGCTCTCAGCCCGCCCTCTGTTCTTTGATTGGCCGGCTGTTTTGAGGCCGGAGGAAAACGGGGAAAACGGTCGCTATCTCAGACTGAGAACAGAAGCGAACTGAAATTGAGCGGAAGTACGAAGTCTGACGTAGTCAGGCTACTACCTGGCATGTTCACTATCAAATTTGTTTTTCATAAAGTTTTGATTTGAACTCCATTGTCTAATGGTCATTTGTGTCAAATTCAGTGAATATGAGTTAAAAGATCTAGAATGAGTTTAAATTGAGATTTAAATTGAGCTAATGGTATATGTGCAGACTGTTCTCTATCTGTGTGCCATATTTCATAACTTTTCCTATGTATGGTTTTATAGGCTACCATAGAGTTCAACAGAACAGAACACTAACAGATATAACAATGGTGTCAATGCACATTTGATGGATGGTCCCTTAAAACAGAGTAGTTGGACATGGACACATACAATTATCGTGTGTATAATACTACTAATAAGTAGTATACAATTATTTTGTGTGCTATGACCAATAAGGTTGAAAACACCCCTTAACTGTGCCTCCAAATGTGCCTTTTTTTTTTTTGTTCATCCATGTTTTTAAATAGCTTGAACACGTAAGTGATTTAAAGCAGTCCTGTACAGATATATTTTTTATAGGTTTAGAGATTGTTTGCCTCTTCACGATGACTCACTTAATTTAGTCCTAATTTGTAAATCGCTTTGGACAAAAGCGTCTGCTAAATGACTAAATGTAAATGTAATGTAAATATATAATGCCATTCTACCCAGCCATTGTGTGTGTGTGTAGACCTACATTTTTTTGGTCCTGATGTAATCCTGATCTCTCCTCCATGATCTATGCTGAAAAACAAACAAAACAACATGTCACATTCGGTTCATATCATACAATATCAATGTATTTGTAAACAAATTATTCGCATACATAACAGAGAAAAAAGTTTTCCTGGTTTAACTGGTACTACATGTTGGTCCCCGACTCTCTGCACACCCAGTTTTCTCTGCTCACTGAGACACAGCCCTGCTCGCACCAGTTGAACACCCTGCATGGAAGCACAAGATCCTCTCCTCCTCTCTTTCTAATTTACTCTTTTAAAATAAAAGGTCCCACTTAATATAAGGGGCAAGTCAAGTCATCTTCTTTTATATAGCGCTTTTAACAATATAGATTGTTGCAAAGCGACTTTACAGTGATAATAGGAAATTAAAGTAACAGAGATTGTTTTGGCTTTACAGCAGCTGTAGAATAGTTATTGTCCAGCTAAAGTTAGTTTTGATTGATTCACTTACGTCGCAACAATCATAAGATATTAACTTATTAACAGTAACACGACACCGTTTTAACAGAAAACTCTTCAGTTCTTTCTGCGCAAACTTTAAAAACGCGAACCTGTGAAAATGCTGATGGCGTGCACATGCGTATTACCAGTTCAGTCTATAGGGAAGCGCGTTTGAATATATGTGCGCAGGCGTGTAGCTTTAACTACGATATACTAAAATTGTAATTAATAATTTGATACAATGCACATATTGTGTACATACAGGTTTTTACATTGTAAAATTATTGACAGCTGTAATTCATTTCTGTAATAACATCTATAAATGTTGATCCACTTTTTACCCCCAAAAGTGTTTTGCAATACAACATCAACACAATAATGAAGCATTCGGATAATGTAGCATTCCCATTTCACTTTACAACTAAATCACAGGCCTGGAACAAAGAGCTCCCTAGCCAACATTTTGCTCGAAGATCTTTATCTATTACCATGCTTGTTAGCATCATGTGACATAGAAGAAACTGGGATTTATTTTTACACAATTAACCTGTCCCAAAATGTATATAGTATATTCCTGCTAGGCTAGGTCTCCTAAACATTAGATCGCTCGCACCTAAGGCAGTTATTGTAAATTAAATGATCACAGATAATACTTTTGATGTACTCTGCCTCATCGAAACCTGGCTTAAACCAAATGATTATTTCGGTCTCAATGAGTCTACTCCAGCAGGCTACTGTTAGAAGCACAAGCCTCATCTGATTGGTCGTGGCGGCGGTGTTGCAACAATTTATAGAGATATTCTTAATGTTAGTCAGAAAACAGGACACAGGTTTAACTCATTTGAAGTGCTTGTGCTAAATGTTACACTCCCAGATATAAGAAAAAAAAAACTTCTATCTCTTGCTTTGGCTACCGTATACAGACCTCCAGGGCCCTATGCTGATTTCATTAAAAAAAATTGCAGATTTTCTCTCAGACCTATTGGTCAACGTTGATAAAGCATTGATTTTTGGAGATTTTAACAATCACGTAGATAATTCAAATGATGCATTACAGATTTACTAAATTAATTTGGGGTCAAGCAAAATGTCCAATCGTTTTAATCATAAATTAGATTTACTTATATCGCATGGAACCAATCCTACTGATAGTGATGATATCACTGATCACTACCTTGTAACTTGAATACTGTGTACGGCTGAAATTTGTCATGTTGCGCCGCGTTATCAGCAAGGTAGAACAATTCTCCTAAATACTATCGATAGATTCACAAATAACCTGCCTGACCTGTCTCAGCTTCTCAGTGTACCCAAACACACAAATGAACTAGAGGAAATGTCTAGCAGTATTTGCAACATTTTCTCTAGTACATTAGAAACTGTTGCTCCGATCAGATAAAAAAAAAGGTTAGAGAGAAAAGTACTGCACCTTGGTACAACAGTATTACTAACGCTATTAAGAGAGAAACTCATAATCTAGAGCGCAAATGGAAACAAACTAACCTAGAGGTCTTTAGAATCGCGTGGAAAGACAGCACTTCCCGTTATAAAAAGGCTTTAAAAGCAGCCAGGGCCGAGCATCTCCGCATAATAATAGAAAATAACCAAAGCAATCCAAGATTTTTATTTAGTGCAGTGGCGAGATTAACAAATAAACAGATATCACCTGAACAAATTATTCCATTACAGTTTAGTAGTAACGACTTTATGAATTTCTTCAATGAGAAAATCGAATGCATCAGAAACACAATTGTAAATTTACTACCTTTGACAGTGTTTTATGATTCAGCCTCAATTATCGCCCCTCAAGAACAATTGCACTGCTTTACAACCATGGGTGAGGAAGAGCTAAATAAATGTATCTCTGCATCTAAACCAACAACATGTTTGATAGATCCAATACCCACTAAATTACTGAAAGAGTTGTTACCTGTAGCAGAAGAGCCTCTTCTCAATATTAGCAACTCGTCTTTATCTCTAGGTCATGTTCCAAGATCGTTCAAGCTGGCAGTTATTAAGCCTCTCATAAAGAAATCACAATTACATCCAAATGAATTCACAAATTACAGACCCATTTCAAATATTCCATTTATGTCTAAAATACCAGAAAAAGTTGTGTCCGCTCAATTAGGCTCTTTTTTTGCCAAATAATGATATATATGAAAAATTTCAGTCTGGATTTAGGCCCCATCATAGCACGGACACTGCACTTGTTAAAATTACAAATGACTTACTTCTAGCTTCTGACCAAGGCTATATCTCTATACAAGTTTTACTTGATCTTAGTGGTGCGTTTGACACTATAGATCATAAAATACTATTAGATCGATTACAAAATTACACTGGTATTCAGGGCTGAGTTTCCCTATAACGTTGTCTCTTAGCGCGCTACAAAGACTCTTAAGGTAAAACTTAACTAAAGGTATACCATTGATAGGCGTGTTCCCCGAACCATACCTTAGCAATCTGCTTAAGATATACCTTCTTAAGTGAGACGTTACCCGGTGCTGTCTGTGGCGATGCTGCAGAATTGGTAAATATCGATGGCTCGAGAATCAATTATTCTCTTGTGCAGGGGCTTTTTTACTGCATTATGTGAGAAAGCGGTGTTCTTTATAAAAGAAGCACTTTAGAAATAGTTGAAATTGCATTTATTAGGACTCATGGGATATTATAAAAAATAATCCAAACTATAATAGCCTATAATAGCCAAGCCGACATATTTTAAAATTGTATCATATATTGCTGCCATAATAACCATTTCAAATTTTTACGCGCTTTCTTCTCTTTCCCATTTTTGTTCGCTGAGGTGGAGCTGCGATGAAATATTGTTCTTGTAAATACTTTCCAGCATTTCAGTAATAAAAGTGTACATCTAACGTACGGTGCTCGGCAGTGATCAAAAAGGATTTAAACAGTGAATTTTGAATCTCTTCTTGTAAACTCAGAGATTTGGATTCAGACGGCAATTAAATCACCACACGACCTGTTTGTTAAAAAAACAGTAGGTACTAATTTGGTCAGGGATTTTTACGCGGGTTGGGTGAGAAAAAACACTGATATTATGGATTCGGACGGCACTAAAACCACCGACTTAGCCCTGTAAATGTTTAAAATACGAGCCCATGAGAGATAATTAGCATCCGAATAGGACTTAACTGACAGTAGCCTATGCTTTCACTTGCCTTTAAAAGCGCTTTTTTATTAAATTAATAATATAATATAGGCTATATAATAATATAATTAAAATTCTAACAACAATCAGTGTAATGACAATTTTATTTTCGCATGAAAACACTTGAATTAGCCTAATTGAACACTCTCTGTGTGTATTAAAACTTCAGAATTATATTCGTATAGACCTGCGACAGTGATAAGGTAAAGCTAAGAGTGGGCCAGACTAACCTTCCGAACATATGACTTACAGAAGGTTTACTTAACTAAGAACGTTTCGGGAAACACGTATTAACGATAAGGTACAGCTTAAGGTGTAACTTAAGAACGACGTAGCGTTAAGAAGGTTTCGGGAAACCCAGCCCTGGGTCAGGTATTAAGGTGGTTTACATCTTATCTAACAGACTGTTACCATTTTGTGTACTTAAATGAGGAAAAACGAAGATTAGGCCCTCTGCTATTTTCAATATATGCTGTCACTTGGTAATATTATAAGAAAACATGGAATTAATTTAAACTGTTATGCCGATAATAATAGTTATATATTTCATCACAACCAGATTAATTATCTAAATTGTCTAAGTTGACAGAATGTGTTAAATATAAAATATTGGATGAGCTGTAATTTTCTTCTTTTAAATTCAGCTAAGACTGAGGCATTACTTATTGGACCAAAAACCTGTAAAAAAAATCTCTTAGAATACAATTTGCATTTGGAAGGATGTACTGTAACTCCATCCTCTAACACTGAGGTCCTGTGATAATATTAGTCCCGTGCGAATCGGCATCTCTGTGATTTGGCGGGTCGTTTATAATTTTTTCAAGGTTTTTGTTTCCTGTGCGCTTTTTTATCCATCTTTCGCGAAGAATGGAGGCTGCGTTGGAGTGTTTTGATAGTATTTTGGATGCTAGGTCATATCGCTATACACCATGATGTGATACAACTATACAATTTGCAGAAAGAGAAAGCTGAAAACCATCAGAAGAGCAAAAACAAAAAGAATGATTAGATGGAGATGGATGACATGTATAGCAGCATGTGGTAAGGAACATTCTTCTGTTTATCATACAGCTAGACCTATAATAACGACAATACATTTCCAAGCACTAGCATATCCGGGAGATAAGTCAGTAAATTCGAGTAAAATCACAGGCTTTGCTTATTCAGATGTGGGATGGGTAACTTCTAAATCACACGACGTCCCCAGATAATACTTATCCAGTGTGAATAGGGCTTTAGACAGTTCCCTCTGATAACAGAACACTCTAAATTGTAATATGGACTCATGCACTTTCTGTAAAGCTGCTTTGAAATATGTGTACTGTGAAAAGCGCTATACTAGGGATGTGCACGAATATTCGAATATTCGATCTGTAATTATTATTCGAAAAATAAAATACTATTCGAATTTAACTTTTTTTCGTACATTTTTTTTCGCAGTTATAATTAAATGCACTCGTGGTGCTGTGGATTGTGTTTAATAATTGGATTTGATCACATAATGTCGTCGTCTGCCTCACGAAGTTTGGAATTACTTCGATGAAAATGATATTACAAAATGGAATAACTTTGAATTAATTATTAATGAAACTGAGTTATCATCATATCACCACCACAATGAGAAATCAAATGAAATCCAAACACCAGTCGACTGAGGAAGCAGCTGTCCATCACTGCATTAACGACTGCAGGTAAGCACAGCTGTACCCCGAGGGAATCGTGATCCAAGATGATATCTTCTGGTAGCAAAATGATTTTGGGACATATGCTTCCTTTAAGTTTCGTTGATGGAGACCGGTTTAAGAACAGCAAACGCAAAGTGCTGTTAGTAACTTCACTTTGCACACTGTGTCTCTGCAACGTCTTTCAGCGCAGCGCGTTTTCTCAATCGAGCATGTGGATATTATTGTTTTTCTCAACATGAATGTGAAACAATAAACACGATAATCATATGCTGACTCGAGTGCATGTAACTTACATTCTGTACGATAACTGCGCAGTCTGCTTTATTAGCGATTTTTTTTCCTTTGCGCTGCTTGAGTTTAAATGCTTTTGTTCTTTATATTTTTTGTTTAAACATATTGTTTAATGTTTTCAACTAAAAGAAAACCTTAAGATATATAGTAAGCTTGTTGTGTATATTGCCTAATGTAAGCTTTGTTCAGAAATGGTGACAAAAACTTAAAAAAATAACTTAAACTTCTTGTTAAATGACATTTAAATAAACAAATATTCGAATATTCGATTTTTATGAACCCGAATATTCGAATACAATATTTTTAGAAAAATGCCCATCCCTACGCTATACAAATAAACGTGAATTTAATTTAATTTAATTACATTAAAGAGAGTACAAATGGACTTGGATAGAGTAACTGCCAAAGTCTGTCATGGGTCAAGATTATACACTCATTGGCCACTTTATTAGGTACACCTGTTAAACTGCTCATTAACACAAAAATCATAAATTAGCTCAGAAAAGATTCAGAAAGCAGTTACTCCAGTCTGCAAGACACAATCCATCAACCGATTCACTATCCTCCACCTGAAAGCTGTCTCATGTGTGAATTGAACTCAGAGCGTGAACTCAGAGCGGAAGTTGGATAGCAATAGCTTTACTCTGGCAACAAGACAATTTACACAGATAAAACACCCTGCCCAGAAGCACATGTATTTCACCCCAATATTTTTAAAGATTATAACAGGCACACACGCAGTATAGTATAATTATTAGTGATAATTATTATCGGTATTAGTGCCATACATACTTAAGAATCTCCAATGTGCAGTTAGGATTGTTCAATGTATCAGAGAGCTTCTTTACTCCTGATTGTCCAAGGTGATTGTAGCTCAGATCCAGCTCTCTCAAGTGTGAGGGGTTTGAACTCAGTGCTGAAGCCAGATAACAGCAGCTTTCCTCTGTCAACATACAGCCAGACAATCTACAAACAAAAAAATAAAGTCAGATAATCTGCAGACATCAGCAGTCAAATAATCTACAAACACATCAATAGTCAGATAATCTACAAACATGCATAAAGTCATATAATCTACATTATATTTGAGCTCCAACCCTAATTAAACACAGCTGAACCAATTAATCAAGGTGTTCAAAATTACTTGAACATAACAGCAAGATGTGTTGGAGCACATTAAAGTCTACAGGAAGGTAGCCCTTCAGGAGCAGGTTTGGCTACCCCTATTTTACAGACACAAATCAAGACAGATAATCTATAGACTCAAACACACATCTACAGTACAATAATCTACAAACACACCCAATCGTCAGATAATCTACAGCAGAGATCTTCAATTCCAACCCTTTTAGGGCCAGTGTCCTGCAGAGAGTAATTAACCCTGTAGCTGCTATATCATGATATTTAAGACAGACTAGTTAAATACCCCTTACTATAGTTAAATATACCTCAGTATCTCCAGCTTACAGTTTGGACTTTTCAGTCCAGCAGAGAGCAGCTTCACTCCTGAATCACAGAGGTCATTGTTACTTAGGTCAAGCTCTCTCAGACAGGAGTTTGATGATTGTAGAGCTGATGCCACAATTTCACAACACTGATCAGTAAGGTTACAGCTTGCCAATCTGAACAATATAACAAAAAACAAAGTGTTTGTGTCAGTTTTCAACCACAGTTTTTCTCAACACCTATTAATTTAACATTAAGTTTAACATTACTGAACATTTAGTTTACTCTGAATTTAATAGCATAGTGAAAAAGAAAATGAAACCACAACAAAACAAAATAAATCTGTGAAGGTATCAGCTCCCATGACATCATGCTTGTGCTCACTTGTATCACATTTGTTTACAGTATTTAAACATATATTTTTTAGATAATTACACTCACAGAGCTTTCCGGCAGTTCCTAACAGCAGGTACCAGCCTCTGCTGACCATCTCTTGATTTTATGTTATACTTTCCAAGATCTAACACATCCAGCACCTCCGCTGACATCAAAATCATATTTGCCAAAGTTGAACATTGTACAAGAGAAAGTTTTTTACTTGTTTCAGAGATTAAAAAAGTCTTCATTTCTTCAAAAAGAGAATTGTCCTTCATTTCAATCAAGCAGTGTGAGAGATTCATCCATCGTTCAGGACTGACTTTCTTTTTTTGAACTTGCTTGATGTGTTGGATCACTTTCTCAATGCTTTCTGAACTGTTCTCTTTATGTGTCAGTAGATCTTGTAAGAGTCTCTGATTGGACTCCAGAGAGATTCCCAGCAGAAACCGTAGAAAAAGATCGAGGTGTCCATTTTTACTGTCGAGGGCTTTATTTATTACTCCTTTCAGAAGTACATCCAGATGAAGATTCTCATGCTGAGTTTTGGACTTTCCTCTCAGAAACAATCTCAGAACCTCACTGTTATTGTGTAAATATGAAACAAACATGAAAAATGCTGCCAAAAACTCTTGAAAGCTCAAATGTAAGAAGCTGTAGACTTTCCTCTGATGAATCACAGATTCCTCCTTAAAGATCTCAGTACAAATCCCAGAATACACTGAGGTATCAGTGACGTCTATGCCGCTCTCAATCAGGTCCTCCTCATAGAACATCACATTGCCCTTCATCAGCTGTTTGAAAGCCAGTTCTGCAAGTTTCACAATCCCTTCTCTGCTGGACTGCAGAAGTTTCTCTGGATCTCTCTCTTCATACTTCTGATTCCTCATGTTGATCTGAATCAGCAGGAAGTGGATGTACATTTCAGTCAGAGTTTGAGGGATTTCTGCACTCAGATCTTCTTTCAGGTGCTTTTGAAGCACAGTGGAGGAGATCCAGCAGAAGACGGGTATGTGGCACATGATGTGGAGGCTTCTTGCACTTCTGATGTGTGAAATAATTTTGCTGGCTTGATGCTCGTCACTGATTCTCTTCCTGAAATATTCCTCCTTCTGTGGGTCATTGAATCCTTGAATGTCTGTCACACGGTTGATGTATTTGGAGGGGATCTGATTGGCTGCTGCTGGTCTGGTGGTGATCCAGATGAGAGCCGAGGGAAGCAGATCTCCTTTCATGAGGTTAGACATCAACACACCCACTGATGAAGTCTCAGTCACATCAGAAACTTTCTGAGCATCTGAAAACCTCAGTTTAATTCTACTTTCATCCAGACCATCAAAGATGAACAAAACTTTACACTCCTCATAAATCTTTGAGTCCAGATCTTGAAGTTCAGGATGAAAGTCCAGCAGAAGTTTGTGAAGACTGTACTGATCATCTTGAATCAAGTTCAGCTCTCGAAATGGAAGCACAAACATGAAATCTACATCCTGATTGGCGTTTCCCTCTGCCCAGTCCAGAATGAACTTCTGCACAGAGACGGTTTTTCCAATTCCAGCAATGCCTTTGGTAAGAACAGCCTTTATTTTGTCTTTCTCCTCGTATCCTGGTTCAGGTGAAGCTTTAAATATGTCATTGCAATTGATTGGAGTGTCTTGTGTACTGGGTATTTCCATCTGTAAAACCTCATGTTCTTCATTCACCCCTTCACTCTCTCCCTTTATGATGTAGAGCTGTGTGTAGATCCTGTTCAGGAGGGTTTCATTCTCTTGTTGTTTGATTCCCTCAAATAACCTCACATAACTGTTCTTCATTTTAGTTTTGTGTTGTGTTTTGACACTCTGCATTTCATCATCTATTGGTTGTTGAGAATCCTGCTGTAGGTCGCTAGTCTCCTCCAACAGTTCTGCTTCTGTGTAACAATAAGAACCAGCAGAAGTGGATCCTCCTGTGACATTTTTAAAAAAAGGACGATTTCTAGATCTCTTTCTGCATCGAGGACAGTCAAAGTATTTTGATGGACGGAACAAATCCCAGTGGCGGTTGATGCAGTTTTTGCAAAATCTGTGCCCACAGTTGATAGAGACTGGATCTTTCAGAACCTGCTTACAAACTCCACATTTTGAGTCCACATCCTTCTCCACACTGGAAATATAGGAGAGAGAGAGAAAAAAAAAAAAGAAGTTTTTATTGTGCCCATGAATCTGCAAATGCACCTCGTTCGCTATCACGGTGAACTACTCTCAGGTGATAATGAGGGCAAACCAAGTCAGCCGACAATCACTACTGCGTTCAAAGCAATGTTCATGCACTTTTATCTGTCTAGATGTACAGTGTTTACATTTAAGACCAGGAGGCAGTGAGTTATTAAGCAAATGCATATTTCTTTGCACAATGTTGGAAATGTTGGCATTAATAAATGCATAAAATTTCCTTATTTCCTTATTCCTTCTTTTTCTTGTCAGTCACATATATCGTGATATATCGTTGATGAAATTTCTTCCAATATATTGAATATCGTAGATATCGCGAATCGTGATATTATCATATCGTGGACCACATATCGCCACAGAATTGAATATATATAAATAAATGTAATTTATTCCTGTGATCAAAGATGCATTTTCATTACAATCATCATTATTCTAGTCTTCAGTGTCACATGATCCTTCAAAAATCATTCTAATATGATGATTTGCTGCTCAAGAAACATGTAGTATTATTATCAATGTTAAAAACAGTTGTGTAATTTTTTTTTCAGGATTCTTTGATGAATAGAAAGTTAAAATAACACCATTTAGCTTAAATAGATAGCTTTTGTAACATTAAGTGTCTTTACTGTCACTTTTGAACAGTTTAATGCATCCTTGCTAAATATATGTATTAAATTATTTAAAATTATTTTATCTTACTGAAACTTACTGACCCCAAACTTTTGAACGGTAGTCTATAATGTTACAAAGGTTTTCTATTTCAGATAAAAGCTGTTCTTTGAAAATTCCAATTCATCAATGCCAAGGGTCCTCAAATCCTGTCCTAATGGGCCCACTGCCATGCAGAGTTTAGCTCAAGCCCTGAACAAACTCGCCTACCTGTAATTGTCTAGTTACTCCAAAGTCCTTCATTAGCTTGCTCAGGTGTTTTTGATTAAGGATGGAGCTAAAGCTGAAGCTTTGGAGAGCCCTTTGCCAACAAATTTTAGGTCAAATCCAAATCCAGTCAAATACAATCTATGAATTGATTTCATAGATTTGGGCACCAAGTTGTCTGAAGAAAAATGGGAACATATTCTGATCTTTTTCATTCGTCATCAATATGTGCAAGACACAGCTTGTTACAATGCAGGACTTTACATATGATCTATTACACTAATGGCAAACATACTAGTGGCGAGTCTCATACATATGTTATGGGAATGTCCAAAACCATTATTATTGGACTAAAATATTTAAAACATTGCAGGACGCCTTTAATATAATCCTTGATCCAAATACACTGTCAGCTGTCTTTGGAGTATCATTTGAAATTCATTTTCAAGCATCACTGAGACTTCATTAGCTACACATCTCATTATTTTAAAGTGGAAGTATGTATCACCCCCTACATTTAATATGCGGATTATAGAGGTACTTGAAGCTTGGAAAAGTTTAATTTACACTCACAGTTTTCATTAAAAGGTTCATGAAAAAACACTGACATTATGGATTCGGACAGCAATAAAATCACAGACTTACCACTGTAAATGTTTAAAATACCGTACCAACCCATGAGAAACAATAAGCGTCCGAATATGACTTAACTGACAGTATGCTTTCACTGGCCATTGAAAGCGCTCCGCAGATGGCACCATCTTTTAGAACAACTATTTGCTGTATCGCTGCCATAGTTTGAGCAAACTCCACACCACAATCATTCCTTTTAAAGGGAAACCCCGACTTTTTGGGACATTGGCTTATTCACCATATCCCCCAGAGTTAGATAAGTCCATACATACCATTTTCATCTCCGTGCGTGCCGTAACTCTGTCTGACGCACCCACCGCTAGCCTAGCTTAGCACAAAGACTGGAGGTAAACGGCTCCATCTACCATACTGCCTAGAGCCCTGCATGGGGCAAAACATCCAGCCCTAACCGAGACCTGGCCCGTGGTGTTCAAACCCTAATCCGGCCCCAGCCCGAAAACGTCTGCAATTTTTCAGCCCGAACCCGACCCAAGAGACACACACATACACACACGCTACATGGACAATTGTATTATAGGCCTCAAACATAACTCCCACCACCGACAATTATGCCCACAAATATTAATATAGACTGTCCATTACAGAGAAGCATAAGCATGCAGTAGAGAATATTATATAGCCAAATGTGATCCAGCAGGAAATAAAGATTTACGGCCTACCTTTTTTTGATGTCAAGTAACTTTACTGAAGAACAACGTTTCAAAGAACTCTTATCGCCAACTGGGTAACGTTAAATAATAATAAAAAATAAAAAAAATAAAAGAAATCCGTTGAACTAAGTAGGCTCATTCACTGTTTATTCGCGAGTGTTGTGAAGAAAAAGAATAGCATCCACTGTTGAAGGCTTCAGGCTCATTGTTTGTTGTGGTAATCAAATCAAAACTCTTTCAAAATGCAGCTTTTCCTGAAGTATTGGGAACTTTTAGTAACTCCCCACGCTCCAACCCTGATGCTCTGCATGGTCAACTGTCACCTAATTGCACGCATGTCGTGTTACTCGCGTGATCGCATATTGCGTTGCATATTTATAATATTATCAATATAACAATATTTTACTACAGTAGCCAACAAGAATAGCATGTATATTATGGGCACGATGAAAGGAGAAAAGCTAAATGAGCCTGAGTCCGACCAAAGCCCAACCTGTAAAAAAAACTGCTCCCAATAAGTGACAAAATAACGCCAACATTTTCCTATTTACATGTTGTGATTTGTATAGTCACAGCGTGTACAAATAACATGGTCACATATTCTCAGAAGGCGAAGCACTGCTACTTCTGCATTAGTCAATTAATTGTTATAAGTTGGCTTTCATTGTCGATGCCTTTTGTCAGTTATAGTTTTTTATTTATTTATGTCTACTTTTTAAAACATATTTAAACATATTTAATATTTTGAGGAGCTACTTTAGAATATTTTAACAGGAACGGAGCACTAGTGGAAACTCATTTTAGTTACATCTAATGCAATAAATGTAACTTCTGTTGTTGCTTGCTTTCACTGCAGCAATAAAATCATGTGTCTTTTATCAAAAGAGGCCAGTAGTCTAAAGAATTTATGAAATTAAAACCCTTCAAGTTTTTAAATCACCAAATGGAGTTTGAATGTCACCTAGCGGCCATATTGGCTACTGCGCCTAAAACTCCCAGAGCATTGATAGTTTGGGATGTGATGGATTTGGCTTGCTTTACCAACTGAACCAATCATATTGATAGAAGATGACATGAGTTAAGTCACGAGTTAGTCACTTAATCTTATTTGGGGAGCAATATAGGGGAGCAAGTTATAGTAAAGGAACCAAGTTAGTTAGGGGAACAAGTAAGAGATAGGGGATGTCGATTGTAGACGAGACCCAGGTACTTAGTTAGGTTTGGGGAAAAATCTACCACAGGGACAAATTTGATAGAACACTTGGGTTAGATTTACTGCGATGACTTGCAGTTTTAGGTGCCCAGGCACAGGATTTATATTAATAGAAAATACAAATAAATGTAAAGCAGCAAATTAAGTTCAGCAACCACTTAAGTTTGGATATGTAATTTTCCAGTCTATGTTTAAGAATAGGATCACCAGGTGAGAGGCTAATGAGGCTAACTAGTTATCTGGATTCCAAGACCATCATCTATAAATATGTTCAATTTGGATACATATTTTATACAGCCTTTTTTACCCTTTGTTTTAACAACTATTTGTGCACCCATACACACACTTGTGTTTATGTGTGTTATTGCCAGTGTTGTAGTTTTTAGGGGCGATGAATATAGTATAATATCTAGTATAGGGCACCAACAGAATCTGGACCAGCCCTGAACTTCATGATACTCACACAGGGTCAGAGGTCACAGCAGGTCCATCACTGAGATTAGGGGGATCCATCATGGAGTTGTTACTCTTCATAGACACACAGCTGGATACTGAAGATGGTCCATCACTGAGATTAGGGTGAATACCCATTGAGTTGTTACTCTTCATAGACACACAGCTGGATACTGAAGATGGTCCATCACTGAGATTAGGGTGAATACCCATTGAGTTGTTACTCTTCATAGACACACAGCTGGATACTGAAGATGGTCCATCACTGAGATTAGGGGGATCCATCATGGAGTTGTTACTCTTCATAGACACACAGCTGGATACTGAAGATGGTCCATCACTGAGATTAGGATGAATACCCATTGAGTTGTTACTCTTCATAGACACACAGCTGGATACTGAAGATGGTCCATCACTGAGATTAGGGTGAATACCCATTGAGTTGTTACTCTTCATAGACACACAGCTGGATACTGAAGATGGTCCATCACTGAGATTAAGGGGATCCATCATGGAGTTGTTACTCTTCATAGACACACAGCTGGATACTGAAGATGGTCCATCACTGAGATTAGGATGAATACCCATTGAGTTGTTACTCTTCATAGACACACAGCTGGATACTGGAGATGCTGCTCTCTGAGTGCGAACAGACGCCTCCTCCCCTCTCTCCTCACACACACTCATTTTACAGGTATGGTTCTCCTCCTCTCTCTTGTCAAGCACACTCATTTTACAGGAAGTTTGCTCCTTCTCTTCCTCCTTGATGAGAGACTTTTCAGACCTGTATGTGGACACAGAAAACATGCACAAAACACAACTGAATTGTGTCACATTTTATTTAAATGGCATTTATTTCACTATAACTTAATGTCAACAGTCTTTCTCCAGTTACTGTAAATAATGTTGGTTTGTAGAGCAACATGCCACCACTTTCAAACACAGCAGCCTCGTTTAAACACTGGATTCACCTTCACTTCTGAACTTCTGACACTGCTGAACTCTTGGAGATGTTTTTCACAATCCGTTTTTCGTCTGGCATTAAAGGAACACGCAAACTTTTTGGGACTTTAGCTTATTCACCGTATCCCCCAGAGTTAGATAAGTCCATACATACCATTTTCATCTCCGTGCGTGCCGTAACTCTGTCTGACGCACCCGCAGAAGTAGCAGTGCTTCGCCTTCTGAGAATATAGTTCCCAGTATGTATACGGTTAGAAGATGGCTGTGTCTCATGTGACCTTGTTATTTGTACACGCTGTGACTCTACAAATCACAATGTAAATTACACTCTACCTATGTAAATAGGAAAATGTTGGCGTTATTTTGTCACTTATTGGGAGCAGTATGCTAGCTGGAGCCATTTACCTCCAGTCTTTGTGCTAAGCTAGGCTAGCGGTGGGTGCGTCAGACAGAGTTACGGCACGCACGGAGATGAGAAGGGTATGTATGGACTAGTGTTGCACGATATACCGGTACTAGAAAGGTATCGCGATACCCTGCTATTAAAACGATACGATATTAACTTTTATTAGTACCGGTACTTTAAGAGTGACAGTACTCTAAATAACAAGAGCAGTATTTCTTAATTTGCGTAGCTGTGTGACAGCAGGAGTCAGGACGTGTACATTCACTAAATAACGGAAGCAGAACAGTGTAATATATATACGCGCAGCACTTGACAAAGAAACTTGCATGCGTGAGAAAATAAAGCGCGGGACGTGCTCGCGTTGCCGGGCTCAGACCTGAAGCGCGCGCACAAGTATGGGATCAAATTCCCGCCAAATATATAGCGGTCACGTATCAAAAAATAATAAGCGTGAATCAAAAATTTAAAAACGCATGTAAAAATATATTGCACAAACTGAAAAAAAGAATGCAAAATGATCAGAATAGCAAACAACGTGGTCACGGATCAAAATATAATAAGCGTGAATCAAGAAATAACAAGCATGAATAAAAACTTTAAACACATTAAAAGTTATTTTGCACAAAACTTAAACTTATGGTCATGCTTTCTTAAAAAGTATGTTTTCCTTGGTTTTATTACTGTGTACTTTGTGCTTTCTTGCATTTTCTGCTCATATTTTACTCTTTTGTACGCTTGTGCTGTTTTTCTCTTCGCTCTTCTTTCTATGTTCTGCGCTTGCTTTCCCAAATGTTGCAGTTCGAGTTTCATGTAAATTAGGGCGGGCTTAAGTGTCACCATTGGTCCACTAGTTCTAGATTGACAGCTACTCCTCTAGCCAATCAATCGAAGAGGGGAGTTGACGTCATACCAATGCGACTCGTGGCCATATTCTTATGTATCCCTACATTCATTCTACATTCAGAAACAGAACATAAATTACAAAAAAACAAACAAAAAAAACAATTATAATAAACAATATCATTCTGTACTGTCTATTGCAGGCAGCCCTTTTCTTTTAACTTTTTTTGGTCATATTTGTGTAATGAAAGAGATTTCTCAATGAGAAATGAATTAACCAGCCTTCTGATTTGTAGTGAACATACAAACTGTAGTGATAATTTTACACAGGATAGTTTTATAAACTTTCGTCGGAGACAACTGGGATTCACTGATAATCCGCTGTTACTGGTGAATGGGGCCGAACCGACTATCTCCCGCCTCGGCCTTCATCCTCCCGTCGCTCCGACAACTGGTGCCATCATCGGCAGTGCGTGCCCGCGAGTCAACTTTCCTGCGGATGGGCGTGGTTTCAGCGCAGCCAGCGGACACGCCCCCAGCGTTTGAGAGCAGAGACTACTGCTTATTTTTTCAAGATTTTGTTAGCTTATTTTATTTACTTGGCGGTTTTTTTATCATTCAAATTTGGCTGGGTGGCTAATAACACATTTTTCTGTGACAAACTCAGAACACATACTTAATTTTGACTTTACAGGGACTTTAATTACCCTCAAATCTATATGATTTTCTTATGAATGTTGGGAACCTAACATCATTGGTGCCCATCAATTCAATTAAATTCAATCAACTTTATTGATCCCAAGGGGCAATTTGTTAAGAGCAGCATGTATACAACAGTACATAACACAAATCACACACATTATTCGCAACATATAACCGTCAATCAATATGTGCACTTTTTTCCTCTTTTTTCCCTTAATTTCCTCTTTCCTCTTAAGATGGTCATCAAAAACAGTGCCCAAGTATTTATATGATGAGACAATTTCCTCCTTTACATTATGTATGATGCTCTCAGAAGCAGTATCTCTATATCGCCCAAAGTCAATAATTAATTCTTTGGTTTTAGATACATTTAAATCAAGGCAATGGTTATCACACCATGAAATCAGAGATGGCAGAAGTACACACATCCTTCACTCAAGTAGAAGTATAGATACTCATGTTTAACGAGAGGTAAAAGTTAATATACGGACTACACTTTTTTACTCACGTTAGAGTAAAGAGGTATGAGAAATTCTGAAACCACGACCAATACTATCTGTTGTATGGCCATCACATAAAAAAAGGTTTAAATCCTTAAGCTTGAGCTGTGCAAAATAATTAAAAGTTCTATCTTGAACTGCACCTTCACTTCCATTTTGTTTTTCAGTCTCTAATTATTCCCTGATCTCTCTCTCTCTCTCTCTCTCTCTCTGTGTATGTTTACTTTTTTGCTAATTTTCTTGTACCTGTCACTTCTTCATCAGCAGGTCTACAGTTATGAACAGAACTGTCTCCACCTTGTTGCAAAACAACCACTTCAATGTAATTTGTTTGCACTTAATATACATTTATTTTTGTTAAATTTAAATTATTACATTACGACCATGTGTTTTTGTTTTATCTTAAAATGACTTAAATACTCTAGAACAAAACTATATTTTTCTAAATTACTTAAGTCATAAACTACATCATGGCTATATCTTTATAGAAAAATCCTAATACTGAACATGTCATTTTAATATATATTTCTGTAATTTTAATATATATATTTTAATTAACATTTTAATGACACTATATTATTGAACAAAAATTAATTATTTTATTTATCAAAATAAACAGAAAATAGTGCAAACATTTTATTTTAGCTTTAGTATTTGGATCAATACTGTCTTTTGCACCATGCTGGCTTTACCCTGTGTGTATATGGGGTAAAAGGCTCTCTTCCCCATCTCATACATAAGATTTAAAAAAACTAAAAATAAAAACTTTTATTATTTATGTTCACACAAAATCACTGTTCAATACAAACATATATTTTTCTCTGCAATTATACACTATGGGAGTAGTGAAAAGCTATTTCTTTCTTACGGTGTGCCTTTAGCCCAGTTGTACCCTATAGTACCTTATCTGGTTTTCGAGACTCCACCCACTGGAACAGTTTTTCACAGAATATTACACAACACAGATATTCATGCACGAGCGCTAGGTCCGCGCGGGCACGCACACACACACACACACACACACACACACACACACACACACACTGGGTCATTCAATTAAAACAGATAGGCGGCCTACTCAGTTTCTTCTAACCTGAATAATCACAGCACAGCCATTGTCTTTATCTTATGTGTATGGTGATATTTTTCTGACGACGGCTTGATTATAAATGAGGGTTAATAGTGCAGATTACCAGTTTGGAAAGGAGAGCTGCATGTATGGGCATGCATAGTTTCATATTCATCCCGTTGGTATTTTACGCACAAATCTAATCCACTGACAGCAGCTGAGAGTCAGTCGGGTTTTATTAGTGCATAACACCACATTTTTTGTGATGATACATTATTATAATGTGTGTAATATCCAGATTTTTCCAAAATTATAAAGAAGCCTCAAACTCCAACATTTTTTGGAAACGGGGAAACTTCAGTTTATTTTCACTTGATTTGAATAGTGAGCCAGAGATGCAACACTTTGAAAATTAGGTAAAAGAAAACGAAAGTGCCATCGACGAAATGTGTTAGTAAACAGTAAACTCATCTCTCTCTCTTTCTCTCTCTCTCTCTCTCTCTCTCTCTCTCTCTCTCTCTCTCTCTCTCTCTCTCTCTCTCGCGTAAGAGACAAATCTGTAACTTTGAATCAAATTCATTATTATAAGGAATCTCTCAACCAATATCTCAGAAGTGTATATTAAATACATTATTTGAAAAACGTTAGAGCTCTATTAATTATTTGTACCTGAATCCTCAGCATCTTGATCGACTTTGATAGTAAAATAGGCTGTAACATAGGCTATAAAATAGGCTTTGATAGTAAAATAGGCTATAACCTATACACACATATATAACATAACGTCAATGATGTTGTCATATAAATGTGTCGGCTTTAGATGTGTGTATGAGAAGGACATGCTGAACTTACCAGTGAGAATGACGGCACTTGTCAGCTTTGGTTTACAGCAGAATGAAATGGCGCCTGAAACTTGTTGTTAAAACTTTTAGGTTTCGATTTCGGTCTTCTTCTGTTTTTGTTTCGGCGCATTTCATTCAGTGTGCACATCGCCACCTACTGTGCTGTTGTGTAATCAAGATCGTTTTCTTTTCTTTGTTCCCCATTTTCTAAAATAAATAAAATAGACTACCGGTACTACTAAACTGACACTGTAAAAGAACAATGTATCCTACTTGATCTCTATTGAACTCAAATCTCAATAAATATTTAAAATTCTTCCCCCTCTTGCCATTTTTGTTTACATTTATTACTTTCTCATAACACCATACAAATGTGCTCTACTGTTTCTTTCTCCCCACATAAATCAACATTGTATGTACTTTAGTTAAAAACATAGTTCTATCTCACAGAGTCATTGATGTCATTTCTTGACCAGTAAGAATTACCTCAGATTGCATAGGCTATATGAGTTTCTTCTGTGCCTAAAGCAAATCCACTTTTAGTTTTCTGTCTTGAATGCATCCACATAAGAGACAACATATAAGAAAACTAATCCAATTTCCAAAGATTGTCTCTTTGTTAGATGTATGTGTAGCCGCTTGAACAGCAGAAGTGTGTCAGGAAAGGAGCAAAGCCTAGTTTTGATAGGTCATCTTTTATGCATGTATTCATGTACGTAACCATACTAGTAAAAACAGTTTAACATTGGCTGACAGTTTTAATGTTCGTAAAAAACATCCATTTATGCTCCCTTAATCATATATTAGTCAATATGATTTCCAGAACATTAAACACCATGTATATTTTATGGAAGCTCGTTTCCGCCACAGAATAAAACATTTTGAAAGATAATTGCGACTTTTTTTTAATCTCACAATTCTGAGTTTATAACACGCCATTACAAGTTTATATCTCGCGATTCTGACATCTTTTCTCAGAATTTTGATATAAAGTCACAATTGCGATTTATAAAGTCCAATTCTAAGGAAAAACGGCTTTTAACGCGCAATTCTGACTTTATATCTCCCAATTGCGTGATATAAACATGCAATTCTGAGAAAGTTTATTTCTCGCAATTCCGAGTTTCTCTCACAATTCCGACTTTATAACACCCAATTGTAACTTTATATCACGCAGAGAGAGAGAGAGAGAGAGAGAGGGAGAGGGAGAGAGAGAGGGAGAGGGAGAGGGAGAGAGAGAGGGAGAGGGAGAGAGAGAAGAGGGAGAAACTAGTTGGGTTTTACACATCCCACATATACAGGACATTGTAAAAAAAAATGAGAGGAAACATGAAAATATGTAATGTAAAAATAATATTGAAAAAAATAATGGGGCAAAAAAACAAACATTCATCTGCTTCATGAGGCTCAAGCAGAATGTGATCACATGATGGGTCTCCACTTGTTACATGCTGAAAAGATTTTGGCTGCAGAAGCAATCATTGCTACACTTGCACTGGTCAACCCCAACCGTCCAGCCCTGACACTTGATGAATGGGACAGAATTAAAGATGTGTGAAAGATTTTCTCAGGGATGATTTTGCACATGTCCTACTTTTCACAACAGTGGTAGAGGATGAGTCACTGCAGTACACGTTCAACTTTGACGGCATCGTAGTGTTGTCAGATGTGTCGTGCTTAAACACTGCGCTATCTTTTTTTCGGGAAGGTCGATCCATCTAAGATCAGTAACCACTGGCACATCCTCAAAAAACATCTGGATCTTACACGTTACACTGCAGCGGGGGTTAGTGCGTTAAACGGTAGGTACCGCGTTGGCCTTTGTGGATGGTGGTTAAGTTGTGTCCCTGCCAATCCCAACAGTGCACACTCCATGTTTCGAAGTGAGCTTGTGTTTAAAGCCCAAGCCTCATCAATGCAGTGTTTCAGAATTTTTCTGAAAGGTTGAAGACTCTTCCTCCTCAGGAATTAGAAAGGCCTACCATAATGAGAAATGACTTGAGTAACTTGGGGAGGATGAATTTCCTTGTTGCCGACCAGAAGGTCTTTCTTAACTTGTTTATGCAGTCCATGTTGGCTGTTAATACTGATCTTAAACATGGCAAATGACATGATCCAAGTTTGGTCAGAAGAATGAACAGTGGTTTGACCTGGTGGACAGCGAAGGTATCACGAAGGTGTCCTACCACGTCGCTTGTAACATCCATCCGTCGATCTCTTATGGTCTCGGTGTGGACTGCAGGAGGTGGTTGGTTTGCGTGGGAGCTTGTTTTCCCTTTTCTCCATGTATAAAACCGCCAACTTCCAGAGCAACCATGACCACCTGCCCATGGATGCGGACGTAAGGCTTACCCAGGCTGTACGCCATGACAGCTGCAAAGTTAACTTCATGCATCTGTATGCTGTCACCCCACATTGCCATGTGAAACATCCAGTCAGCAGGATCATTACAATGTGTGACCTCCATATCGAGAAGCACCAGAAGATGCTTGTCCTGATGGCAAAGAGGTATGTGGAGCATGCCGACGATCTAGCCCGCAAGTCATACACAAGTACCTACGCGAGGTTGTAGTGTGTCTTTTTGGTGCGTCCTAGCGGTATTTTTCATACAGCCCATAATGGACCATCTCCTGGAAACGGTTTCAATGCTCGTGCCATTTCGGGACAACGACAGTGGATTAGGTCTGCGACATGTGGTTCAGCCAGTAGCCAGGCTGCACAATATCAGTATCAGCCGATATATATATTCATTTGTAATGTTATCGTTATCGAACTGATAAGAAAATTTGGCCAATATATTAAAGCCGATAAATAATGGATTATTTCCTTTAGCTGAGACGCTTCAGATGCGCGCTGGCTGCCAGGATATGATGAAACGTGATTAGAATCACTTCAAAAAGGAAAATACAGTAAAGTACAACATGTGCAGCACAAATCTGTCATATAGGCTTCATAACTTTATAATGAGAACACGACTGTAAAAGGATGTTGTGAATTCTTTGTTCGCCCGTGTTTCAACACGTTGTTACAGGAAGAGCGGAGTTACACCTTCATAACTATAAGTTCGCTTGTGCATTCGCAGCCTTTTGTTTTGTGCAATTGTAAGTGGTAATATTATGTTTATTTTGTGTATGTATAACTGATTTATTTCATATAGGATGTGTTTGGTTAAGGATTAATGCTATAATAAAGCACATATTTATGCACAACATTAAAGCAACACCAAGTAACTTTTGCTCTCGGGGTCCCCCTACAGTTGGGAAACAGTATTGTCTTCTACTACTGTCGTAAAATCTGTCATGGTAACACCAGGGGATACACGTGCATTTGTTGACAAGCCGAAACCCCCGAACTATGCAGAAGGAGTTCTCACGTCTTGGGCAGACTGCGTTGCGTGTGAAATGTCTTCATCCCAGGTACAGTGGCATATATTTCAGCATGTCATATGAATATAATTTCATGGGTTTTATTTTTTTTCAAATGCCAAAAGATCGCGAAGCTCACGTTTACAAGCCAGCATCATTATAGTAGCCTATTGGCTACTGTTTTACAGAATGCTAATTCAATTCAATGTTTGTGTGGTAGGTAATAGCCATATATCGTCAATATTATAATATCAAGCTACCATAGATGAATCTGCAAAGTTGAAAAATCAACTTGCATTATAGCCTGAGGCAAGACACTTTCACCAGAAAAATAAATAAACAAACATGACTATCAGCCTGCAGTCATTAGGCTACTTAGCCTAAAAGATGATTTTGTCCGTCTAATCATGTATTATTTACTTGCAAGAATGTAGCCCTACCAAACTTGTACACACCGTTTAGACATAGGCTTACTTCTGACTTTTTTTTTTTGTCCGTTGCTGCTTTGGCCATGACAAAAACATACGCACGAAAGCCGGAAAACAAACGCTGGTTGGCCTCTCACGTACGAATTTGAGGAAGTGGCGTATGCCGTAAAGCAGTCGAATTTTGAAGTTCTTTTTCTGCTCGGGTTACTACCCGAACCCCGAAGTTACGTAGTGCCAGTAAAAGCGATACAGACCCCGTCAGGCTATGGCAGACGTGTCATTCAACCTATTGTGAGTCGATGTACCATCACAAGGGTCTTGGAAATATATTATGAAGGTTGAAAAAATACATAGTGTTGCTTTAATAACTATGTTTGGGACTGTCATATACATGACATTATAATGAGAACACAATAAAACATAGTAAATGCTCTAGGTTCAGTTGCAGTGTTTCAGCGTGTTATGGGAAGAGCGCATCCACAAAAGGAGTTACACATTATGACTAGACCGTAACTCACTTCAAGTTCACGTAAACATTCAACGTCATTTTGTGAAGATATAATTTGTAATATTACGTTTATGTTGTATAAACACCTGTTTAAACTCACATTTCATCGAGTTAATAATCCCGTAAACAAAGCGCTTTAGTTTCCTGGTGTTCATTCAGCTCTTCAGATTTAGCGCAACAGTAATATTCATTTCAAGTTGTTTCTTTTTCCAAAACATTAATGTATTATGAATAATAACATTTTCACCAACAACATGGTTTGATTAAAATAATTTCATTATATTCTGTGCGGATGCTATTCCATTTTATTTATCCATGCCACATGCATTTTGTTGTCCAATGACTTATTTGCATTATTTTATTTATTTGAAAGGCAATAGCTTTTTTTAAAGGAAAGTTGGCGCTAGGTTGGCGAAAATATAATTATTTTATAATTATTTTTAATAATAAAATATAAAAAAAATATATTTTAATATTTAAAATTAATTTTAAATCTCACACTGGTTCACTATAGGCTACTGTACTGTATATGTTTGATTTATGTTGAAGTGTTTGGGACATGGCTTTTAATTGTGAGACTTTTCTTTTTGTAATGAGGCTCTTAAAAATGATATAAGTTTAGATTTATCAGCCAGTAATATCGGTAACCCGCTTTAAAATATAAATAATTATCGTTATGGTATGCTAGAGGGGAATCCCTAAAGGGGTTTGCAGAACTTTGCACACTGGATGAGAAGCGCCACATCTTTACAATAAAAATATTTCAGAATCCTGCATTAAAATGGTCCCAAATCTTGGTTTAACTTACATAAAAACTTCATTCTAGTCTGTACAAGTGTACATTTTACATCCTAGTCTGTCAGATTATTCATTTTAATATTTGAAACAGTGCTTATAGTATAAGTTAGATTCCAGATATATAATATATTCTTTTAAGATACATTTTTGATTTAGAATAATCTGGATCACGATTCTGAAAACAAAACTTAATAAGTCATTTACTTGAGATTCTTACAAAATGTTTATTTATTTGTCTAAAATGTTGTAAATGAGTATTACATTTAAATTAATTCATTATGTAAAATTCATTTGAAATTAATGAATGAAGATTAGTGGCAGCGCAAAAGCAGGTTTAGGTATTCCGGTGTGATCGTAATGTCACAGGTTCAATAGACAGCAGAATAATTGTCATTTAGGTATAAGATCGTGTGCGTGTTTGAATCGAGATCTCCATATTTTAAGGATTAATCCTGCATACATTTGGGCCTATAACCTTCATATTTTTGTATGTCACATTTATACCAGACGTCAAAAGTAACCAAGGCACGGGCGTCCCCAGAATTCTTGTTTTTTTTCCCCCCTTTTATTGAGGGTATTTTTATTTATTTATAAATAAACAAAAAGGTGCTGTTTTCTAATTTTTCTACTTTCAAAATAAATGAAAAAATAACAAATTAACAAATGACACATGGATTATGTCTGAATCGAGATTGTAATGTTCACTGCAGTCTATGCTGTTTAATTTATAATCTTGTCATTTCACAGAAAGACTGAAGTTTAACTAATATATCACAGCAATCACTCAATAGCAAAGGAGGTGGTCATGCGTGGCCACAGCAGTCCATCTGTACAAAAGAAAAGAAAAAGCCTCAAGACAAAGTATAAAGAAGTTAACAAAGAAACAGGAAGGTAGACAGTCAGATTTGGACAACATTCAAGTAGTTTTGTGTACATAGTCTTAATTTTACACAGAAACATATTTGCTGGTGCAATTTTAAATTTAAAACTCTTTCCACACAATAAACACTAATAGGGTCTCACATCAGCATGACTTTTTAGGTGTATCTGTAAGTGAAATGATGGCAAAAGCATTATTTTTATTACACTGATCATCACAATTCAATTGTCTTTCCCCAGAGTGAAGTCGCAGGTGATTTTTAAAATGTCTCCTTGTCGTAAACATCTCGCCACATTCAGAACAATGCAATATCTTTCCAGAGTGAGTGTGCAAATGGCGTTTCAGGTCTCTTTGATATTTGAAACTCTTCTCACACCGAGGACACTTGAAAGGCTTCTCTCCAGTGTGAATCCTCATGTGAACCTCGAGGTTTCCATTTTGAGTGAAACACTTCCCACAGTAATTGCAGGTGTAAGGCTTCTCTCCAGTGTGAAGTCTCATGTGGGCATTAAGGTTTCCTTTATATGCATAACTGTTTCCACACTGTTGGCAGGTGAAAGGCTTCTCTCCATTGTGAATTCTCATGTGGACTTTAAGGTTTTGTTTTTGAGTGAAACTTTTTCCACATTGTTGGCATGTGAAAGGCTTTTCTCCAGTGTGAATTCTCACGTGGACTTCAAAGTTTCGTTTATGATTGAAACTCCTTCCACAGTGACTGCAGGTGAAATGGCTGTTAGATTTGGTCTTCTGGGCTCCTTTTTTTGAGCAAGTCATTTCAGTCGGTGTAGATTTTTCTCCGATCATGAAATCATGTTTCTCATCTTTCACTTCCATATTATTCAGTTCTTGACCCTCCTCTTTCAGCGCTATCAGGTCTAAAGCAAAAACAGACGAATACAAGTTAACACGGCACGAAGGAAGAGACATGAAAAACAACATAAAGCATAAAAACAGTGTGTATAACATATGCACTAAGCTACTGAAAGAGGTGTTACCTGACATCTCAGAACCTCTTCTCAATATTGTAACCTCTTCACATTCTTTAGGACAAAAACCTGCCAGTTATCAAACCCTTTCTCAAACACAGCTTGACCCAGGAAAGTTGGTTTATTAAAGACTGATGGCAAATCACCTATTCATGTATACAATAATAGAAAAATAATGTCCTCTTAACTATGTCCAGTTTTGCACTGAAATGGTATTTCAGTCAGAATCCGAACCCCATTAAAGTTATATCTCACTTGCTGTTAGATCTTTCGACAACATGACATTCTCTTGGATAGTTTTGAGAATAATGTTGGCATTTGTGGACAAGCACTAGCATGGTTTAGGTCCCATCTATCCAACAGCTACCGTTTTCTTTGTGTAAATGAACAGACGTCTCATCAGACACAAGTATGGAGTGCCACAGGGCTCGGTATTAGGACCTCTGATTCTCTCCTTGTACATGCCTTCTCTCGGGGACATTATTATTTGATTTCATTATTATATCGATTTTATATCTATGATACTTTTTATATTTCTTCACAACTTACTGCACAACTGGAAAAGTTAACAAGAGGGTATTGTTGATATTAGGGCTGCATCAGCTAATCAATAAAATACTGGGGGGATAAAACAATAATCAATGATAAAACTGATGTTTGAATGGCTTCAGACGGAGTATCATCTTGCCCTAAAATCCACCAGAGAGGCATATTATTCACGTATGATCAATGAAGGTGCAGCTAATCCGAGGATGTTGTTTAAAACAATCAACAAACTTCTTATACCTCAAAGTAAAAACATCTGCCCTTCTGTTGAGATCTGCAATAAATTTCACAAATACTTTAGTGAGAAAGTCCAAAATATCTACTGCTCCATTGCTTCTGGCTCGTCTTGGTTGTCTACCGAGTCTCATTTTAAAAATGCGCTTTCCACTTCCTTCTCTAATTTTTGTTGGCCAGTTACAGCAATATCTGTCCACAAACAATTTACTGGAACCGTTCCAGTCTGGTTTTAGATCAGGACTCAGCACTGAGACTGCTCTTGTCCGGGTCGAGAATGACCTTCTTACTTTTTGCTGACTGTGGTGCTTGCAGCATTTTAGTCCTGTTAGACATAAGTGCTACTTTCTACAAAGTTTGTTATATACCATCCTTTTGTAAAGGTTGCGTGATTTGTTGGGCAACTCTAGTCTTGTGTTTGAATGGTTTAAATCATATCTTACTGATCATTTTCAGCACGTAAGTCTGGGGAATAACAAATCAGAGGCAACACTAGTTCAGATGGGTGTACAGCAAGGGGCTGTATTGGGGCCAATATTGTTTAGCACATCATAAGAAAGTATGGTTTGGGGTTTCAATACTATGCTGACGATACACAGATCTATGTCACTATACCCTGATCCTAATCTTGCAATCACTGCTCTTACTACTTGTCTGGAAGAAATAAAAGTGTGGATGCAACTGAATTACCTTAAACCTAACAAGTCAAAAACGAAACTTTTACTTCTTGGTACGCCAACAGCTCTGCGTAAATCTAATCATCTAAATCTGTTTATTGACTCTGACTTAGTGTCTCCATCATCTTTAGTGCATAATCTCGGTGTTATTTTTGATTCACAGCTGACATTTGATGGCCATATTAAAATAGTCTCGAAAGCTGCGTTTTAGGCTTATCCATGGCTTTATTACGTCAAGGCTTGATTACTGCAATTCCCTTTATTCTGGTCTTCCTGATAAGTCTAATAAGAAACTTCAGTATATTCAAAATTCAGCCGCAGACTTACTGACTTTCACAACTGCTCGTCAGCATATTTCTCTGGTTCTTTATAGACTGCATTTGCTTCCAATACAGGCACATATTGTTTTTAAAACATTGATTTTAACATACAGTATAAAGCTCTTCGGGGGGTCAGCTCAGACATACCTTATTAACTCATTAAGTCACCCCTTACATTCCAACTCGTTCTCTATGTTCTTCCGACTCCTTTACTCTTCAGCAGCCTACATTCAAATTGAAGTCTATGGGTGGTTGAGTATTTTCCATTTCACCTCAAGGGTTATTGAATGCTCTCCCATCCACAATTAGAAACTCGCCAACATTGGACTGCTTCAAGAAGTCCCCAAGACTCATCTTTTTAAAGCTGTTTATTATGCTTGAGTACTTGATTACTTCTGTACTTTACGTTAATCCTGTTTTGTTTTTTTTCCTTTTATAATTGTTTGATGTCTTTGTTATCATTATCCTGTGTAGCGCTTTGGGTTTGAGAAAAGCACAATATAGGCTAAATAAAATGTATTATTATTTATTAAAGGTGGGATCAGTAGTTTTTGAAATAAGCTGTTGGCCAATGGTGATATTTGAAATCAACCCAAACAAACACACCCCTTCTTCATTGCTCCGTCTCCAAAACTCACCCTCCAATCCTAACACTGCTCCGAGTCGGCCTCGAACCCCGATCCCCAAGCAAGTGCACTAACAATGACGCTAAACACCGCATTCACTAGCAGTCGTCAGCACGACTTTCACTAACTGGCCTCCGTTACACACGCAATCCAAGAGAGAATGTCTGTTTATCATAGCAGAAGCGCAACAGAATAATGCTTCACGAAAAATAAAGTGCAGATGATGAACAAATGACAAGGAAGCACAAAAATTAATGTAGACAATAGTACTAATTACAAACAAGAGTTGGTTGTTAGTTGCCAACAGCACAGCAGCTCCAGACACACAATGACATTCAAACTAGGGCTGAACGATTAATCGCAACAAAACCGCACGCGATTTGCGATTATTTTATGCGCAGCTTGTCAGTGGAGTGCGGCTGATTGGTAGTGAATACTGCCCCATCTGAATGCCAGAGGGCGCTCTCATGCAAACACGATAAATATGCCCCGCCACAGAAGTACAATAATGCGCATCATTCCAGGAAATCCCTATCTCTGTAGCTGAATAAACAGAAGATTGAAACGCTTTGATTAAACATGACTTATAAATACACGACTGCCTTATTCTGTGTAAGAAGACACATCATCTCACTGAAGGAGGAGCTCAACTGTCGTTATGAAGTGAGTTTGGAGTAAATGCATGTTATTAAATGTTGTCTGTTGTTGGACAAGAGGTTCATAAATGCTTCTCATGTTTGGAAAGATGTTTGACGCGTGTTGTTTTTTCAAATGCACGTTATAAGTGACTCAGACTCACATTGCTTTCAGATGGAGCAGCGTTTACAGAGCCGTACATCAATGACAAACTGCGCATAAAAAAATAATCGCAGCCTTTGCGATTTTAAAATCGCGATAAGCCATCTTGATTTAAGTGTGATTACATGGAAAGTGCGATTAATCGTTCAGCCCTAATTCAAACACAGTGTTACTCTCGTGTGGACCCAAATCAAAGCAACATCCGCGTCTGTTTTCAGGCCTTCCCGCTTCGCTCTCTCCAGCGCTGGACATCGTTTCTAATATTAACACGGGTCCTAAAGCTCTTGCCCAGTCATAACCCTGTATTTTCCAGTAATTTCTTCTGAGCTTTTCTCTTCTGCAGTCTTTCTTCAGTTCAAATCTCCCTCTTGCTCATTTCCTCTCCTCCACCATCATACGCCCCCTAATGCTGATTGGCTACACATTTGTTGTTGTGTCGGTCCGACTAACATCCAAACAGCATATTTCAAAAACGACTGATCCCTGAAGGACACAGAGTTAGCTGCTGCAGAACCCAAGCTTCTCTAAAAATGAGAATGCGTCATATTCAGTGCTTCAAACAAACTCATAAGAATACAGATTCAAATGTGCTTGCAACCTTATGTTCTTTGGCAGATGCAGGCACTATATATATATAAAAAAAAATTATATATATATATATATATATATATATATATTTATTTATTTTTGAAAATTGTGGAAATTGACAATTAAATATGAGCTCAACGGATGACTATGCATTTATCCCAAAAACAAAATGATGCATTATGCATACACATAAAGTATAGCAATGACTTGTGAAATAAATGTATCGTAAGGCATACATTTATTACTTTTGTTAAGATTTTAGTAAAATTTATAATATTTGCATTATCTAAAACTATTTCTAAAACTATTTACTGTTTCTGCTTGCCTCTTATGTTTTTTTCTGTTCTTGTTGTTCCTCTTTTTTTCAGTGATTCTGCTTAAAAACATAGGCTATTAGTGTTCATATGGTCCCAATATATAATTTTAATGTAACACTGAAGTAGTGTGGCAGTTAGGCTAATTAGATCATTGATAAATTAAGTGATGATTGAACATTAGTGATGAACACCTGCTGTTAACGTTTCATCTGTCCATATTTTTGCGTTTTTGTCTGCAAAGATGGAGCTTTTTGAAATCGCTCTCCTGAGTGGATAAATTTGAAAGCGCTGTAGTGTGGACTGTGAAAACGATGAGGCATGTTTGGTAATTTGATGCATATTGTACCCATAGATATCTATGGTTATACCGGCATTGTTGTGCCTGCTTTATACTTTCATAGTGTTGTCAAAGAGAAGTGTTCCGTATAGTCTTCATATTGCATTGCATTCCTGCAAAGATGAGTGAAAATTTACTCGCAATTGCTGTCCTGCGGCAAAACATGATGACAACTGCGTTTAAGTCATGTGATTTTGAGTGAATGGTGAGATATTTTGCTAATAAAATTATAGTGCCAGAAGAATAGCGTGATAACTTTATTATGTCTGCTATCTCTGTATCATCTTCTGAACTGTTAGAATGTTTACGCATGGGAAGTAGGCCTAAGCCGACTTAGCAACTTCAGATGTTTCGCTTGAAAACGCAAGTGTGGACGGAGAGCGTTTTGAAATGAAAATGCTGTTTTCAAATGTATCCGTAGCCTAAGCAGTGTTCATTTAACTTTAAGGATTTTCCTCTCTATGGTCTGTGAATCTTTGCATCCAATTCTTTTCCTTTTTTAAACCAGAAATCTTGCATCTTCTTTAATGGTTCGATCACTGACGAGTAGAATAAGCATACAAACTCATTTTCCTTAGGCCTATACAAGCTTATTATTTTACTGAAAATCATAGAAATTACAGAGAATGAAACTAACCTGTTTGTTCCTCAGTTTCTTCATGTTTCACTAGGAAAGCTTCTTCAATATTTATGTCTTCACTCTCCTCTTTAATAAACGCCATCTTTATAATAGTGTCGTGGATCTCAGATGCTTCTCCAGGAGTTTTCCTGTGTGTTTGGACAAAGTCATGTTTAAGATGAGAATAATTAACAGAAAGAAAAATAAATCCACAGTAAATCTCTGAGTGTGTCTCAATCAGCTCTAGTTCAGTAGTTCAGCGCACTGGTGAGGGAGTCAGTCAGAGTGAGAGTTAATGGACTCGAATAAACTGATTAGCTAAAAAACAAAACACTCAAATCCATAAATTCTCCATCTTATTTAGGTATGATTTATATTAGATGTTTAAAGATGTTATTTTTAACAATATACACTTTCATGAAACATTTGCTAATGGTTTATAAAAGTTGACATTACACGTTTGTATTCTCGTTGCACTGTTTTGAATCAGCTGGTTTCGTCAGCGGTGATTCGACCAAAGGAATCGTTTTGCGAAGCTATAGATTCAAATGACTCGTAGTTTCGAAAAGCTCCGTTTCTCCATCACTTCTTGCGATATATTAGTGTACGATAAACTGATTCACGATTTAGGGAACGAAATGAGAAGTACCCTTTCTATTACTCACAAAATAACCTTCATTAATGCAGTGTCACGCTCAATAATCATTCATTCATTTCACATTGCTTCATTCAGCTGCATCACAAACGCAGGAGCGCGGCGCACCCGTATGATGTCACAGCGTCACACCAAAATAAAAGTCCTGTTCGCTCGCAAACAAAGCATTCTTGGTGAAATACACATTTACCGATATATGTATTTTGTCCAATGATGTGTTAATAAAATATATAAAATCTACCAATTGAAACAGATTTAGAACTATATTTTTAACATCTTTTCCTGAAAGAATAACAAAACATGAATAGGCCTATTGTTCCCAACATTAAGATGTTATATAGAAACTATGGTAACACATTAGTTTAGGGTTAATTTCTTACTATTAACTAGTTATTTGTTAGCATCCATATTACTAGGATATTGGTGTGTTATAATGTACATGATATTGTGCCTGTTATGTGCTGTTCACTTTCACACTGTTGCTAAAATAATGTTACTTTGAACACTCTTCATATCACAGTCCTGCAAACATGACAGAAAATGTTCTCATTTGCTCATTTAAATTATGCTGTCCTGCGGTAAAACATGAGAGCAGTCTCATTTTATATAATGGTGAGTGAGTGCGACCTGCACTCATCAGTGAATGGTGAGATATTTTGCTAAATAAAATAATCCTGCCAGAAGAATTGCGCGATAACTTATTTATTTTTCTCACATGTTTCCTGTGGTGTTACTCAGGGATCTATTCTTACTCCAACACTGTTTTCTTTATACTTACTGCCATTGGGTTCCATCAAATATTTCAAATATGGAGTATCATTTCACTTATATGCTGATGACACCCAATTGTACCTCCCATTTAAACACAATGATTTACGTTCTATAGAGGTCCTGCTAGCGTGTTTACAGCAAGTGAAATCATGGCTTACACACAATTTTTTGCCCTTACATGAGAACAAACCGAAGTAATATTGTTTGGACAAAGTGATTTTTATGACTTCGGTGACCTGGACCTTGGAGACTTAAGTTCCCATGATTCTCCATGTGCAAAAAAATCTAGGTGTTTTATTTGATTTCAAGTCTTAAGCTTGATAAATAAATAAATGATGTTGTTAAATCACGTTTCTTTCAGCTACGACATCTCGCATAAGTTAAAACCTTTTATTCTTTAAAGAACTTTGAAATAGTTTTCCATGCATTCATTACTTCACGCCTTGATCACTGCAATTCACTTTACTATGGAGTTAACCATTCATTTATTCATCTAAGCGTCTACAAATGGTACAAAATGCTGCGGAAAATTAGATTCCATTACTCCCATTTTAACTTCTCTGCTCTGGCTACCGGTCAAATCAAGAATTGAATTAAAAATTGTAGTTTTTGTTTTTAAATCATTACATGGCTTAGCTCCAGGGTATCTATCTGACATACTACGTTCTCATTTAGGTCACTTAGGTCTGGCAACCTTGGATTGCTCTCTGTCCGTAGATCTAGGCTAAAACATTGAGGAGGCCGAGCTTCAGCAATAGCCAGCCCTAAACTCTGTATAAACTCCTAAACTCCTAAATATCCTACCGGTATCGATCCGATCGTGGCCATCGCTCTCCATTTTTAAATCAAAGCATAAAATATATTTTCTTACTGTTGGTTTTTAATGAATTAGTTTGTTTTTTTGTTATTTTATTGATTGTAATCTGTTATGTTTTTATTTGAGTATAATGATCTGTACAGCACTTGCAATTTTTAAATGTGCTTTATAAATAAATAATGAATTGAAATGAAAATGTTCCGTCTGTATCATCTCAGTGAGCTTTTGTGAGGTGTTTTGTAAGGTGAATTTAGCGCTTTCCAAAATTTCAGGGTGGATGACACACTTGAAACGCTTGAAACCGCTTGTTTGGACGGGGAGCGTTTTTAAAATGAAAACGCCATTTTCAAATGTATCCGGATAAATGTAGACATAGCTTTAGAGTGACAGCCTATCAGCACCCGATTCCTGTCTATTTAAAACCTGAATTTTTATGTTACCTGGGTATGCGCCATTGCTAGCTCCACCCCTTCCATTACAAGGTATGTTTTTAGCGGTCTGGCTAATGTTGCATGGGATTATGTGTATTAGTAAAACCTAAATTGTTCATTGTATCTGGACTAGTGTTCAGGTTAAATTTGAATATTTGTTGGTGTGGAAGTCGTGCTGTTTTTGGTAACTGTGTGTTTTTTCATTCCAGTTGGTTTGTTTTTATTCATATGCGTAAGCTGCTGGAACTGTGCTGTGACCAATCGTACAGCCTATGGGTTTTCGTGACTATTACCTGATACGTATAGTTATTATTTTAACTAACATTTTACTCAATTGAGGAATGAGTAAAATTATACTCAGTATTAATTGCATAATCTTGACAACACTAGATTGCACTTAGTTTATTATTTCAGATGCATTTTTAAAAGACTACAATTGAAAAAAGGATATTATAGAATTTAACCCGTCAAAGTGGCTAGTAGGAGTTGGTTGGCGGGTGTCAGTGTCAAGCCCTGTTCATTTGTATTAATATCCAAATGAATAGAAAGCTTATGAATAATTATTTCCCCATCAGGAATAATTCTCACTTAAACAAATGCAATTATGTAAGTGAAGTAATATGTGATTTGTTATAGCGCAAAGTTAAAGGGCTGAGGACTGGTTTTTAATTTCACTTATTGTATTTTAGTTATTTGTAGCAGTGAAGAAATAGCACACAAAACAGCCAGATGATTGGTCCGACAGGAGGATATGAGATGATGCACAGGCCTGAGCTTGAAGAGAAACTTTATTAAAGACAGAACAGAACAGTAGCTGTTATGATCAGCAGCTCGGTGGATCTCAGCAGTGCTTGTGTGATTACAGCGTACGGCTGCTGATCTGGAAACACACACTTTCCTGTTCATTGAAGGAGACTGAAGGGAAAGTGTGGATGGTGAGACCTGCCAATGGCTGGTGACTTAAGAAAATTTACTGGCCAAAAATATTATTTTATCAGCCATGATACAAAAACAGGCAGTTATGACAAAGTTTTTAACCATAGTTTATCTATAACAACTCAATGTTTGGAACTAATAGGCCTATTCATATGTTTTGTTATTCTTTCTGGAAAAGATGGCCATAGTTAAAAAATATAGTACTAATTCTGTTTCAATTTGTAGATTTTATATATTTTATTAACACATCATAGGACAAAATACATATACTGGTAAATGTGTATTTCACCAAGAATGTTTTTGTATGCATTTAAATTTCTCTGCACTTTTGTGAAATTATTATATTATTACATTTTTTTCCCTTTTTTTTCTTGCAAAACATACAGAGATGGCATGTTTATGGTATACAACTTTGTATACAATATACAAAATGTATTAACAATATGTTCAATCAATGTCATCAGAAACTTTTGTAATATTAGACAAAGCAACGAGCGAACAGGACTTTTATTTTGGTGTGACGATGTGACATCATACGGTCCGCCACGCTCCTGCTTTTGTGATGCAGCTGAAGCAATGTGAAATAAATTAATGATTAATGAGCGTAACACTGCATTAATACATTTTATTTTTGTGAGTAATACGCATCCACGCGTGAATAACAGAAAGGTACACTGTGAAGGAAGTGTATCTAGCGGTGAAATTGTATTTTGCATTCAGACAAATAGTGCTCTCTAGCACCTCGTTTTTTTTTTCAAATGCGTGTTGCAACTACGGTAGCCGTTATGTACCAAGAAGCTATGACAACATGTCTTCCAATAGCACTTCATTGAGTTGAACTATACACGTTCTACAGTTATGCTGCCTTTAAAATGAATTACACAACCAAGCAATGAAAAAAAGCTTGTAATTTAGACCGTAACATTGACTTAACTGTCGAGAAGATAGCAGGCACCTTCAGTGTCCCTTTCTGCTTGATGAGTCTTTCTCCTTCATTAGCTCGGGAAAAGCAATCCCGATATTTACCCTCGTTTTTTTTAATTCGCCGGTCACGTTTCCATTTAAATTAAATTTTTTGCTTTTTTGGCGACGAGGATTCCTTCTCCTGTGGCTCGGCATAACTTTGGTCCTGCATTATGAAGTACCGTGCAGTGCAGCCGGGGCAGTGACAAGCGCCTCTCACTGATCTCCTTGTCCGTTTCAGCTGGTTTCAGTCACGTGACGCTGACTCTGAACAAAAACGCATTGTGGAAACGTGTTGTCTCTGCTAATTATAGTTTTTCAAAATGGCGGAACGACATGGACGCCTCCTCGGACTTACCCGTCCAATGTACATAAAGATAAGAAATTCTTCGCTTACGAGGATAAGTCAGATCATTGGCAGAGGTAATTTTACACCAATGAGGACATATTTATGAATAAAGACATTGGTTTTAGCTAATAAAATACTTAAACTACACAGTGTACCTTTAAAGCATTCCGAAACTGAAGAATGCTTTACACAGCTTTGAGAAACATCAGCAAAGCAAATTTAACATGCTCATCGAGACCAGCAGATATACGGCTGTCATGTGCTTTGAGAAAACTGCAGATTTAAGCCCTGCTTTTCACCAACTTTTGGTTCTGTCATAAAGAATCTTTTCTGGTACTTTAAAGAACTCTTCTCAAAGGTTCCAAAAAGAACCTCCAATAGCTCTTCAAGTCACTTCATTCGGTTCTTTATAGAACCATCCGTGAAAAGATTCTTTGTGACCCCAATTTAGTGAACAAGAAATGCAAAGAAAATCCAGGCATTATAAGACTGATTAAATGTGTATTGCCTTTATGTCTATGCATTGTGCCACATAAAAGCAGAAGTAGGTGCCAAGTGATTGACCGGACAGCCACTGCATCACTCATGGGACAGAGAGTGCCTCCTCATCCTCAGTGTCTCTATCTAGAGCAGTAAATATACAATATGTATTTAAAACATCTAATGAATGTCTGCATTCATTAGCATTTGGAGTGAATACAAATTGATCTTCAAGCCAAGAACATATTCATGTTGGGGTAAAAATGTACAAAAAGGAACCAAAGCTCTCAATCAAACTATATTACATAACATTACTAAACATAACTTCAGTGCATTGCTAGCATGTGAATGACAATAATTCTATACGTGACACAGTAAAGACAGAACTGCTGCATACTGTACCGGGATAAAACTTTTTTCTATTTTGTTGATCATCTTATCTTATGCATAATTATAACAGTGCCATCAACATTGCCAATACCTCCTTCTCAATAATGATAATGACTTCCGGCTGACGGGTGAGCAGGGTACGCTGGCGCGCTCTGGCTGCCGCTCCTCTCTATCCGTTGTGATGCCGTGTGCTCTCTTCATGTTTGCCGGGAAATTGTCTTTCTTGGTGTTGGCCTGGTTGCTTTCTATCGGCTCTGTGGATTCACAGTTAGGCTTATTGGGAGCTGACGCAGACGAGGCTTTAATGAACATGGCCTTACAGTACACCTCTCGCCAGCTCTTATCCCTGAAGCGGAATTACTATCTGTCGGGGGACACCTATGACCACTGTGACAGGACTGGATTACTGCGGCCCAAGCGGTATATTCATCGGAGCATAGGACGAAGCTACATCTCTTCCTCGTCGTCCTCCATCCCAGTATTGAACTGCCGGCGAAGGATTACAAGACTGTCTTCCTCCGGGGTTGATCTTACTAACTTTTTTGCTCTGCCGTACGAGCGGCATTTCTGTGATGCGGTGTCTGCAAGCCCTTTAAAAGCCGCGCTACTAAACGCGCGCTCTGTGAACAACAAAGCTCTATTGCTGGCGGATCTAATCATGGACAAGAAGCTAGACTTGTTTTTCATCACGGAAACATGGCACAAACAGGACGATGGTTTTCTTTTTAATCAGCTGACTCCCGCGGGCTTCGGACTCATTGACGTTTCACGAACTACAGGTAGAGGTGGTGGTATTATAGTTCTTTACAAACTGCAATACAAGATTCACCCTGTATCCGTTCCTCCTTTTAAAACTTTTGAATGTCTTGTTTTAAATGTGTCTGATACTCACTCTGCTCTCCATTCTGCCATGGTCACTATCTATCGACCTCCTAAACTAAATAAGGACTTTCTGTCTGAGTTTGCTGATCTTCTCTCTATATTGTCCGTCAGATTTAAGAGAATTTTGATTCTGGGTGATTTTAACCTGCATGTAAATCAGAAAGCCTGTCCCTTGGCCAAGGATTTTCTATCACTCTTGGACTGTTTTAATTTTTCTCAGTTTGTAAATGTCCCTACTCACTGTAAAGGACACACGTTAGATTTAATTATTGCAAATGACTCATCTCTTTCTAATCTCTCTGTTGTGGATACTGGACTTTCTGATCATCTAGCTATCTTTTTTAATATTGAGACATTTCATTCTAGTAGAGAGACTTCACGAACTATTTCTTTCCGTAAATGGCAATCAATTGATCATGCTACCTTTGCAAACTCGACTGTATCTTCATTAGTTGGCATGTCTTCTGCTCCTCTTGAGGATAAAATTTCAGTATTTAATAATGTCCTTACAGCCAACTTGGACATCTTTGCACCCATAAAAACACGTAATGTTTCATTTGCACAGTCAGCCCCCTGGTATAATGGTGATTTGCGTACACAGAAGGCTGTGTGTCGGAAATTAGAGCGAAAATGGCGTCACTCTGGTTTAAATGTGTTCCACCAGGCCTGGAAAGATTGCTTGTCAAACTACAGAGTAGCCATTGAAACTGCAAGATCTGCCTATTTCTCAAATATTATTGATATTAATCAAAGCAATTCCAGGAAGCTCTTTCATACAATTAACAGTCTACTTAATGTAGATAGTGTCAGTTCTCTGACTTCATCTGGCTGGCTGTGTAATGAGTTTCTCAAATCTTTCAGTGAAAAAATTTACAATATTCGCACAAATATTCATTCATTGCAGTCTGCTGATCTTACAGTTAATACTCCTAGGTTCTCTGGCATTCCTTTATTCAAATTTACTTTATTGCAACCTGAGATGCTTTGCAACCAGGTTTCTAGTATGAAAGCTACCACCTGCATACTTGATCCCATGCCTGGTGGCCTGTTTAAATCTTGCTTTGGTCCTTTATGTCCCTCAGTTCTTGCTATAATAAATGACTCTTTATCAATTGGGGAGGTGCCAGCAGCACTTAAAACTGCTGCAGTCACTCCTGTTTTAAAAAAGCAAAATTCTGATGTGAGAAATCTGTCAAATTATCGCCCAATCTCAAATCTATCATTTCTGTCTAAAATCTTGGAGGGTGTGGTTGCAGCTCAATTAAACAAACACTTAATTGAAAATAAACTATGTGAGCCACATCAATCAGGATTTCGAAAATTACACAGCACTGAGACTGCGTTGGTGAAAGTCGCTAATGACTTACTAATTGCCTCCGACTCCGGCTCCACGTCCGTTCTCATTCTCTTGGATCTCAGTTCAGCCTTCGACACTATTGACCATGCCCTACTACTCGATCGCCTCGAACATGTATTCGGCTTGTCAGAGACTGTTCTTGACTGGTTCAAGTCCTATTTCACTGACCGCAGTCAATTTGTTTTCATGGGTGGTTATAGGTCCAAAGTTGGTTCTGTTCATACGGGTGTTCCACAAGGGTCAGTCTTGGGTCCTTTACTCTTTAGTATGTACATTTATCCACTTGGTCAATTACTACAATCTCTCAACCTTAACTATCACCTTTATGCTGATGATACACAGATTTATATACATACTAGACCGGGTCAGCAAGTGAACGTTGGGCATCTTTCTAACTGTATTGCTGAGATAAAGACTTGGATGTCCAATAATTTTCTGTCTCTAAACGGCTCAAAAACAGAAGTTATGCTCCTTGGATCTCCACATCAACTGCGAAAGGTTGGGTCTCCTACTCTGTCTGTTGATGGCGTTGCACTGGAGTTTAAGACCAAATTAAAAAATCTGGGTGTCATATTTGACGCCACACTGTCATTTGAGCCTTTTGTCCAGAATACAGTTAAGACATCATTTTATCACCTTAGAAATATAGCCCGGCTACGTCCTATGTTGTCCTTTTCGGTAGCTGAGAAGTTGATAAACTCTTTTGTCTTTTCGCGCATTGACTACTGCAATGGTCTTCTAGTTGGGGTATCTAAATCATCATTGGATAAATTGCAATATCTTCAAAATTCAGCTGCTAGAGTACTTTCTGGGGTCAGGGCCAGGGACCATATAACCCCGGTCTTGGAGTCCCTGCACTGGCTACCTGTTAGGTACCGTATTGACTTTAAAATCCTTATGCTGGCCTATAAATCTCTGCACAATCTGGCACCTCAGTATTTGACTGACTTATTAATCCCCTACACACCACGTCGCAATTTGCGCTCCTCTCAGAGTGGTCTTTTGGTTGTTCCGAAGACACGGCTTCATACGTGGGGTGACCGAGCATTTTCTGCCTATGCTCCTAAGCTCTGGAATTCTCTCCCGGCCGACATTAGTGACTTTTAAATCTCTTCTTAAAACATTTTATTTTAGGATTGCTTTTACATGAACTTGATTTTATGTGTTTATTTGTTTTGTATTTCCATTGTGTTTATTCATTTGCTGTTATGCTTGTCTGTAAAGCGCTTTGAGAAAGCTACTTTTAAAGGCGCTATACAAAATAAATTTATTATTATTATTATTAATAACACTATAGATCTGCTGACACCTTGAGAACTTTTTAGAGAAGTAAGAAACAGGATGCTCTACACAGAATTGGTCCTCTTGCAGCAGGACCGCACCAGCTCCTGTAGCAGAGGTGTCAACTTGCAATTTAAATGGGGCATTGAATTGAGGGGCTTTGAGTATAGGAGCACTACAGAGTAAGTCTTTCGCTGCATTGAAAGCATTCTCACAACTGGGTTAACAGATAAATCATTTTGCAGTGATTAGCAGGTCAGTTAGTGGCGACAAAACAGAGGAAAGGTTTGGGCAAAAAAGCTTGGTAGTATCCACACACTCCAAGGAACCTGCGCAGTTCACGCATTTTATTAGAGGGAATTTGGCACTCAAGGACAGCTGTGATTTCGGCTTAGACAGGTTTCATCATACCCTGGCCAACTTGTTTACCCATAAAGGTGATCATTCCCTTCGCAAACTCGCACTTGGCAAGGTTTAAGGTAAACGAGGCATCAGCCACGCACTGAAAAACCTTCTTGAGGGTGGATAGATGTTCTGTCCAAGTAGGTGAATGGATATGTCATCCAGGTACACTTCACTGTTCTCCACATCTGCCAACACATTATGCATCAAATGTTGGAATGTGGCAGGAGCGCTCCGTATCCCGAAAGCTAAGATGGTATACTGCAGAAAATTGTCTGGGGTGACAAAAGCTGAGATTTCTGATGCACTCAGAGTCAGAAGAACCAGTCAGTATCCTTTCAGGAGGTCTAGCTTCATTACAAACTTGGCGTTACCCACCCTGTCCACACAATCTTCCATCCTAGGAACCGGGAAGGAATCAACCTTAGTTACGTTGATGACTTTGCAAAAGTAAGTGCAGAAGCAATAGGTGGAGTCCCAGGTGGAAAACCAATAGGTTTTGGTACCAGTTGCCAGGGCGAACTCCAGGGACTCTTGACTTGGCATAGCGAAATCTTTTATGCCAAGCTCCTTCAGAATCTGTTCAAACATTCTTGACGTAAAATTTGTGCCACAGTCTTTCTGGATTATTTTTGGCAGGCCTAAACTGCTTTCAGGTTGCATAAAGGAACTGCTTCAGGAAAGCGTGTTGCAATACGCATAATAGTTGGCATATACTGATGTCCTGCCTCGGACTTAGGCGACGGGCCAACACAGTCAATGATTAGTCATTCAAATGGCTCACACATGACAGGGATTGGAGTTAGAAGAGCGACAGGAACTCTCTGGTTCGGTTTCCTGTGAATTGGCAAACTTTGCAAGCTTTACAAAAGGCAGACACAGCAGATTTTATACCAGGCCAGTAGAAGTATCTGGAAACTCTATAGAATATCTTCGTCACTCCCAGATGACCAGACATTACATATTCATGAGCCAGTTCCAATACATGCGTGCGATAGCCAGAAGGCAAAACTATTTGCTGCACCTACTAACAATTCAACGTCTGGTTTCTTTGTTTCAGCAGTCTATCATCCCAAAAATACATCACCCCTGACTAGGGATGGGTATCGTTAAGGTTTTAACGGTATTACTACTCTTACCGATACTGCTTATCAATCCGGTACTATAAGAAATTGTAGTCTGCCTCGACCCAGATTCCACTCCAAAATATATTTTAGAATGAGCTCATCCCCAAAATGGCTTAATTATCATATAGATGAAGGAAGTTAAGTTATATTGTTTCTTCACCATTTGGCTTGATCACATCCTGAGCAAATGGCCATCATCAATTGTAGAATGGGAATGGGTGTGGGACACAGAGAACCTTCTCAGACAATGGGGTGTCTCAACTTAATTAACATACAGACCACAGCTGTTGCAACAAGAGCAACTTTATTTACATTAAGAGTGGTAAAACTGTAACAGGATAAAAGGTTTGAGATTTGTATGTTCTGGGTTCATTCTGTCGCCGGTGAACCCAAGGTGCTTCGTGTACCTTGCCACTGCTATGCTGTAATAAACTTCAGTTCTGAGATCTTCGACGTCCACATAAATTTTTCTTACAGTACTTTTACGGTATTCTTATCGGTTCATTTTGTTATATATATATATATATCGTCGGTTTTATTTAGACAATATGAATCAAATTGCTGCCCTCAAATGTTAATCTGAAATAAAATAAACCTTTGTTTATAACTACTACAATATTACATTTCATTTTTTTATAAGGAGCTATTTTTATTTTATATGCTCCTAAGAAGAGTCAAGTATAGCTCCATCATTGCTCAAAGTAAAAAATTATCATACTTTATGATGTTAGTTTTAATAAAAAAAAATTAAAATAAAATAAAATCAAGGAAATTACCGTACTGTGACACCAGTGTATCGTATCAAACCAAACCATGAATTTTATGAACCGTTACACCCCTAATATACACTCACCTAAAGGATTATTAGGAACACCTGTTCAATTTCTCATTAATGCAATTATCTAATCAACCAATCACATGGCAGTTGCTTCAATGCATTTAGGGGTGTGGTCCTGGTCAAGACAATCTCCTGAACTCCAAACTGAATGTCAGAATGGGAAAGAAAGGTGATTTAAGCAATTTTGAGCGTGGCATGGTTGTTGGTGCCAGACAGGCCGGTCTGAGTATTTCACAATCTGCTCAGTTACTGGGATTATCACGCACAACCATTTCTAGGGTTTACAAAGAATGGTGTGAAAAGGGAAAAACATCCAGTATGCGGCAGTCCTGTGGGCGAAAATGCCTTGTTGATGCTAGAGGTCAGAGGAGAATGGGCCGACTGATTCAAGCTGATAGAAGAGCAACTTTGACTGAAATAACCACTCGTTACAACCGAGGTATGCAGCAAAGCATTTGTGAAGCCACAACACGCACAACCTTGAGGCGGATGGGCTACAACAGCAGAAGACCCCACCGGGTACCACTCATCTCCACTACAAATAGGAAAAAGAGGCTACAATTTGCACGAGCTCACCAAAATTGGACAGTTGAAGACTGGAAAAATGTTGCCTGGTCTGATGAGTCTCGATTTCTGTTGAGACATTCAGATGGTAGAGTCAGAATTTGGCGTAAACAGAATGAGAACATGGATCCATCATGCCTTGTTACCACTGTGCAGGCTGGTGGTGGTGGTGTAATGGTGTGGGGGATGTTTTCTTGGCACACTTTAGGCCCCTTAGTGCCAATTGGGCATTGTTTAAGTGCCAATTGGGCATTGTTTCTGACCATGTCCATCCCTTTATGACCACCATGTACCCATCCTCTGATGGCTACTTCCAGCAGGATAATGCACCATGTCACAAAGCTCGAATCATTTCAAATTGGTTTCTTGAACATGACAATGAGTTCACTGTACTAAAATGGCCCCCACAGTCACCAGATCTCAACCCAATAGAGCATCTTTGGGATGTGGTGGAACGGGAGCTTCGTGCCCTGGATGTGCATCCCACAAATCTCCATCAACTGCAAGATGCTATCCTATCAATATGGGCCAACATTTCTAAAGAATGCTTTCAGCACCTTGTTGAATCAATGCCACGTAGAATTAAGGCAGTTCTGAAGGCGAAAGGGGGTCAAACACAGTATTAATATGGTGTTCCTAATAATCCTTTAGGTGAGTGTATATATATATATAATTAAGAACATAACATTGTTTTATATTTTGAAATGTAAAATATTTATAGCAAAAGAAAAAGCAATGCTTTAACAAAATTAATAAAACATCTATTTGTTATGCAGCAGTGTGCAGGATTTATTTGTGTTTTATATACATAAGATAGGGCACGATAAGCAAAAACAAGTACACACACAAGGTAAAAAAGTATACAAATTACAATTAAACAAAGATACACATTATATACACAGTGCTTTAATTTCAGCAAGGTCTACTAACATTACTGTTCATGGTCTAAAAATAAATCTAATTAAGTAATCAAATGTTAAATAACACTGCATAGTTTATCATAGATAGATTAATGGTTATTAAAGCCGAAGTCAGAATCAGAATCAGAATCAGAAAGAGCTTTATTGCCAAGTATGCTTGCGCATACGAGGAATTTGTCTTGGTGACAGTAGCTTCCAGTACACATACAATATAAAGTGACAAGACAAGTAACATAGGTATAAATAAAAAATAGAAAAAATAAAAATAAAAGATTATAAATTATAAATATATATAAAGTTATAAGGTGCTATAATGAAATGTCTGAGGGAAGTATTGCACATGTTTGTTCCACAGTAGCGGAACATTTAAGTGTTCATGAGGTAGATGGCCTGGGGAAAGAAACTTTTCCTGTGTCTGGTTGTTTTTGTGCTCGGTGCTCTGTAGCGTCGACCAGACGGTAACAGTTCAAACAGAAAGTGTGCTGGGTGTGACGGGTCCAGAGTGATTTTGCGAGCCCTTTTACTCACTCTGGATGAGTGCAGTTCTTTGAGTGTGGGAAGGGTAGTGCCAGTGATTCGCTCAGCAGTCCGAACTATCCGCTGTAGTCTACGGAGGTCGGTTTTGGTAGCAGAGCCGAACCAGACGGTGATGGAAGTGCAGAGGATGGACTGGATGACAGCTGAGTAGAACTGTACGAGCAGCTCCTGTGGCAGGTTGAATTTCCTCAGCTGACGCAGGAAGTACAGTCTCTGTTGGGCTTTCTTCACAATAGAGTCTATGTGAGTGTCCCACTTCAGATCCTGAGAGATGGTGGTGCCCAGGAACCTGAATGACTCTACTGCAGTCACAGTGCTGTCCATGATGGTGAGTGAAGGGAGTGCAGGGGGGTTTCTCAATCAAGAGCTGTGAGTGATTTTCTCTTTGTCTTTTGTTGTTTGATTCGCCGTAATGGCAATGTAATGGCAATCGTCAGCAGTATTATTAGGCTGCTGCGCCTTTAAGACAGAGTACGGTTCTAATAGGCTACTGATGCACCATATTTTCTCTTAACTATTTCCTAACTATGTCCATTTAAGACATAAACTGTGTTTAAGTGAATCTCCAAGCCGGTCATTTTGACACATTTTTGTGTACATTTGATCGTTTACGTGCACATGAAGCCCAAAGTATAATTTTCTTGTCTCGTTGCGGTTCGTTTCGGAGTGCGCGCCGCCTTGTGAACAGCATCTCTTGCTCAGATTTTTGTGCTTTTAATAGCTCTTTTATACTCAAACGCTTCCCGCAATTTAGCAACAGTAGAGACTGCATTTTAATTTAATTGAGTGCACCGCTGTGAAGGGAAGGAAGTTGCAGTAGACACAATGCGGCTATAGTTTTTAATGGTTTTACCTCAAATATATTATTTTTATAATCTTTGGAAGCCAAAATCTAAAATAAAATTAGACTAATATCGCAGATCTAAAGTGTAACCATATAGGCTACATTTGAATGTTTAGTTATGTCCTCCATCATCACTCAATAAGCAGGACTTGTGTTGTGCGCGCTGTGACACTGCGTGAGAGATCTCTCTCTCTTCTGGACTGCGAATAGCAAAAATGCGTCACAGATAAATGGTTTAATATTATTATATATAGAAATGGCTAGTGAGATAAAAAAAAAAATCAAGATTACGTCTTTATAGCAATAATAGGCCTAAATAGTAGACCTACGTTCAATTTCAATTTCTCCAGTACCGACAGCAGAACCGATAACGTCCGAGCTTATCGATTCAGCGGTCTTTCAAAATCAGCCCCGGGGCCTGTTTAATACCGGGTTTCGGTACTCATCCCTACCCCTGACTTAGGCGTTTGCCCAAGTTCTGCAGCTTTAACACACTTGGCTAGTGTTGGGTCTTCTCTTTGTGCGGTTGTCAAATGTTCTCGGCTCACTTTTAAGGGTTTTTTGACTCTGAACTGGGATCAGGCGTAAGCTCAGGCTCTACGGTCAGCAAAATCCACCACTTCCTTGAATTTTTGTGCTTTTGCACGGGTCACTGCTCACGCAGGGAATGCTGAAGGATATAAAGTGGCATGGTCAGATTGGGGTATAAATGCTAAATCATTCCCTATGATAAAGTCTATACCTTCCACAGGTCTGTGGACACCCAGCTTGACAACTCCACTGACTAGACCTGACTTCAAGAGAACCATGTGGAGGTACATTAGCACAGCGCATCTCAATACCTCGGACCAACACATCATGTCCTTTGTACATGTTAGCAGAAAATGGTTGGATATCGTTTCCCCTTTATCTGTCACGGTTCATGGGTTCACTGTCTCGCCCTCGCTGTCTGTCAGTGTTGTGTGTATTAGTGTTGTGGGCGTGTCTCGTTATCCCGGCTGATCAGCGCCAGCTGATCCTCATCGAGCACCCTATTTATTGTCTGTGATTTCGTCCTGTCTTTGTCAGATCGTTGTGAGGCTTCACTGGACCATTGAGCACCCGTCACTTCTGTTTCTGCTGGTTTCCTTCGAGTTGTTCGCCTTCCCGGATCTCTCACTTCCTGTCTGGATTCTGCCTGGATTATTCTGCCCATTGCGTCCTTGCGTTGCCAGTGCCTCATCAACTTCCAGTTTTCAAGTTTCCATCTATGCTGACCAGCTTCACTGCTTTTCCTGTTTATAATAAATATTGCTGTTTTCTCGCAATTGGATTCTACTCTCGTTCTTTCTATACAGAGTGTGACATTATCTCTCTACGGCAACTGATCCAGAGTTGTTTTTAGTAATAACAGATATTCAGTATATTTTAACTGGACCATGTAACAACTCGTCTGGTTCATTTACCAATTGCTTTTGAGTCTGTGGAGTTAAATGTTAAAAATGCATCTAGCTTTGAGGAGTTAGATAAGCAAAAACCCCACAGTTCTGGCCCTCTGTGTCACCAAGACGCGAATGCTATCGGCCGTCCCCCTAAGCTGACATGGATGCCACAAAGTTCAAATTTAAAGGGGAATTTTGAAGAGGAAAAGAAAGAAAAAACAAAGGGCTGTTTCATCTACCCACTGTAAATGTGTAAAAACAACCAACCCTATCTCACGGCGAACTCAGTGGTGAAATTGTACGAAATCGTACGATTTGTTCATCGCATTGAACACAACCAATTCGTACTCACCTACTCTGTCACTCTCTTACACACACACTCTCTCTCTCTCTCTCTCTCTCTCTCTCCTCTCTTTTTCACACACTTACTCTTTCTCTCTCTCTCTCACACACACACACACACACACACACACGGCACCTGGAGCTACAACACGCCAGTGTAGTGCTTGCTACAAATCGGCAGTGCCTCCAAACCTGCAAACAATGTGGAATAAAGGTTATACAAAAGAAAAACCTGAAAGCCCAAAAAGTTACATTTGATGATCAGTGGGCAGCCAAATAAATAAAAAAAAGATGCCAATTCTTTCAAAATTTTGAATTGTGTGGACTTGCTTGTTAGTTTTATTTCATTTCAATATATGAAATAAACAATTATTTTAAATTATTATTATAATTATTATGACTAAAAGTTAGTAAACAAAAAGTAACAAATCTTTATTTGAGTAGATGTGAAATAAAGTTGTGGATAAGAGCATAGTTCTTAATTTGACTGTGTACTCTTGCTTAAAACATTTTGTTCTCTCTTCTCAGCTTTATAAGTTGGAATTACTGGGCTTCTCACTGATGCTTTTTATTACAACACAGAGAGGCCAGCACCGCTCTACAAAAGTTTTAGTCAAAAACATCAACATTCAGAGCCAGTCATGCAGAGTCACTATCTTTCACACACACTCTCTTTCTCTCTCCCTCTCCCTTTCTCACATTCTAAATCTGTCTTTTTTACATTTTCTTTGCCTATTTCTCTTTGTACGCTTTCTCCTCTTTTCTTCAATATGGCATCTTGTCAAAATTCATCAGCTTTCGACCAATTATGTCAAGAAGCTGCAATTATTTCAAGGGAACTTGATTCCCCAACAACTTTAGATATTTAAGGCCAACCAATTCCAATTTGAAGAAAAAAGTATGAGGTTCAGAATTATAAAACCTTGGAATCTATCATGTGAATTTCCATGTAGTTCCATGTAATGAAACAATGTTATTTATATTAACTTTTTTTTTCTTTTCTTTTTTCTACATTGCCTCTTGCCTCTTGAGGCACCTGAGCAAATTTGCCAATGTGCCACTGATTCCATTGAGGTGTCAGAAGGTAAAAGGGCCATTCTCATAGGAATTGATGGTGAGTCCAGTGTAAATACAAACAAACAAAAATTATTTTAATGATTGTTGCTTTTTTATATTACAAATACATTATGAATGCATTGTTATTATTTCAATAGGTCACTACAATGTCAGCTTGCCACACTTCACATGTCCAAAATGACATAGGAGCAGAACGACCAGCATCCCGCAAACTTGGTTACTGGCCTGCCACAGCAAGCTGTGAAACATTATATAAAATAGATGTGTTTGTGTCCTATGACCACATGAAGCTGACTGCTCCTGGATTGTCTCTAGATGGTCCTTCATCAGTTTACTGGAACAGCGGACAGAGTTCTTTGGCCGAATATTAGTTTAATGAATTACAATTTTTTTTTGTTTTTTGGTAGTGTGCTATTTCTTATATGTTTTTTTATTAATTAATTTATTTTATAGAATGGAAAGATATTTGCGGATGCTTTTCAAATAAGTTTTTTCGAATGGAGATACTGACAGTTCGAAATCGATCGACCTATTCAAACGCCTCATTGACTAAGCCACCTGAATGAGATGGAGAATTAGTAGGGCAAGCGACTCATTCCACAGTGGCCTGTCAAAGTAGTCGTTCATCCGGATTACTTTGTGTGCTGGCCTTGTTTAAATGCCGATGCTGTTGTTGTCACTGAAGCCAAAGTAATGGGGGCAGTTAAATAATGAGCAGGGGGGTTTTATCAGCCCCAGTGGCCTAATGGATAAGGCACTGGCCTCCTAAGCCAGGGATTGTGGGTTCGAGTCCCATCTGGGGTGGCTTACAGCAGAGTGGCGCAGCGGAAGCGTGCTGGGCCCATAACCCAGAGGTCGATGGATCGAAACCATCCTCTGCTAAGACTGCTTTACTTAGGTACATGCGCTGTTCCTACTTGGAGAAAAGTTGCCTCAGCTGTGTGCTAAAACCCTCTGTGGTTTTCACATGTTCTAATAGATGACAGAAGAGCTCTTCAAGTGTGCCTAAACGCAAGTCCTTTTGAAAACAGTAGGGTATGGCAGTTTTGTTATCAGGAGCAGAGTGGCGCAGCGGAAGCGTGCTGGGCCCATAACCCAGAGGTCGATGGATCGAAACCATCCTCTGCTAAACCTTTTTTACTTAAATACATGCTCTGCTCCTACTTGAAGAAAAGTTGCCTCAACTCTATGCTAAAACACTCTGTATTTTTCACCTGATCTAATTTATGACAGGAGCACTTCAAATGTGCCTAAACTCAAGTCCTTTTGAAAAGTTGTGGGTATGGCAGTTTTGCTATCAGGAGCAGAGTGGCGCAGCGGAAGCGTGCTGGGCCCATAACCCAGAGGTCGATGGATCGAAACCATCCTCTGCTAAGACTGCTTCACCCTATAAACATGCTCTGCTCTTACTTGAAGAAAAGCTCACACATGTTCTCTTCATGTGTGCCTAAACACAAGTCCTTTTGAAAACACCTGTGAATTGGAGCTCTTCTATGGCGAGCAGAGTGGCGCAGCGGAAGCGTGCTGGGCCCATAACCCAGAGGTCGATGGATCGAAACCATCCTCTGCTAAGGCTTCTTCACTTATATACATGTTTTATCCCAAATAAAGAGCAACTTCCACATCCCGCTTGTTCGTTCAGAAACTCTGTGTGTATGGCCTATTCAACCGCCTCATTGACTAAGCCACCTGAATGAGATGGAGAATTAGTAGGGCAAGCGACTCATTCCACAGTGGCCTGTCAAAGTAGTCGTTCATCCGGATTACTTTGTGTGCTGACCTTGTTTAAATGCCGATGCTGTTGTTGTCACTGAAGCCAAAGTAATGGGGGCAGGGGGGTTTTATCAGCCCCAGTGGCCTAATGGATAAGGCACTGGCCTCCTAAGCCAGGGATTGTGGGTTCGAGTCCCATCTGGGGTGGCTTACAGCAGAGTGGCGCAGCGGAAGCGTGCTGGGCCCATAACCCAGAGGTCGATGGATCGAAACCATCCTCTGCTAAGACTGCTTTACTTAGGTACATGCGCTGTTCCTACTTGGAGAAAAGTTGCCTCAGCTGTGTGCTAAAACCCTCTTTGGTTTTCACATGTTCTAATAGATGACAGAAGAGCTCTTCAAGTGTGCCTAAACGCAAGTCCTTTTGAAAACAGTAGGGTATGGCAGTTTTGTTATCAGGAGCAGAGTGGCGCAGCGGAAGCGTGCTGGGCCCATAACCCAGAGGTCGATGGATCGAAACCATCCTCTGCTAAACCTTTTTTACTTAAATACATGCTCTGCTCCTACTTGAAGAAAAGTTGCCTCAACTCTATGCTAAAACACTCTGTATTTTTCACCTGATCTAATTTATGACAGGAGCACTTCAAATGTGCCTAAACTCAAGTCCTTTTGAAAAGTTGTGGGTATGGCAGTTTTGCTATCAGGAGCAGAGTGGCGCAGCGGAAGCGTGCTGGGCCCATAACCCAGAGGTCGATGGATCGAAACCATCCTCTGCTAAGACTGCTTCACTTATAAACATGCTCTGCTCTTACTTGAAGAAAAGCTCACACATGTGCTCTTCATGTGTGCCTAAACACAAGTCCTTTTGAAAACACCTGTGAATTGGAGCTCTTCTATGGCGAGCAGAGTGGCGCAGCGGAAGCGTGCTGGGCCCATAACCCAGAGGTCGATGGATCGAAACCATCCTCTGCTAAGGCTTCTTCACTTATATACATGTTTTATCCCAAATAAAGAGCAACTTCCACATCCCGCTTGTTCGTTCAGAAACTCTGTGTGTATGCCCTATTCAAACGCCTCATTGACTAAGCCACCTGAATGAGATGGAGAATTAGTAGGGCAAGCGACTCATTCCACAGTGGCCTGTCAAAGTAATCGTTCATCCGGATTACTTTGTGTGCTGGCCTTGTTTAAATGCCGATGCTGTTGTTGTCACTGAAGCCAAAGTAATGGGGGCAGTTAAATAATGAGCAGGGGGGTTTTATCAACCCCAGTGGCCTAATGGATAAGGCACTGGCCTCCTAAGCCAGGGATTGTGGGTTCGAGTCCCATCTGGGGTGGCTTACAGCAGAGTGGCGCAGCGGAAGCGTGCTGGGCCCATAACCCAGAGGTCGATGGATCGAAACCATCCTCTGCTAAGACTGCTTTACTTAGGTACATGCGCTGTTCCTACTTGGAGAAAAGTTGCCTCAGCTGTGTGCTAAAACCCTCTGTGGTTTTCACATGTTCTAATAGATGACAGAAGAGCTCTTCAAGTGTGCCTAAACGCAAGTCCTTTTGAAAACAGTAGGGTATGGCAGTTTTGTTAACAGGAGCAGAGTGGCGCAGCGGAAGCGTGCTGGGCCCATAACCCAGAGGTCGATGGATCGAAACCATCCTCTGCTAAACCTTTTTTACTTAAATACATGCTCTGCTCCTACTTGAAGAAAAGTTGCCTCAACTCTATGCTAAAACACTCTGTATTTTTCACCTGATCTAATTTATGACAGGAGCACTTCAAATGTGCCTAAACTCAAGTCCTTTTGAAAAGTTGTGGGTATGGCAGTTTTGCTATCAGGAGCAGAGTGGCGCAGCGGAAGCGTGCTGGGCCCATAACCCAGAGGTCGATGGATCGAAACCATCCTCTGCTAAGACTGCTTCACTTATAAACATGCTCTGCTCTTACTTGAAGAAAAGCTCACACATGTGCTCTTCATGTGTGCCTAAACACAAGTCCTTTTGAAAACACCTGTGAATTGGAGCTCTTCTATGGCGAGCAGAGTGGCGCAGCGGAAGCGTGCTGGGCCCATAACCCAGAGGTCGATGGATCGAAACCATCCTCTGCTAAGGCTTCTTCACTTATATACATGTTTTATCCCAAATAAAGAGCAACTTCCACATCCCGCTTGTTCGTTCAGAAACTCTGTGTGTATGCCCTATTCAAACGCCTCATTGACTAAGCCACTTGAATGAGATGGAGAATTAGTAGGGCAAGCGACTCATTCCACAGTGGCCTGTCAAAGTAATCGTTCATCCTTATTACTTTGTGTGCTGGCCTTGTTTAAATGCCGATGCTGTGGTTGTCACTGAAGCCAAAGTAATGGGGGCAGTTAAATAATGAGCAGGGGGGTTTTATCAGCCCCAGTGGCCTAATGGATAAGGCACTGGCCTCCTAAGCCAGGGATTGTGGGTTCGAGTCCCATCTGGGGTGGCTTACAGCAGAGTGGCGCAGCGGAAGCGTGCTGGGCCCATAACCCAGAGGTCGATGGATCGAAACCATCCTCTGCTAAGACTGCTTTACTTAGGTACATGCGCTGTTCCTACTTGGAGAAAAGTTGCCTCAGCTGTGTGCTAAAACCCTCTGTGGTTTTCACATGTTCTAATAGATGACAGAAGAGCTCTTCAAGTGTGCCTAAACGCAAGTCCTTTTGAAAACAGTAGGGTATGGCAGTTTTGTTATCAGGAGCAGAGTGGCGCAGCGGAAGCGTGCTGGGCCCATAACCCAGAGGTCGATGGATCGAAACCATCCTCTGCTAAACCTTTTTTATTTAAATACATGCTCTGCTCCTACTTGAAGAAAAGTTGCCTCAACTATATGCTAAAACACTCTGTATTTTTCACCTGATCTAATTTATGACAGGAGCACTTCAAATGTGCCTAAACTCAAGTCCTTTTGAAAAGTTGTGGGTATGGCAGTTTTGCTATCAGGAGCAGAGTGGCGCAGCGGAAGCGTGCTGGGCCCATAACCCAGAGGTCGATGGATCGAAACCATCCTCTGCTAAAACTGCTTCACTTATAAACATGCTCTGCTCTTACTTGAAGAAAAGCTCACACATGTGCTCTTCATGTGTGCCTAAACACAAGTCCTTTTGAAAACACCTGTGAATTGGAGCTCTTCTATGGCGAGCAGAGCGGCGCAGCGGAAGCGTGCTGGGCCCATAACCCAGAGGTCGATGGATCAAAACCATCCTCTGCTAAGGCTTCTTCACTTATATACATGTTTTATCCCAAATAAAGAGCAACTTCCACATCCCGCTTGTTCGTTCAGAAACTCTGTGTGTATGCCCTATTCAAACGCCTCATTGACTAAGCCACCTGAATGAGATGGAGAATTAGTAGGGCAAGCGACTCATTCCACAGTGGCCTGTCAAAGTAATCGTTCATCCGGATTACTTTGTGTGCTGGCCTTGTTTAAATGCCGATGCTGTTGTTGTCACTGAAGCCAAAGTAATGGGGGCAGTTAAATAATGAGCAGGGGGGTTTTATCAGCCCCAGTGGCCTAATGGATAAGGCACTGGCCTCCTAAGCCAGGGATTGTGGGTTCGAGTCCCATCTGGGGTGGCTTACAGCAGAGTGGCGCAGCGGAAGCGTGCTGGGCCCATAACCCAGAGGTCGATGGATCGAAACCATCCTCTGCTAAGACTGCTTTACTTAGGTACATGCGCTGTTCCTACTTGGAGAAAAGTTGCCTCAGCTGTGTGCTAAAACCCTCTGTGGTTTTCACATGTTCTAATAGATGACAGAAGAGCTCTTCAAGTGTGCCTAAACGCAAGTCCTTTTGAAAACAGTAGGGTATGGCAGTTTTGTTATCAGGAGCAGAGTGGCGCAGCGGAAGCGTGCTGGGCCCATAACCCAGAGGTCGATGGATCGAAACCATCCTCTGCTAAACCTTTTTTACTTAAATACATGCTCTGCTCCTACTTGAAGAAAAGTTGCCTCAACTCTATGCTAAAACACTCTGTATTTTTCACCTGATCTAATTTATGACAGGAGCACTTCAAATGTGCCTAAACTCAAGTCCTTTTGAAAAGTTGTGGGTATGGCAGTTTTGCTATCAGGAGCAGAGTGGCGCAGCGGAAGCGTGCTGGGCCCATAACCCAGAGGTCGATGGATCGAAACCATCCTCTGCTAAAACTGCTTCACTTATAAACATGCTCTGCTCTTACTTGAAGAAAAGCTCACACATGTGCTCTTCATGTGTGCCTAAACACAAGTCCTTTTGAAAACACCTGTGAATTGGAGCTCTTCTATGGCGAGCAGAGCGGCGCAGCGGAAGCGTGCTGGGCCCATAACCCAGAGGTCGATGGATCAAAACCATCCTCTGCTAAGGCTTCTTCACTTATATACATGTTTTATCCCAAATAAAGAGCAACTTCCACATCCCGCTTGTTCGTTCAGAAACTCTGTGTGTATGCCCTATTCAAACGCCTCATTGACTAAGCCACCTGAATGAGATGGAGAATTAGTAGGGCAAGCGACTCATTCCACAGTGGCCTGTCAAAGTAATCGTTCATCCGGATTACTTTGTGTGCTGGCCTTGTTTAAATGCCGATGCTGTTGTTGTCACTGAAGCCAAAGTAATGGGGGCAGTTAAATAATGAGCAGGGGGGGTTTATCAGCCCCAGTGGCCTAATGGATAAGGCACTGGCCTCCTAAGCCAGGGATTGTGGGTTCGAGTCCCATCTGGGGTGGCTTACAGCAGAGTGGCGCAGCGGAAGCGTGCTGGGCCCATAACCCAGAGGTCGATGGATCGAAACCATCCTCTGCTAAGACTGCTTTACTTAGGTACATGCGCTGTTCCTACTTGGAGAAAACTTGCCTCAGCTGTGTGCTAAAACCCTCTGTGGTTTTCACATGTTCTAATAGATGACAGAAGAGCTCTTCAAGTGTGCCTAAACGCAAGTCCTTTTGAAAACAGTAGGGTATGGCAGTTTTGTTATCAGGAGCAGAGTGGCGCAGCGGAAGCGTGCTGGGCCCATAACCCAGAGGTCGATGGATCGAAACCATCCTCTGCTAAACCTTTTTTACTTAAATACATGCTCTGCTCCTACTTGAAGAAAAGTTGCCTCAACTCTATGCTAAAACACTCTGTATTTTCACCTGATCTAATTTATGACAGGAGCACTTCAAATGTGCCTAAACTCAAGTCCTTTTGAAAAGTTGTGGGTATGGCAGTTTTGCTATCAGGAGCAGAGTGGCGCAGCGGAAGCGTGCTGGGCCCATAACCCAGAGGTCGATGGATCGAAACCATCCTCTGCTAAGACTGCTTCACTTATAAACATGCTCTGCTCTTACTTGAAGAAAAGCTCACACATGTGCTCTTCATGTGTGCCTAAACACAAGTCCTTTTGAAAACACCTGTGAATTGGAGCTCTTCTATGGCGAGCAGAGTGGCGCAGCGGAAGCGTGCTGGGCCCATAACCCAGAGGTCGATGGATCGAAACCATCCTCTGCTAAGGCTTCTTCACTTATATACATGTTTTATCCCAAATAAAGAGCAACTTCCACATCCCGCTTGTTCGTTCAGAAACTCTGTGTGTATGCCCTATTCAAACGCCTCATTGACTAAGCCACCTGAATGAGATGGAGAATTAGTAGGGCAAGCGACTCATTCCACAGTGGCCTGTCAAAGTAATCGTTCATCCGGATTACTTTGTTTGCTGGCCTTGTTTAAATGCCGATGCTGTTGTTGTCACTGAAGCCAAAGTAATGGGGGCAGTTAAATAATGAGCAGGGGGGTTTTATCAGCCCCAGTGGCCTAATGGATAAGGCACTGGCCTCCTAAGCCAGGGATTGTGGGTTCGAGTCCCATCTGGGGTGGCTTACAGCAGAGTGGCGCAGCGGAAGCGTGCTGGGCCCATAACCCAGAGGTCGATGGATCGAAACCATCCTCTGCTAAACCTTTTTTACTTAAATACATGCTCTGCTCCTACTTGAAGAAAAGTTGCCTCAACTCTATGCTAAAACACTCTGTATTTTTCACCTGATATAATTTATGACAGGAGCACTTCAAATGTGCCTAAACTCAAGTCCTTTTGAAAAGTTGTGGGTATGGCAGTTTTGCTATCAGGAGCAGAGTGGCGCAGCGGAAGCGTGCTGGGCCCATAACCCAGAGGTCGATGGATCGAAACCATCCTCTGCTAAGACTGCTTCACTTATAAACATGCTCTGCTCTTACTTGAAGAAAAGCTCACACATGTGCTCTTCATGTGTGCCTAAACACAAGTCCTTTTGAAAACACCTGTGAATTGGAGTTCTTCTATGGCGAGCAGAGTGGCGCAGCGGAAGCGTGCTGGGCCCATAACCCAGAGGTCGATGGATCGAAACCATCCTCTGCTAAGGCTTCTTCACTTATATACATGTTTTATCCCAAATAAAGAGCAACTTCCACATCCCGCTTGTTCGTTCAGAAACTCTGTGTATGCGCCCTATTCAAACGCCTCATTGACTAAGCCACCTGAATGAGATGGAGAATTAGTAGGGCAAGCGACTCATTCCACAGTGGCCTGTCAAAGTAGTCGTTCATCCGGATTACTTTGTGTGCTGGCCTTGTTTAAATGCCGATGCTGTTGTTGTCACTGAAGCCTAAGTAATGAGTAGGGGGGTTTTATCAGCCCCAGTGGCCTAATGGATAAGGCACTGGCCTCCTAAGCCAGGGATTGTGGGTTCGAGTCCCATCTGGGGTGGCTTACAGCAGAGTGGCGCAGCGGAAGCGTGCTGGGCCCATAACCCAGAGGTCGATGGATCGAAACCATCCTCTGCTAAGACTGCTTTACTTAGGTACATGCGCTGTTCCTACTTGGAGAAAAGTTGCCTCAGCTGTGTGCTAAAACCCTCTGTGGTTTTCACATGTTCTAATAGATGACAGAAGAGCTCTTCAAGTGTGCCTAAACGCAAGTCCTTTTGAAAACAGTAGGGTATGGCAGTTTTGTTATCAGGAGCAGAGTGGCGCAGCGGAAGCGTGCTGGGCCCATAACCCAGAGGTCGATGGATCGAAACCATCCTCTGCTAAACCTTTTTTACTTAAATACATGCTCTGCTCCTACTTGAAGAAAAGTTGCCTCAACTCTATGCTAAAACACTCTGTATTTTTCACCTGATCTAATTTATGACAGGAGCACTTCAAATGTGCCTAAACTCAAGTCCTTTTGAAAAGTTGTGGGTATGGCAGTTTTGCTATCAGGAGCAGAGTGGCGCAGCGGAAGCGTGCTGGGCCCATAACCCAGAGGTCGATGGATCGAAACCATCCTCTGCTAAGACTGCTTCACCCTATAAACATGCTCTGCTCTTACTTGAAGAAAAGCTCACACATGTGCTCTTCATGTGTGCCTAAACACAAGTCCTTTTGAAAACACCTGTGAATTGGAGCTCTTCTATGGCGAGCAGAGTGGCGCAGCGGAAGCGTGCTGGGCCCATAACCCAGAGGTCGATGGATCGAAACCATCCTCTGCTAAGGCTTCTTCACTTATATACATGTTTTATCCCAAATAAAGAGCAACTTCCACATCCCGCTTGTTCGTTCAGAAACTCTGTGTGTATGGCCTATTCAACCGCCTCATTGACTAAGCCACCTGAATGAGATGGAGAATTAGTAGGGCAAGCGACTCATTCCACAGTGGCCTGTCAAAGTAGTCGTTCATCCGGATTACTTTGTGTGCTGACCTTGTTTAAATGCCGATGCTGTTGTTGTCACTGAAGCCAAAGTAATGGGGGCAGTTAAGTAATGAGCAGGGGGGTTTTATCAGCCCCAGTGGCCTAATGGATAAGGCACTGGCCTCCTAAGCCAGGGATTGTGGGTTCGAGTCCCATCTGGGGTGGCTTACAGCAGAGTGGCGCAGCGGAAGCGTGCTGGGCCCATAACCCAGAGGTCGATGGATCGAAACCATCCTCTGCTAAGACTGCTTTACTTAGGTACATGCGCTGTTCCTACTTGGAGAAAAGTTGCCTCAGCTGTGTGCTAAAACCCTCTGTGGTTTTCACATGTTCTAATAGATGACAGAAGAGCTCTTCAAGTGTTCCTAAACGCAAGTCCTTTTGAAAACAGTAGGGTATGGCAGTTTTGTTATCAGGAGCAGAGTGGCGCAGCGGAAGCGTGCTGGGCCCATAACCCAGAGGTCGATGGATCGAAACCATCCTCTGCTAAACCTTTTTTACTTAAATACATGCTCTGCTCCTACTTGAAGAAAAGTTGCCTCAACTCTATGCTAAAACACTCTGTATTTTTCACCTGATCTAATTTATGACAGGAGCACTTCAAATGTGCCTAAACTCAAGTTCTTTTGAAAAGTTGTGGGTATGGCAGTTTTGCTATCAGGAGCAGAGTGGCACAGCGGAAGCGTGCTGGGCCCATAACCCAGAGGTCGATGGATCGAAACCATCCTCTGCTAAGACTGCTTCACTTATAAACATGCTCTGCTCTTACTTGAAGAAAAGCTCACACATGTGCTCTTCATGTGTGCCTAAACACAAGTCCTTTTGAAAACCCCTGTGAATTGGAGCTCTTCTATGGCGAGCAGAGTGGCGCAGCGGAAGCGTGCTGGGCCCATAACCCAGAGGTCGATGGATCGAAACCATCCTCTGCTAAGGCTTCTTCACTTATAGACATGTTTTATCCCAAATAAAGAGCAACTTCCACATCCCGCTTGTTCGTTCAGAAACTCTGTGTGTATGCCCTATTCAAACGCCTCATTGACTAAGCCACCTGAATGAGATGGAGAATTAGTAGGGCAAGCGACTCATTCCACAGTGGCCTGTCAAAGTAATCGTTCATCCGGATTACTTTGTGTGCTGGCCTTGTTTAAATGCCGATGCTGTTGTTGTCACTGAAGCCAAAGTAATGGGGGCAATTAAATAATGAGCAGGGGGGTTTTATCAGCCCCAGTGGCCTAATGGATAAGGCACTGGCCTCCTAAGCCAGGGATTGTGGGTTCGAGTCCCATCTGGGGTGGCTTACAGCAGAGTGGCGCAGCGGAAGCGTGCTGGGCCCATAACCCAGAGGTCGATGGATCGAAACCATCCTCTGCTAAACCTTTTTTACTTATTATACCTTTATTTAACCAGGAGGTCCCATTGAGATTCAGAATCTCTTTTACAAGAGAGACCTGGCCAAGGTAGCAGCCAAATCACACAAATGCATACATAACAAACACCAAATTACATTTTCACGATAAAAGAAGTACAAATTGTTAAAAAATAAAAATATAAAAACACAATGAGACTCTTAAGAAAAACAAGAACATGTCTCCATCACAACACTCTTTACAGTAGTTTTAAATTCATTTATGGACATAAGGGTTTCTAACTTTAGCTCTTTTTGTAGATTATTCCACCCCCAAGGTGCTAAATAAGAAAAAGCAGTTTTTCCCAATTCGGTTGTAACTCGTGGCACCTTAAAAAGCAACCACTTTGAGGAGCGTAGCTGATAGGTACCAGAGCAAACAGAGAGGAGGTTACAGAGGTACAGTGGAAATTTGCCAAGTATAGCTTTATAAATAAAGATATACCAGTGCTGTTGTCTACGAATTTTAAGTGATGTCCAACCAACTAAATCATAAAGAATGCAGTGATGGGTAAGGGACTTTGTATTTGTTATAAATCGTAGTGATGCATGGTAAACTGAATCAACATGACGCAGGATGGAAAATGCAGCATGCATGTACAATATATCTCCATAATCAATTACAGGCAGAAAAGTAGCTTCCACAAGTTTCTTCTTAGCACTAAAAGTAAAGCAAGATTTGTTTCTGTAATAGAAGCCGAGCTTGACTTTAAGTTTCTTAACTAGAGCAGTAATATGTTCATTGAAGGAAAGCTTATCATCTATCCATATCCCCAAGTACTTGTATGAAGACACTCTCTCAATTGAGTTCCCATCTAATGAAAAAAGGCCACAATTGTCGAGTAGCTGTGCTCGAGCTTTAGAGAAGACCATAAACTTTGTTTTCTGTGTATTTAAAACCAGTTTTAAACTCAATAATGTGTATTGCAGTGCCTGAAATGCAGTCTGAAGTTCCTGCACTGCTACTGAAATGGTGGAAGCCTGGGTGTAAACCACTGTATCATCAGCGTATAAATGTAATTTGGCTTGAACATCTCTATCCAAATCATTTATAAAAATTGAAAACAGAATGGGTCCTAAGATTGATCCTTGAGGGACACCTTTAGTTATTTCAAGAAAATCCGATTTATAACCTTCAGCATAAACACATTGAGTACGATCTACCAAATAATTCTGGAACCATGCAACAGCCTTCTCACTTAAACCAACTGAACGTAGTTTGGTCAATAGCAATTCATGATCAACTGAATCAAATGCCTTAGACAGATCAACAAATAATGCTGCAGAATGTTGCTTCTTATCTAAGGCCCCGATAATATCATTTGTCACTAATGTAGCAGCAGTGATAGTGCTATGGCCACTTCTGAACCCTGACTGAAAATTATTTAAAATATTTTTATCAGTCAAATACTGTTTTAACTGTACATTCACAAATGATTCTAAGATCTTTGACAAAACAGAAAGTTTTGATATTGGACGGTAATTATTCAATTCTGATG